>NW_027397082.1:11197094-11243409 GCF_003265705.2 Callorhinus ursinus
TGCAGTATTCCCCTAGCGCTGGAGTTGTCCCGTTCTCCTTGATCGGTAAACTTGGTCTTGGCTTGCTGGCTGTTCGTGCTGATCTTCTGGGGGAGGGGCCTGTTGCTGTGGTTTCCAAATGTCTTGCCAGAGGCTGAATTGCCCCGCCTTTGTTGGTCCGGGCTAAGCAAGCTGCTCGGGTTTGATCTCAGGAGCTTTTGTTCCCCGCAAGCTCTCGGTACAGCCTTGGAGGACTAGGGCAAAAATGGTGGCCTCCCAATCTCCACCCAGAGTTGCTGAGAACTCGGGGCCCCGCTCCTCAGTGCGCCCCCAGAGAAAAGCAGTCACTCCCGTGTCCCCGGTCACCGGCCGCAATCCGTGCTCACCCGGCCTGTGACCGAGCGTTGCTATCTCTGGCACCCGACCCCCTGTGGAGTCTCCAAACCCAGCAGATCCCTGCGGTGCGTTCCCGCGCCGCTCCTCCCCGGGAAGGAAGGGGAGTCTCCCCGGATCTGCCGCCTGTTGGGTCCCTGCTGGAGGATCAGTGGCCCGACTGGGCCGCGGATCACAGTTTATGGCAACCCCGAGGTGAGAGCTCGCGCCTCGGCTCCGTCTCTGCAGCCGGCTTCCCCACTCCGATACCTGGGAGCTCTGGCGCACTTAGGCACCCCCGGTCTTTCTGTGACCCCAAGGGTCCTGAGAGCACACTGTCCCGGGAGGATTCCACTCCCTGCTTAGCCACTGCAGTGACGTCCCTCAGCGGAGCCGACTTATAACAGTTCCGATTTTGTGCTCCGCGGCTCTAGCACTTGCCAGAAGCGGCCGGCGGAGGCCCCTCCCCCGCCGTCTATCCTCCCGAATATCGCCTCGGATTCACTTCTCCGCACGACCTACCTTCCAGTAAGTGGTCGCTTCTCTGTTCAGAGAGTTGTTGCTACTCTCCTCTTCGATCTCCTGTTGAGTTCGTAGGTGTTCAGAATGGTTTGATCCCTATTCAGCTGAGTTCCTGAGACCAGACGAAATCTAGGTCTCCTACTCCTCCGCCATCTTGCTCCCGAAATAGTTGCTATTCTTAATATAAAGGAAAATTATTTTAAATGTTAGTATGTACTCATAAGTCACAAATGAAGAAATGTCAAGACCCATAGAAATATTCTAAATGCCATTCCTCACTAATAATTTAATGTATATGAATTTAAGAAGAAAAATTGTTTTTATCTCTTCATTTTCTCAGAAAATTAAGAGTAGAGTTACTATACAACTCAGCAATTCCACTTCTTGTGAATATACCCCAAAGAATGGAAAGCAGGGGCTTGAACAGATCTATTTATACTCATGATTTTATTTTTTATTTATTTATTTGAAAGGGAGTGAGGGAGGGAGAGAGAGAGAGAAAGAATGAGTCCAGGGTTAGGAGAGGGAGAGGCAGACTCCCTGCTGAGCAGGGAGCCTCATGCAGGGCTTGATTCCAGGACCCTGGGATCATGACCTGAGCTAAAGGTAGATGCTTAACTGACTGAGCCACCCAGGAGCCCAAGAGACTCACTTTAGATTTAAGAACACACATAGGCTGAAAGTGAAGGGATGAGAAAAGATATTCCATGCATATGATAACCAAATGGAGCAGGAGTGGCTATATTTATTTCATTCAGAAACTGCCACGACAGACAAAGAAGATCATTACATAATGATAAAATGGTCAATTCAACAGGACGGTATAGTAATTATAAATATACATGCACCTAACATGGGAACACCTAAATATATAAAGCAAATATTGACAAATCTGAAGGGAGAAATAGATAGCAATACAATAAGAATAGGAGACCTCAACAATCCACTTATTTTTTTCATTCATTCATTCATTTGTTCATTTGTTCATTATCACTGGGATTTAAGGATAGTTCAACAAATACAAATCAATCAACATGATACACCACATTAACAGAACAAAGGATAAATAAAAAGGAGACATGGAATCTATATCTCAGTAGCTGCAGAAGGCGTTTGACCAAATTCAATGCCTTTTATGATAAAAAACTCAACAGATTAGGTATAGAAGGAACTTATCTCAACACAATAAAGGCCATATGTGCCAGTCCCACAGCTAACATCATACTTAATGACATAAAGCTGAAACTTTTCCTCTAAGGTAAGGATGCCCGCTCTCACCACTTCTATTTAACATAGTACTGGAAGTCCTAGACAGAGCAATTAGGCAAGAAAAAGAAATACAAGGCATCTGAATTAGAAGAGAAGGAGTAAAATGATCTCTGTAGATGAGATGATAGTAGATGTAGAAAACCCTAAGGATTCCACCAAAAACTCTTAGAACTAATAATCCATGTAGTAAAGTTGCAGGATACAAAATCAACATGCAAAAATCAGTTGCATTTCTATATACTCATGATATATTCAAAGAGGAAATTTTTAAAAATCCCATTTACTATGGCATCAAAAAGAATAAAATTCTCAGGAATAAATTTAACCAAGGGGATGAAAGATCTGCATACTGAAAACTGTGACACTAATAAAAGAAATTAAAGCAGGCACAAATAAATGAAAAGACATCTCATGTTCATGGATTGGAAGAATTAATATTTTTAAAATGTTCATACTACTCAAAGTGATTGATTCAATGAAATCCATATCAAAATCTCAATGACATTTTTTACAGAAATAGAGAACACAATCCCAAAATTCTATATGGACTCCAAAGGACTCCAAATAGCCAAAGCAATTTTGAGCAAGAAGCACAAAGCTGGAGGCATTATACTTCCTGACTTCAAAGTATATTACAAAGTACAGTATTCAGTATTCAGTACAGTATGGTACTGGCATAAAAACAGACATATAGACTAATGGAACAAAATAAAGAGCCTAGAAAGAAACATATATACAGTTAACTGATCTTTGACAAGGTGTCAATAATACAGAATGGGGGAAAGATAGTATTTTCAATAAATGGTGTTGGGAAGACTGGATATCCACATATAAAAGAATGAAATTGGACCGTTATCATATACCATACATACAAATTGGAACTTTATCATATACCATACATAAAAATTAATACAAAATGGATTAAAGACTTAGAGGATAATATCTGAAACTCTAAGACTCCTAAAAGAAAACAGGTAAATCCTTTTTGACTTTGTTCTTAGCAATGATTTCTTGGATATGACACCAAAAACACAGGTAAAAAAAAAATCTAAAAATAAACAATGGGACTGCTTCAAACTGAAAAGCTTCTACACACCAAAGAGAAAACAATTAACCAAATGAAAATGTGACCTATGGAATGGGCCAAAATAAACCACACACTGATAAAGGCTTAATATCCAAAATATATAAGGAACTGCTATAACTCAATAGGAAAAAAATCCCACATAATCCAATTAAAACATAGGCCAAGGAACTGAACAGACATTTCTCCAAAGAAGACATACAAATGATGAACAGTTTTGTGAACAAAATGCTCAACATCACTAATCATCAGGGAAATGCAAATCAAAGCCACAATATCACCTCATACCTGTTAAAATGCTATTATTAAAAAAGAGTAGGACAGACAAATGCTGGTGAGGATGTGGAGAAAAGGGAAAACAGCATGGAAGTTCTTCAAAAAATTAAAAATAGAACCACTGTATAATCCAGCAAATCCCACTTCTGGATATCTATCCAAAGGAATTGAAATCAGGATCGTGAAGAGATCTCTGCACTCGCATATTCACTGCAGCGCTGTTCACAGTAGCCAAGATTTGGAAGCAAACTTAATGTCTATTAGGGATGACTGGATAAAGAAAACATGGAGTGTACATACAATGGAATATTAGTCAGCCACAAAAAGAAGGAAATCCTGCCATTTGCAATGATATGGATGAATGAGGAAGATATCATGCTAAGCGAAACAAACCATGCCTGCAAGGAAAAATGCTCCATGATACCACTTATACGACGAATCTGGAATAGTCATACTCATAGAAGCAGAGAATAGAGTAGTGGTTGCCAGGGGCTGGGGGAGGTGGACATGGGGAAATATTTGTCAAAGGGTACAAAGTTTCTGTTATATAAGATGAGTAAGTCCTAGAGATCTACAGTGTAGCATAGCCCCTATAATTAACAATAGTATATTATATACTTAAACATTTGCTAAGAGGATAGTTCTCATGTTAAGCATTATTTTCACAAAAAAATAATAAAATAACTAAAGAGGGTGGGAGTTAAAAAAAAGAAATAAGCCACAAATTGCAGCTACTAAATTGTGAAAGGTTAAAAAAGTTTGTGAGTTTGCTTTTTAATGTAGAAAATTGTGGATATGAACACTGAGTAATGTATAGAATTGTTAAATCATTATGTTAGGCACCTGAAACTAACACTGTATGTTAATTATACTTCAATGAAAAAAGAAAATTGTGAAATCTTTTTCAGCTTTTTGTTTTGTTTTGTTTTCTATCTAGCTGCGTCCAAGGGTATGATTGACTTAAAAAAATAGAGACAAATCAATTAATGAAGTTGTATTTATAGTTTTTAAGCACATGGGCTGTGAAGTCAGACTAGATGGGACCAAATATAGGTTTTGCCACTTAATGACTGTGTGACTTTTGGGAAGTTACTGAACCTCTCTGAGCCTCTGTTTCCTTACTCTTAATTTGTGGATAATATCGGTATTTACCCTATAAGTATTTGATTACAATGAAGGAGATAAGACTGATAAAAAGTTTTAGCACAAAGCCTGGCACATTTTAAGACTCAACACATATTGTCAAGTAGGATGGTGATAGCAGAAGTTATTATATGTTTATAATACACGATATATGATTAATCCCACTCACCTCTATTCTCTCTGATGTACCTTCATATATCCATGATACTGAATAAAAAATCTTCTGCCCATGTTATATTTCAAAAATCCAGTATTCAGTGCTGGCATGCGGTTTGCTTACCAGAATATCCATGTATAAAGGTGCATATGTGTAGGGTGCATGTAGCTATTTTACAATAGCTTGCATGTTTGTGTTAAGTGTCTAGCACCACCACTCATGAACGATGGACAGGTCATCTCCCGTTTGGGACTCTCCCAGGTCTCTGTTACCTTCTCAGGTTTTCTCTTTCGAAATTCATTCTGTTCCTCTCACACAGTCTGATTTGGTCTTTTGGTTCCAGTAACATAAAATACTTCTCAGCTTTTATTTTACTTAAAAATAAAATTTACTCCAAATCCATCTCCTGGAGACATTAGTTATAGATATTCTGGTGTGTGTTCTTCTAGAGTATTTCGTGTGTGTGTGTGTGTGTGTGTGTGTGTGCATGTGTGTGTGTGTGTGCACACATGTGTAGTAATTTTTTAAGAAGGGGAAATGACATCTTCTTTTTTCTCTTCTGTTGTTAATTGTATTTTTTCCTGACCCCTGCTATGACATTACTACATTCCTTTTAAAAAGAGAGCAACATAAATATCCTTGAATATGATAAAGAATTGTACATTTCTGCTATAAAATGCAAAGCCACCATTAAAATTATTTATATGGCTATTTAAAAGTAGAAGAAAACTTTCTCAATGTCACTTAGTGAAAGAAATCTACATAAAATTATGTAACCAGAACAAGCTGCTTCTTTTTGTTAAAAAGATATTTAACTAAAGATGTATTTATTATTATATATCATTACATAGATAAAGAACCAAACAGATATATAAGCAGACAGACAGAGGAGCAAGTCTGGCCAGCCATTTAAGAAGGGAAACCCTAACTGTTGTCATCATAGAAAACAAACAGGGAGTGTTTTACATAAGGAAGGGGCAAAATGTCAAATGACACTAAGATGTGAAATAAAATGAAGATAAAGATTAATCCAATGGTTCTGACAATAAGATGATAAGGTAAGTCTGACTTTTTTATTAACCTATTTACATTATTTACATAACCCTTACTCTGTTTAAAATCAGCCATCTTCTGAGAATCAGGGAACACTTTTTTTTTTTTTCTCCTGAGTAAGAAGACTTTTCATGGTACAGAGCCAAAAATTCCTGAGAGATAGCTTCAAATAAGTACAACACGTTTATCAATGAACTCTACAATGGAGAAATCTGGCAGGCGCCAGGTACAAGTTCACATCTCCCGTGACGGGGCTCATGGATATAGGGCCTCCTGATATGATGCATGGAAAAGAACATGGCATCACCTCTGTGGGATTCCTGGTAAAAATGCAAAAATTATGATGAAACAGTAGAAAAACTTAACACAAAGGACCTTCTAGAATTAATTAGCTTGTACTCTTAAAAATGTGTAGGTCATGAAAGACAAGGAAAGATGAGGGATTTTTACACATTGGATGAGACTGAAGAGAAATGACATATAAATGCAATACATGATCCTAGTTTGCATATGGGGCCTCTAAATGATATTATTGTGGTTATTCATAAATCTTGAATAGGTACACATAATTGTTTTCTGATATAAAGAGAAAATAAAAGAAACCCCCAGCAACAAATACCCTAACTGCTTTTTCTCTTGAAATTTTGCCCATCTTTCTCTGAAGACAGTTCCTACAGATCCCACTACTGCTACATGGGGTGACTTGGGTTTACTGTCAACATGTAATTTGGGGAATGTGAGCTATTTTAAAAAGCTTTGATTATTATATAATCGAGTGAATTTGGATTTGGGGATGATGTATTTTTTCTTTATTTGTACGTTGGGGAGAGAAACTGCTTTAAAAATGAAGCGAGTCCATAAGAAAAAAATATAACAATAATGTGACCATTATTAACAATGATAATAGCTACTCTTCACTTGCTTAATATACAGTAGGCACTATACCAAGTACTTTGCATAAGTTATCTTTTTAGCTCTCAAAATTCTATTGGTTTGTGTCCTCAGATTTATATATAAAGATTATAAACTCAGAGCAGTGAAGTGATTAAATGATTTGCTCAAAATCACAAAACTATTAAGGTGACAAAGCTGAAATTGACCCCTCCAGCTCTTTTTGACACATATGAATCAGGGAAGGCCATGGAACAGACACCACATTCCCTTCCTTGAGAATCAGCATCACTCGTTGAATGTCTCTCTGTGTTTCCTAATGTGTGCAAGCCATAAAAATCAAAGTTCTGATGGTAGCCCGAAGAATGACCAAGCAAATGATAATCTTTTCCTTCTGTTAAATTTGTCTGGCTGCATTCACCCTTCGTTTTTCCATCATCTCTCTGCTTGAGTAATTTATGGAGATATTTCAGACTATATTCCATTACCAGGAAAGATTCTAATGGCTCAGCTGGTGCTGGGTAGTAAGGAAAACAGTGAGAACAAAAGATAAAGATTATCTGCCCTGATGTTTCTAGTTGTCAAAACCACAACATAACATTTATGGGTCTCATGTTAAATTTTACCCTTATATAGAGGAGAGAGGAAGAGGTGATCTAGAAGTCAAGAACAGAGCCCCAAATAAGATGGCAGTTTCAGCAATTTGGGCAGAACTTCTGCCTCCTAATTCATGCCAAAGAATCTGTCAGCAGCCCCATACTGACAACCCTCAAGGATGCCACCAAACCAAGGAAAGCTAAGGCTCCTGAATGGCCCAATGGAATAGTGACAAATGGGGTAATGAAGTTTTAGAACGTCTTCCTGGTGTTTTGCTGAGTGAGTCAATGGAGACATGTTTTACCATCAAAATAATTTTGCAGCTGTAATATCGTTGTCTTCACAGGAGTGTTCTGTATTCCTAGAGTTTTCCTTGCACTTTTTGGACACCTTTGCAGTGCTGTATGTCAAGGGAGAAGGGGGGCTCAGACGTCAGTCCCAAAAATGATTTATGCTTAAAAGTTTAATTTTCAATGCTCTGTTTCTCCAATATAAATCATACTGTTCCAGTGAGAGAACTAGTCATATACCCTTTTCAAATATGTTTTCCCAACTAATGATCCTACATGGCTTAAAATTATACTGACAGAAAAACAACTGCATGGCTTTTAAACTAATGATACAACCCATGGATAATTTCCTCTAAATAGCTCAGAGATGTGAATGAATGAATCATATATCATTGCAGGAAGCAATTTCCCTCAATGGATTCTACCTGATGGAATCTCAGTGCATCTCAGATTGGGTAATACCTTTCAATCGAAATAAGACTTTGAAACTGGCTCTGGAGCAAAACCTAAACCCTGAGGGGAGACAGCTGTGAACATATTTAGAACTTTCCACTTTCCGGGAGCTCTTGTGTTACAAATGTCTCTCTTCTGTGCATAGCAACTTATTTTGTGAAGGAATCTGATGACATAGGTGGCTTTCAACAATTCTTCCCTTTCATTCCCCTTAATGTGGGTTGGGTTTTTTTTTTTTTTAGATTTTATTTATTTATTTGAGAGAGAGAGAATGAGAGATAGAGAGCACGAGAGGGAAGAGGGTCAGAGGGAGAAGCAGACTCCCCGCTGAGCAGGGAGCCCGATGCAGGACTCGATCCCAGGACTCCAGGATCACGACCCGAGCCGAAGGCAGTCGCTTAACCAACTGAGCCACTCAGGCGCCCCGTGGGTTGGATTTTTTAATGGGTTACCATCTTGCAATGTCATAACCATATCGCCCCAGAGGTTTCTTTCTTCCAGATCTATACTCTGTCTCAGATACAGGTGTTCACCAGGAACAAAGGCACCTTAACATAGTGTCCATAATAATGCTTAGGCATTTGTGTGACATGAATGCCTGGGAAAAGTGGCAGCTCCTGGGATTTCATAATAGATGTAAAGAGATGCCTCCCAGGCCCAGACAGATTTAAAAATAATGTAATATCTTTTGCTTTTTGCTTCTAGCTCCATCATGCCAATATTCTGGTGTGTGTGTATATGTGAGAGAGAGAGAGAGTGATAGAGATATTTTCTCCCAATCTGGGGCAGATCTTGATTGAGTAGGCAATCCTATTTATCTTTGTTTGCCAAAGTGTTCCTTTTGCTTGTCTTGTTTCCAGGTCTTTTTTAGGAGAGGAATAATTGAACAACCCATGAGTAACTTGAAACTTAAGTAATGCAAATGAGTTACACAAAATCAAGCACCTAATCCACATGGGCTCAGATTCTAGTATAAGTTCTCTAATGCTCCTTTACATTGTAGCTGCAAATTTATTTTGACTTCATGCTGCTGTTATCATAATGGTTACATTGTCTCTTCAAAGAGCCCACAGCCACCTTATGGATAGAGAGGGTGCTTTAGAGTCACCACTGCCCCTTACCCAGGGTTGAGTGTGCTACTAGTTGATGTTTGATGCACTGCAGAATGGCTTTGCTCGATACAGACTTATGACAGGTGGAAGGAATTTTAGGTGATATAGTTGCTTTTAACTATCTGCTTCACAGGTTTTGGGGGCATTTGGAGGATTTAATAGACTTGGCTTATGGTATGGAAAACATGCATTTTATGATTATGCATTTTATGAGAAATCATAAAATCTGGGCTCTGGTCCCTCCTCTGACACTTACCTGGTTAAATGATCTTTAATGACTTCATCAACTGAATGGGGATAATGCCTGTTCAAAAGCCCCACTAGGTTTCTGTGGGGATGCAAGAGATGAGGAACGTCAACACTGTTTTGTGTCACACAAATGCCTAAGCATCATTATGGACACTGCGCCGTGGTGATCTCTGGGACTTTGGAATAACCATAGTGATAATTACATGGTACAGGAAAGAAGAGACACAGTGGTAGGAGTCAGTAAAAAGATTGATGGGCACCTGCTGTCTTATAAATTTATAAGGAGATTTAAAAAAGGGTTTGAAATAACCAGCATCCTTCTACAAACAATTGCTATATTCCAGGCACTTTCACATGTTCTATAAATCATGATAATAATGATAAAAGCCACCATTTATTAAAAGCTTATTACATGCTAGGCCCCACAGCAAGAAATGTAATAGGTGTAATCATCACCGAATGGAGTTGATATTATTATTCCTATTTTACAAATGATGCAGTTAGGACTTAAAGACGTTCAGTAACTGTCCTAAGGCCATTCAGCTAATGAGGGACAGAAAGAGTGAAAGTCACGAAGGCATGGGTTCTGGGGTCAGCACCTGCCTCTGTTACAGCTTGGCTGCCTCCCTCGTCTGGTGGCTTTATGTTCTGTGCTGCCAGGGTCATGTCCATAGGGAACTGCTTGGTTCTATGCAGCATGTGGCATCACGGGCCTCAGTTTAGAGGCCCTGCTGGTGCTGCAAATGGTGTGTCTGATCAGAACAGGGTTAGACCCTGCAGCTAGTCCTCTGGAAGCTGCATGCCTTCTTCTGCTGCTAACTCCTGGTAAGACTGTTAAGTGCAAGATCAGCAGCACATTTCATCCAATCCCAGGAGACTGTAAAAAACAGATGCTGAGGTGATTGGTCCGGAGGGCCAAGATAAAAGAAGATGACACAGGCCGATCTTAGCAATCCAAATATGAGGATCTGAATTCTGGGCATCACTGTATTTGGAAAACAAGCACTGTCCAGTCACTAGAGGGTGGCTGGGCTAAACCCGAAGCCATGTGGAGAGGCTGCTGACCCAGCCCTCGGATTACTGTCTGCTGGCTGGAATGACCCGATCTGAGAGCCAGTGAGAGGCATGTAATGACCCCTTTCCATGACTGGGACAAAGCTGGACCCCCAACAGTCCCTTACATGGGGAAGAACTTGGGCCACAGAAGTATTTGGCAGGCACCTCTATGACTGCATTGTATGCTCCAGGGCAATTCAGCTTTCTGCACCAGTGCTTAGGCCTAAAGAAATCAGTGGGAAGATAAATGAATGACCTGCTTCCAATGTGAGTGATGGGATGCCAGAACTTTCATGATGACCCAAGGCCTGCCTAAAGACACGTGGTCCAGGCCTGAGGAAGAGCAATCTTGGCTCTCCCTTCCCCCTGCAGTTAAAAACAAATAAATTAACTAACAAATCCAAGTTACACCCTGGTGTGTCATTCCACTGTATATTTGAAGGGAAGTTAAAGCCCTTGCTCTTTTATTCTGAGCTCGATATGCTTCATGGTTCTTGCATCCACTGCTCTGATTTCTTTGCAGCACAGATGCTACCCTTGACAGAAGATAGGCATGATCTTTATAAAGCATTGTTATTATTATTTTTTTTAGAGAGAGAAAGGGGTGCAGAGGAAGAGGGAGAGAAAGAATCTCAAGCAGGCTCCACGCCCAGCCTATGAGCTTGACTCGGGGCTCGATCTCACGACCCTGTGATCATGACCTGAGCAGGAATCAAGAGTCAGACAGCTGACTCAGCCACCCAGGAGCCCCTATAAAGTATTTCTAAACTTTAATCCTGCATATAGCAGGCAGCAACTCCCCACTTCTCATCCTACTCAGAGGGCAAAGCAACAACCCTCATTTTTCCTGGCTCCTGGTTGCCCGTGAATGAAAAAAATCAGCTTATTTTAGAATCATCCCTAAACTTCCAACCCAAATGGAAGTTTAAGTGAGACCCACTGCCTCTATGAGTTGTTGCCAAGTTACGTTCACTGATGGAAGATTGCAAGCTCTGTGCTGGGGGGATAAAGATAGCCGGCTTCTTGTCCCAGCTCTTCCACACACTGTCAGGCTGTGTTGTTTAGCCCATCTGGATCTCGGTGTGCTCATCTGCACAGTGTGAGGGTTAGCTTTAATCCTCCTTTAATAGGCTGTGAGGCTATAGAGTATAAATTAGCACAAGTGCATATCATTAACACGTTTAGAATCATGAATGTGGATGTTAGTGAGGTTTAGCTACCATCTCTTTTTTTTGTTGTTGTTCCAGACGCCTAATAGATATTTAATGCAAAAGTAATATTATTTCTACCATAAACTACTTGTCTTTCTGTATGCCATTTAAAGATAATGGACATCTTTGGAATTATGACTCAAGTAATATGTATGTGTATCATTCCCTTTTTAGTTTACTAATTATTGTTATTATTGATATCATACAAGTTGTAAAAAATGTTGTGAGTTACTCCCTCCCTTGGGTATGATGGAATACTGCCCCATCCTCGCCCCTGTTCAGTTTCTGCTATCATGCAATGACCAGTAGCTTACCCTACCCCGTCCCTCACAACCGGTTGTAATAAGGACAACTGAGCCCTCCTATAATACATCCTTTGGTTCTTCAATGAGAGAGAGCACAGGCTCTAGTCTCAGCCAATATGTTCTTATATGAAGTGCTCTCGGGGAAAAAATAGCTCCAAAGTGCTCTTCAAACACAAGGTATTAGAATGACTGATGAACATAGCCCCTATCATTGTTATACTTCCACAGGAAGAAATGTGACACTTATATTGAAAAAGAAGCACAAGACAGCATCAAATCACCCTTTGTGTGAATTTCAGCCATTGTAAAAAGTGTTTGAAGCAGCCCAGGCCTGAGTGGGAGCATTTACCGGGATAACAGATTGCACTGCATCCTGGAAAGAAGAGCCAGGTGCTCCCAAGCTGGGTATGCTTTACTCCCATAATCTCCCTCATTTTTAGCCACATGCCTGGGAGACAGGTGTGTGTGTACTTTTGTTCCAAACTCTGTCTTCTTCTTAGGCACAGATTCCTTCATCGGTAAATTCTTACACTGTTGCCTAAGTTTCTCTGTGTGTCTCTTCACCCCAACTAGACTGTACACCTTTGAGGTCACTGACTATTCTTTTTGCTTTTCTCATTTCTCTCTTTAGCCCTTGAAGCTTCGTTTCCCTCTTTAGCCCTCTTTTGCCTGAAGGGTGCCAAAGTAGATGCTCATAAATGCCTATTGAATGAGTGAATGAATGAATGAATGAATGAATGAACAGAGAGATCTTCTCTTATTTTTTCGGTTAAATTTTTAAAAATTTCGTGAAATATTGGATATATAACGACTAATATGATGAATAATTGTGAACCCCACCACCCTGACTCACACTATGAATGCCTTATGCCTCTCCCTGTTCATATTCCCTTTCCCCCTTCTTCAGGGAGGTTACCAAACTTGGTGTTCATCATTTCCATCTTTACTTTTTTTTTTTTTTTAAAGATTTTATTTATTTATTTATTTGAGAGAGAGAGAGAGAGAACATGAGTGGGAGGGGGGAGAGGCAGAAGGAGAGGGAGAAACAGAATCCCCGCTGAGCAGGGAGCCGATTTGGGGCTCCATCCCAGGATCCTGGGATCATGACCTGAGCTGAGGCAGACCCTTAACTGACTGAATCACCCAGGCATCCCCTGTCTTTACTTTTTGTATCTTTACTACATATGTATGGATCCTAACAAAAACCACATTATTTTTTGCTCGTTTTAATAATTTACAAAATATCATCGTATTTATATCCCTCATAAACTTGCATTTATAATAAAAATATATTTGTGTATACATGCATGATGATACACATCATTCTTATTCAGGCATCTTCTCTGCTGAACAGTATTGCATTGTGTGACTATGTCATAATATATTTATCCATGTTGATTGAATCACAAACAGTCTTATCCATGTCTCCATGGTCACCCGTGGACGGGATTCTGCAGGGCACATCCCAAGGAACAAGATAGCTGGGTCACAGGGGATGCATAGTCTTAAATTTACTAGGATTGCTGAATAAGGATCTAAAGTGATTGTACCAGTTTATACTCCCATGGATCTGCATTTATAAAACTTGGATTTTCCACCATTAATGCTTGCCTCTTTAGGTGGTGACTTCTGCAAGAGGATGCTCTTTATGCCAAGCTTGCATGAGGGCCTCTGAGATATGTTGGTGCCTCTCCAAGGCTAGCTAGGGCTCTGCCCAGGGGCGTCTGAGTGGATTCCCTTTCCCTCGCTACTGCTCCATTGTGCTGCTTCAGTGTCTAAAGCATGGGAGTCCTTTCCTCCTCACCTTCAACTGTATACAGGCCAGGTATTGCACACACAGACTCCATCAAAATAGAAGGTTGTCTTTAACGGCAAAGAAAGAGTTCCCTTCATCTAAATGTCATCCGTGTTAACAGGACTGCCTGTGATCCCTTTCACATGCTCCTGGTCTCCCTGTGTCTGACATCTTCCATATCCCATGATATTGTGTTGTGGGATCACAGCACCACCGGGTGACGATATTGCTGCTAGAATTCTGTGGTTTTGGTCACGATAGGTTTCAGCTGAACGCCTCCTACCTACCATTTACTAAAAACCATATTGCTTCAGAATAGAGGGTGTTAAATCTGACTGTGTAGGATTCAGATCATATTTCAAAAAGGGAAACGTGTGTTAGGCGAGCATGTAAATAAGGACTTGCTGCCTGAAGTATCCCATCATGATTTGGAGTAGAGGTATTTTTTCCCTCTATTAGTTAATTTTCCCTTCAAATGTGATGAAGATTTGTGGGGGGCTTAAGCATTTTACAAAACACTTTTCTATGTTTATACTTGGCCTTTTTTTTCAATTAGGTTTTGAAGTGGTTAGTATATTTTCTCTTTCATTTGTTCTCAATGTAAACTTTCTTCCTAAGAAAAAAATACATATAGAAAGTACACGAATAATAAGCTTACAAATTGATGATATTTCGTGAAGTAAACACTTCCTTGTAACAGCAGTCAGATCAAGAAGCAGAACATGACAGTACCTCAGACCCCCTCATGCTCTCTTTCAGTTATATCCCGCACTCCCGGGGTAATCACTATTTGTTTATTTCTTTCTCCACATATGTAAACTGCCACTTTTAAGACAATTTTTTAAAAAGACTTTATTTATTTATTTGACAGAGAGAGTGAGAGAGAGTGAGAGAGAGTGAGAGAGAGCATGAGCAGGGAGGAGAGGGAGAAACAGGCTCCCTGAGAGCAAGGAGTCTGACTCGGGGCTCAATCCCAGAACCCTGGGATCATGACCTGAGCCGAAGGCAGACGCTTAAACTGACTGAGCCACCCAGGCGCCCCAACTGCCATTTTGAAATATGTGTGCAGTAAAAAGCCAGAAAGGTGAAATGACTCACTCAAGGTCACACAAAGAGTTTGTAAAGAACAAAGCCTGGAATTCCAGTCTCTTGGCCCTATCCAATGTCCATTCTGTAATGATTTACTCCAACCGTTCTTTTATCTTTTCACTGAAATGTGGCAAGAAATGCAGTGACCCATTAGATGATGCACTTTCTTCCTTTTTAAAAAAAGATTTATTTATTTATTTGAGAGAGAGAGAGAGTGCACACATGAGTGGGGAGAGGCGCAGAGGAAGAGACTCTTCAAGCAGACTCCCGGCTGGGCACAGAGCCCGATGCGGGGTTGGGTGCAGGGCTCAGTCTCACGACTCATGAGATCATGCCCTGAGCTGAAACCAAGAGGTGGTTGCTTAACAGACTGAGCCACCCAGGTGCCCCTGAATGATGCATATTCTTTGTGCACTTTGGAGTTTGTAGGTCTTCCACACACGTTGGGTTCCCTCTTCCATCAGCATCTGTCTACTCCTCGAGCTATATGTGGACACGTGTGTCAGTTTCAGGACCTTATGAAGAGAGGGTAAGATTTGAAAAACAATGCATGAAGTATTAACTACCTAGCACTTTTCTGATGGAAATAACCAATTATGCAACATATTAGGCTCTGTGCCCTCCCTCTGAAGGAGAAAGTAAGGACAACAGTCAGGTTCACATCAGTGATGCAACCCAACACTTAAAAAACTCGCTGGATATGCACTGGATCTGGTCACATTCAACACATACTAATTTGTTGCAATCCAGATCAAAAGCACTTTCCTTGACAACAGTCCCTGAACATTCTGATTAACTGAGCTTTCAGAGTAGTATGATGCAGTAGAAAGAACTTGAAACTTGGAGTCAGATAAATCATTCTTCTTCCCAGTTTTCCTGTGTATGAGCAGTGTGGCATTGGACAAGTCACCTCCACTCGATAAGCCTTGTTCTGCATTTGTCAAATGGGGAGAATAAGGTTCCCGTAGCATTTGTGATAATGTGTATGAATCATTTGGTAGAGTGTCTGGTACCCAGAGACCTCTCAACAGATGGTAACTCGTTCCTTACTAACCTTAGCCAGAGGTTAGCATTCTCCTTTTTGAGCATCTGTCTCACCGATAACAATATTATTTGGTATTTGATAGATAATAACAATTCTTTAAGAGTAAATGGCGAGAACCCTTTCTCATATTCAAAAGAAGCCTCAGCTGAACTTTCACATAAAGAAGAAAGATATATGTGGCTATCTCTGGAAACATCCTTCTCTCCCCAACTCAGGTATTAGCAAATACCCGTGAGGGATTAGACTTTCTTAGCCCATGGGATTGAGAAGTTTAATTTTATCCTGATCTCAAGGGTCAGGGGGCTCCCAGCCTCCATCTGTATAACTTGGGTAAGAAGATAATTATAATATAAGGTAAGAACTATGATAAAGGGAGAGCAGGGTGCTAGGGTAGCATAAAGGAGGGTGTCTAATATAATTTGGGTCATGGGAGACTGGAGAGGGGTAATGGGGGGCTTTCCAGAAGAAATGATAATAATCTGAGGCCTGAGGTTAAGAGCTTCCTCTTTTATGATAATCCTTGAGTACATACACACACATAAGCATGCACACACACATAATGCACATATATGAACACACACACACACACACACACACACACACACACACACACACACACCCTGAACAGGAAACCATGGCCTCAGCCACAGAGGCTCATCACTCCTGCCTCATTTCATAGTGACAAATTCTGCTTGACTTCTGCCAGGAAGAGCTTCAGCCCAATTCATCTTCTTTCCAACCCCTACATGATTATTTGAGACAAAATTATTATACATGTTAAATAATTTATTTTCTAGACGAATCTCAGACTTCACGCATTTTTGAAGTTGGTAATTTTAAGAAAGTAATTGGAATTAGGGAAATGTTCAGTTAGTAATTAATTTACTGAGAACATATAAAATAGATTTTAAAAGAGGGAACTAAGAAAAAAAAAGAAGTTACTAACAGTTTTATTGGATCAAATGAAAGTTTCAAGTTCTTTTGGAGAACAACAAAGAGACCCTAATAGAAATGGGTTTTCTGGGCTTGCATGTTCATTTTAATAAACAGGAGCTGATAATGAATTTGTGGGAAAAGTCTTCTCTGGTTGGATTCTCACTAACACCCCTTATGCAGCCGTAAGTTGGGCTTGGACTGCATTTAGCAATAAACAGGTGACTTGTGTTCATGTCAAAGTTTGAGAAGCACTGAGCCAACCAGCTTTTGTCCCAGGGTGACTTGGCTCATGCCATTCGCATTAGCTGCAGATGGCATCCACCCACATTGCCTGGGAATACCTACATGCTACATAACAAAAAGGAAATAGAGAAGACTGTTATGCCCCTGCCCCCACCATGAAGCCTACTTTGGTCAACCATGTCCCTTTCCTGAAGCACATATTTGCGAACCATTTGGGTGGCACCGAACAGGGGTATAATCATGCCCATAACCTGCCATTTCCCCTCTCCCACAGAAGACGTGTCAAGTGCAATGGCTAGTTTCGTGAGCACTAAAGCCAGATTGCCAGGGTTCATATCCCAGCAACTCCACTCACTGGCCAGTGACCTTGAGGAAGTTACTTAACCTCTCTGAGTCTCAGTTCCTCATATGCAAAATAGGAATGAATAACAGCACCTCTCTGTGCTGTTAGAATCTATTCATACATGTAGGGTATTTACAACAGTGCAGTCGGGTTCTTACATAGTGGCACTCCAGAAATGGCACTTTGGCATTGTTGAGGGCAGAAAGTCTATTATTCCCCCTAAAATCTCACCCAGTACCTGATAAAGTACTTGACACGCAAAAAGTGCTCAGTTAACAAAATGAATGATTGTGACAACAATGACTCACCTCACAAGCTACAGAATTTTAGTTCTTTTTTAAAAAATATTTTATTTATTTATTTGAGAGAGAGAGTGCATAGGGGCTCGATCCCACGACCCTGAAATCATGACCTGAGCCCAAACCAAGAGTCGGATGCTTAACTGACTGAGCCACACAGGTGCCCCCAGAATTTTAGTCCTTATTTTATTTCCACTAATGACCAATAAGACTATGGGACCCACCCAGGCTCCATCCCATTTGGGAATTGTTAGTGGGTGTTTGTCTTGGAGAAATTTGCAGTTATTTACATGGCAGATACTACCTTCTGGAGAAGGAAAACAAAGACAACAGAAACAAAAAAGCCAGGGTCTATTTAGTTCCTGCACTTTTAAGCCAACATTTTAAATCTTTTATTTGTGGACACATCAGTCCAGCAGTACTTGAACAAAGCCATTCAATCCTCTGGTTCTTTAAATAACTACTGTGTTATTGCCTTCCTGTCCCCTGATCAACCCTCAAGTCCTCTGAAATACCCACAAATGGAATGAAGTGTGCGTTTTAAGTTATCTTTTTATCCATGGGGTTTACAACTGCAGCCAGTACCTTAATCCTGACTTGGAGAATTATATCTGAAGGAGAGGATGCAATTTCACTCCCTTCCCCTCTGGGGAAGACTATTTTCCATTCACTGAACTGAGGACCAAGAAGATCGGGAATCAGTCACTCCAGGACCTTTAGGGATAGATTGGTCTGTAATGATTTTTCTTACAGATCACACAAAGCTCAGAGACACTTCTACTTCCTGTCCTGGAATTGAGACAGAGTGGTCGTGGAAAGAGGTAAAAAGTGCTGATACTTTGCTTGAAAATTGTGAGTATCCATACGGATAAAGTTATATTACATTTACTCTTTATCATTACTACTGGTCAGTAGGGGTGGATAGTGTTTATTTTATGTCATTTGCTTAGAATGGTGTCTGGCACAAAATAAGAACTTTGTAAGTATTGGCTGGTTTCCCTCTAAATTATACAATTACCTGGTCCTTCATTCTTTTTAAACATTCCATGTTTATAATAACTTTTATTTTATTTTTTCATTTTCTTCTCAAAACTATTTATGAAGAAGAAAAAAGATATTTTCTCCATGCATTTAAAGAGAAAACGGAGACCCAGATAGGTGGTTGGAGGATGCTGAACAGAAAGCAGAAACTGTTTTCTATCTCTGGGGCCAGAACTTTCCACAAAGAAATTCTCTTCCAAGGGCTGGACGGGTCAAGAGCTGTGTGGGTTCAATTATTAATTTTCCTACTTTCCTGAGAATGGTGTTTTCTTTAACTGATAATACTCATGTCCCTAGCACACCAGAAATAAATCATTTGGAGGTACAAAGCCTCCTTCTCAAAAGTGCTAATGCTAATCCTATGCTAATAATAATAATAAAATAATATTATAATCAATGCTTTACAACCACAAATCTAAACATGGAAAGTGAGTTTGCTGTCGAGTCAGTGTCCCAGGTGAGTGCTCTACCTACGTACCTCCAGCACATGAGGGTGCCCGTGAGTAGGCACATTAGTGATGGAAGTGGTGGCAGACGCCCTCCATGGGTAGAGCTGCTTCGACAACATTTTCTTGTGTTTTGTATACAAACTTTTATGTCAGTTATTCCTAAAATAATCCAGAAATCTTCAAAGGTGTCATCTAGTTTTACAAACCCCCTTTTCTTGTGGACACGATGGGAGAAGTTTGGATGTCACACATTTAAGGGACACAAATCCTGGTGGGCTTGGGTGACGTTTCTTTCATGACTTACTAGGGCTATTACTACTAGTCTCATTCCCAACAACTATGATTTCAGTGGTTTGTGGGGATGTAGCACTGTCTTCTTTAAAAGTGCCTTTTTGTGACCACTGACCTGCATTTGGTTTGCACAACAGCATTATGCGTTAGGTGTCTCTCCTCCTGTAGCTATGGGCACCGAGGCCATTGGTATGAAGTGATTTGGCCGCAGAGTGGCTAAGTAAGAGAGCAGGGACTCCTAGGCTGCTCTTTCCCCCACTGGAGCATGAGGGCCAAATGGCCAGGATGGTGGAATGATGTGGCACCAGGCTGGTGTCAAGAGGAGCATGCCATTGCAAGTGGGAGATGCACATCTTGACTTTAGACGGACTCCTTTCTGCTGTGGGATCTTAATCAAGTCACTTCACTCCCTGGACTTTCGGTTAGTTCCCTAAAAAATGAGGAGGTTTGATACACCCCCTTTCCTCCTTTCTTATCACTCTGAGGCTCAGAAAAAACACAGTGAAAGTGTCAGGGGCATGTATTTTTTCTTTCTCTAGCTAGTGCACAGCAAGGATTTGGAAAAGTGGAGGAAGAATGGAAAAAAGCCAGAATTCCAGGTGAAACTACCCCTAACGATACCATCTAACATATCTCCAAATCCCGCTGAGGAATTTCTCAGGAATCCAGATGCATCTGTGTTGTAGAGAAGCATGGCTGCCAATCAGCAGGTCATATATTTGGAGTCCACAAGACACACAATTATAGACCTTGTAGGGCATCTGGTCTAAAGTCTAGATGAGGAACCTGAGGCTCAGAGGCCAAGAGAGTTTGCTGGGGTCACACAGTGACACAGAATTGGTGACCCTATCCACTGCCCTTCTAGGACATATTATACCAGTGAAGTTCAGTCTTGGTCCACTTCAGGAGATCAGAATTAGGGCTCTCTTACTTGGCCCTATATCCTGTCTCTAACACAGGACCTACATAGGTGGGTGCTCAGGAAATAGAAGTTGAATAGTTGAATAAATGAATGAACTGATGAGAAAAAAATTGAATAGAAGTATGCACAATTTAGGTCATTCTTCTCATTACAGGCTACTCTTCATTCCCTGTTCCCACCTCATCATATAGATTTTGATGGTGAAGTGATCTAGGCAAAAGAATGTAGCTAGGTGTATACGAGCCTATTTCTGTCATTAAAAACAAACTCACAAGGTCAGGGGAAAAGCCCTCATTCTCATAATATAAAGACAACCAACTTCCAGGGCAGTGGACTGGGCCAAGACAGGTCTTGGAGAAGCCTGTTCACGTGGGCAGACACCAAATCCAACTTTAATATATGATTTGGTTAGGAGTCAGGGCTGGCCTCTGCAAAGTTGTGAAATTGGAAATCTGGTCTTTGGCTACTGTTCTTCCAATCAGTAGCCTAATAGTGCCAGTTGGTCTCTCTCTCTATTTCCATCATGGTGCCTGGAAGTGCCAGGTCCCAATTTATAATTCAGCATACCTTCCATCAAAGCACAGTCCTGCTGTTTTATTCTCAGCTGTTGGAGAAGATGAAAGACCTGATATGTTCCCACTGAGTCATTTATAGCTGATCAAAGTTTCCTATTTCACCTCTCTGAGGAGTATTTGCCTTTAACATTTAGGGATTTCAGGCTCTTTTCTGACACAGATATCGCAGAGAACTATTTTAGTGATGGGGACGAGAGAGGATTCACAATGCATAAGCATTTCTTACCTTTTATGGCAAAGGGCCTTGTATATATACACGTACACACATACGCACATAACACACACACACCCACACACAAACATGCATCTACAAATATAGGCAGAGGAATATTTCAGAGGAAACAGAAACCCCAGCCACATAGCCTAACAAATCCTGCCTCATGTCCTACTGGTCATTTCTGCCTCATTTGTGCCAAAAGATTAGGTCTTTCAGCCCCATGCCTATAAATAAAATAATTTCTTTCCTTGACAGATCGCAGACTTTAAACACTTTTAAGCTGATAATATATAATAAAATAATTGTTTAACAAGGAATATATTTGTCACTACGAATAATTGTTATATTTAGACCATATAAAATGACTTTTTAAAGAGGGGAAATAAGGGCGCCTGGGTGGCTCAGTTGGTTAAGCGACTGCCTTCGGCTCAGGTCATGATCCTGGAGTCCCGGGATCGAGTCCCGCATCGGGCTCCCTGCTCAGCAGGGAGTCTGCTTCTCCCTCGGACCCTCTTCCCTCTTGTGCTCTCTGTCTCTCATTCTCTCTCTCTCAAATAAATAAATAAAATCTTTAAAAAAAAGGAATTTTACAGAGGGGAAATAAAAAGATGTTGTTAAGAATTTTACTGGATCAAATGGAAGTTTTGAGTTTTATTGCAATAAAAGGCCCTAATTGGAATGGGTTTTATGGGCCTCTATGTCCATTTTAAATAGGGGCAGGAAATAGATTTGAGTCTGGCTGGGTTCTCCCTAACTGCCCTTATGCAGGGCATATGTATAATAGATTATACAGTCTGGCTGGATTCTCCCTAACTGCCCTTATGCAGCACTAGGTTGGGGCTGGGCTAATATGAAATCAGTGCCTACCTCCTCCTTCCCACTCTTCTCAGCTTGTCAGTGATGGTTTGCATATCCTGGTCACCATGTCAACTCTATTCAAAGCCACCCATGTCCCCTGCCTGGCTAGTCTGACAACTTCTAGCCAATTCCCACATCTACTTTTGCACCCTGGCTCATTCTCCACATTGTGGTTATATCAGAGGAAGAGCTCTTCTTCTTCTTTAATTGAAGTGTAATTGACATACAGGGTTACATTAGTTTCAGGTGTACAACATAGTGATTCAGCAAGTGCACACATTATGCTAGGCTCACCACAAGTGTAGCTACCATCTGTCACCATACAATACCATTGACTATATTTCCTGTGCTGTACATTTCATACCTGTGACTTATTTATTCCACAATTGAAGGCCTGTATCTCCTACCTCCCTCACCCCTTTTTGCCTATCCCCCCAACTCCCTCCCTTCTTGAAACCACAAGTTTGTTCTCCGTATTTATGAGTCTGTTTTGGCTTTTTGTTTGTTTGCTTGTTGATTCATGTGCTTTGTTTTTTAGATTCCAAATATAAGTGAAATCACATGGTATTTGTCTTTCAGAGGAAGAGCCCTTCTAATGCCCTTCACTGGCTGCCTATGGCTCTTAGGATAAAATTCCTGTCATTAATGTGGCAGTGAGTTGGATGTGGCCAGTGATTAATTTTTCTACCTCCCCAAGAACATTTTGTCTTCCTTGGCTAATGGCCATGCCCACAGTACATGCCATTTTGAACTACCATTCTTCCTCTCAAAATGCCAATGGAAAAGTGCAATACACTTAGAGCAACAGGGCTAAATATCCAAGGTCAGTGTATGTCAAGTGAGTATTCCCAGTTGAATATTAATTCCATCACATAGTACTTACAACACAGGAAGGTGCCCACCTGGAGTCAGGTTAGTGATGAAAGTGAAGGCAGATGCCCTTCATGGATGACAAGCTGTTCCTCTAAAAGTACTGGTTTTGTATTTCATACATAAATGATCTAATTGTTTCTGGAATACTCCTGGATCTCTTACAGTTGTCACTTGTTTCGGCAAAAAACACGTTACTATGAATAAAATGAGGCAATCTCAAATCAAGCAAGACTGTTATATAGATGCCATCTAATAAACAGAAAATTTTAGTTGCCCCTTGTTGCAATCAGCTTTCACGATTTATTATTATTATTACTACTATTGTCTGATAGTGATTTTTAAAATGTGAGCACAGTACTTTGTAGTTTAAAAGAGGCTTTGCGTACACTATTAACTGTATTCTAGGTTCATGCAACCATACTATATATAGGTTAGTTTGGGAGTCAACAAATTTTTTTCTGTGAAGGAACAAACTGTAAACATTTTGGCTTTTTGGGCCATATGGTCACTATGTTAGTTATTACTCAACTTTGCCTTTGTACTATGAAACCAGCCATAAACAATAGGTAAATGAATGGGTATGCTAATAAAACTTTATTTACAAAAACAGATGTGCTCTAGATTGGCTTATGGGTTGTATAAACTACCGAACTCTGAGTTAGAGCATGTGGGATTTATCATCCTTCCTTTTGCAGCTGTGGAGTCTGAGGCTAAAGGGTTAAACAATTTTCCAAAGGCCATACAGTGAATTAGTGAAAGAACAGGGGCTTGGCTCTGTGCCAGCTAACTCCTAGTCTGGTCTTCCCTCTACTGAACTGTGATGACCAACTGACACATAGAGTGTAACCTTGGGACATTGTGCTGTGTGCCAGAGAGGGTACATCACTATAAATCTGCAGATCTGGGCCCTGGCCCTAAGTTGGCTTCTAGTTAGATGTGTGACCTTAATCAAATAATTTTAACACCCTTAGCTTTAGTCGATTGATCTAAGGAATGAGGAGACTGGTTGAGGAATCTTTCCTCTGGCTTTAAAATGCTGTGTTCTTAAGATCAGGGATGGAGAAGGAACATTTCATTGTGAAATATTCAAATTGATAGTTATTACAAAATTTGTAGCACATATTTACACAGAGATCACTATTCACCAGCCAACAAATATTTACTCAGTCTATTCTATGTTGTGAAAAGATGGAAGGAACATATGACAGTCTTCAAATAGTTTATAACCATGAAGAAAAGCAATTTCTAACACTTACAGAAAATGAATAAACTGTCAGTGTGTAAGAAACTTCTTGGTAGAGTTGATAAGTTCCTCTGGATTTCTGAGGACAGACATCAGTGAGAGCAGGAGCTGTTGGAGAAACTCATGTGGAAATGTTGGAAGACACTCTGGATTTGGAGGATGGGGAGTGGAGGGTGGTGAAGAGAAGGCTGACAGGGCAGGTGTGGAGACCCACGTACAGAAGGTGCTCAAGTGTGTCGTAGTGGGTTTGATTAGGCCAGATGGTGTGCGTTGGGGAAACACGGAAAGTACGGATCTTGAATCACTTTGTTGTCAGTTGGCATAGATCACCATTTGAAAAACATACAGCACAAAAATCTTCAACTTCAATATTTGTTACAGACAGGGCTTTGCTCCCATTAGTGCATATCCAGGAGCTTTGTCTGAATTCCATCCTATTTTCAGCCTCATAATGAGGCACCTCTCATAGGGCAGCTGAACATTCATGATTATTCCCTTAGGTCTCTTATCTCAAATTCCCCAGAGGAAAACTGGACAGTCCTGCCCCCTGTTTGATGGTGTGATGAGGAAAGGGCTTCATTCATTTCATCCCTGGAGAGCCTGACTAAGTTAGGAAAGCGGTGGTTTCCTTCAATCTCATAGCTCATTTTCTGAAACAAAAAGGCAGTTTAGAAGGGGGCACTTTGGTAATTAAAGTCAATTCTCTTCAGTCACCAAAGGTACTTGGCTTGCAGGATGGGTTTGGCTGGTTTATTAACCTATGTGTCCCACATTGGTTCTTCAATCTGGATGTCCTCTGATTTTCCCCACCAGGCTTCTGAGATGACCCATGGGAGTCAGCTAGAAACATAATTGGAGCATTACACTGTGGGAAGTGTTATAACTATTCCCAACAGGGAAAAGTTTTGGAAACCTTTGTGAGGAAAAGCCTGGGGCAAATCTGCCATGTCTATTTAATCAACATATTATATAAGAGCTAAAAGGATGCAAAGTTATCCCACGCTCTCTAAAGTTGACACTAATGCTCATCAGACACTTTCTAAAGACCAATTATTATTCTAGATTGATTTTTCATACATTATCTCATCCATCTGAGTAATATTCTTATATTTCTATCCTCACCGTATAGATGAGGAAGGAGGTTGGCTCTCACTGAGGCTTAACTTGCTCAAGTTTGCACACAGGTGATCAGCCACATAGCAGGAGTTTGAAAGAGGGCAGTTTGATTCCTGGAATTTCAGGATTCATCACTAAAGTAATTCAAAAGTGTGCTGGAAACCATCATGTTCTGACAAATATAGGTTAATGAATTGAACCCTGAGATAAGTAGAGAGGCAGAGAAATATAGCCTCCAGGTCATGGATGTATGCCTGTTGCCATGGAGATAACGCTAAGAGTGAGGGATGTATTGGAGGAGAGAGATGGGATGTGTCACAGCGTTATCACTCCCAGGCTCAGGAAACAAAGGCTTGATGGATTGGGTCCCGGCACACTCAGTCCCCTCTCCCTCTACCTCATAACTATCATTTGGGCAATTGGAGGCAGCATGAAAAAGTCAGAGCCCGAGGGAAGCCACCTACAATGCCACAGTCTCATCTAGCATCTGCATCTCCCCAGAGACATTTTTTGAGATCTATCTGGGTCTCTACAGAGATGCAGAGAAGCAGAGATGCAGAGAGGCATGGTTGCCAGTTGGCAGGTCACATATGGTTGGGGTCCTGAAGCTGGAAGACTTCTACCAGGGCCTGAAATGCCCTTCCTACCACAAAGGCTCTGCGTGTGCTGAGACGGATTGGGAATGAGGTGCCATTAGAAGAAACAAGACAAGTCGAGCCTAACAGAATATGCTCAAAATTAAATACCTTTTAATGTACTAGACTTATTATTTCCATACAGAGTCAAATGTTAGATAATTAAAGCAGTGTGTTTAGGGACAAGTTATTGATCTCTGTAATCCTCATTTGCCTCAAACGGAAAATGAGAATCCAAGATCTACCTCATTTATTTTTTTTTTCTGGTGAGGGTCAGATGAGAAAATGTTTACCATGGGCCCCCTTGGCATGTACTTTATTGGTAGCTGTTGCTAGGAACCAGTAAAGTGTGGTTACAGTGCTTATGACTCATACTAGCCATGTGACTTTAGCTAAGTTACTCTGTGCCTCAGTTTTTACAACTGTAAAATGTGGTTAAAACGTGCAGTGTGGTAAGCACTCCATCAACTCAGTTATCATCATCAGTTATTATAATCACTGTCATCACATCAAAAATACATTTCCCCTATCAATGAGGTTCAACCCCAAGACTCAAGTCTTTGCAATAACAACATTTTTGTTTGTTTAAGTTTTAAAGGAAAAGATAAGACTATTCCTGGATAGGAAAGAGTGCCTTTTCCAGATAAAAGTCACAGTACCCTCCTAAGCCATTGCAATGCTGCTCCTGACTCCCTGGGAATGCCTCTTTCTCTGCTGCCCTATTTTGGTGATGCCGACTGAAGCAATCACATAAAACCGGCAGGGTGAAAGGGCGGCGGGGCCATCCGGTTATGAGTATCTCGTATATTTGTTGTATTTGAAAAAAAAAATACGTAAAAGTTCCTAAATTATTAACTTCTCCCAAAGTGATATTTGATGGCAAAAGTAATATCTGTGTGAAGTGTTAAGTGAATTTTATGAAAAAAGGCTGAATAACTTGACAGTGTTAAAATTATGCTGTCAACGATTCCATTTCCTCAGAGCTGCATCTATCCTGGCTTCAGCTGCACAGACTGTCATCAAGATGGTGAGGTTTATTTTAATTGCATTGTGGTGGTCAGTTTTATAGGAACTATTGCTGTGGCACCCACTTTTCAAAAGGGTGCAAAAATCCATGGCATCACTTATACAGGCAATTACGTGACGTGCATGATTAGGAAGAATGATTGGCAACAATGTGATCAGAGAACAGACTCCCTGGGGTGCTGTTTAGATGCTTAAAAAGACATAATAACCAGTGATTCATTTATTGGTGAGAAGACAGAATGCACCATCTTTGCAGGGACTGGGAGTTAGACCGCTTTTTTGCAATTTTCTGCATTCCGCATTCTCATGCATTCATAAAGAGCACGCATTATTCACTCTTTAAAGCTATTTCAAGGTCTGTGTGTGGCTTTCCCATATAACCTCAGAAATTTCACACATAATTCATTAGAGACAGATACTGATCTAGTGCTTGGGATCAGGAGATAGGGTCAGTCCTGACTCTTCTCCTTCAATCTGCTCCTTGTGTGCTGTAAGGCAGTGTGGTTGATCTGCATTTACCCCAGTTCCCCAAATGTATCATGTATTAAATGATTTCAAGGGTACTTGTTTTATGTTAGGTCCTGGGGACCATGCTCAGGAAACATAAGATATGCTTCAGGGTACCTTACAAGAGTATTGCAGAATTAAGGGTTATATTTATGAAAATGTAGAGGACAAAATAAAATTCTGTGCTATCAGATGTGAATGGAATATAATTAGATGCTCTGGTGAGTGGCCAGCAGAGCGAGCAATCTAAGAGGGCAGAGCTCAGCACCAGCTCTGTGAGGCCGAATCCCAGCTCCACCACTAACTAGCTGGGTGGCGCTGGCAGCCTATGGGAGATGTTACTAAGGACAACGAAGCTGGTCTGGTGTTCTGGGAAGGCCTCCACAAGGCAGTGACGTTTCAGCAGAAACTTCAAGATTAGGTATGCATTTTGCTTTTACAAATGATGCTGTATTTATTTCTCGTGTTGCAAGTGTATCTGTGGGCTGTTTCTTTATATTTACTCTCATAATTTTTAGCTAGTACCACTGACTCCTTCTTATGAGCAATAGTGAAATCAATATACTTTATCTCAAATCACCTCTTTCCTGTCCACTTCCTGATTATAGTGGATCATAAGATTTTTCTCAATGCCTATCTTTAAACACTTAAGTTTTTCTTTTTTTTATCATTAACATATAATGTATTATTTGTTTCAGAGGGACAGGTCTGTGATTCATCAGTCTTACACAATTCACAGTGCTCACCATAGCACATACCCTCCCCAATGTCTATCACCCAGCCACCCCATCCCTCCCACCCCCCACCACTCCAGCAACCCTCAGTTTGTTTTCTGAGATTAAGAGTCTCTTATGGTTTGTCTTCCTCTCTGGTTTCGTTTTGTTTCATTTTTGCCTCTCTTCCCCTATGATCCTCTGCCTTGTTTCTTTTTTTTTCTTTTTTTTCTTTAATTTTTTTATTGTTATGTTAATCACCATATATTACATCATTAGTTTTTGATGCAGTGTTCCATGATTCATTGTTTGTTCATAACACCCAGTGCTCCATGCAGAACGTGCCCTCCTCAATACCCATCACCAGGCTAACCCATCCCCCCACCCCCCTACCCTCTAGAACCCTCAGTTTTTCAGAGTCCATCATCTCTCATGGTTCGTCTCCCCCTCTGACATACTCCCCTTTTCTTCCTCTCCTGTTATCTTCTTCTTTTCCTTTTTTCTTAAAATATGTTGCGTTATTTGTTTCAGAAGTACAGATCTGTGATTCAACAGTCTTGCACAATTCACAGCGCTCACCGTAGCACATACCCTCCCCAATGTCTATCACCCAGCCATCCCATCCCTCCCACCCCCAACCACTCCAGTAACACTCAGTTTGTTTCCTGAGATTAAGAATTCCTCATATCAGTGAGGTCATGTGATACATGTCTTTCTCTGATTGACTTATTTCACTCAGCATAACACCCTCCAGTTCCATCCACGTCGTTGCAAATGGCAAGATCTCATTCCGTTTGATGGCTGCATAATATTCCATTGTGTATATATACCACCTCTTCTTTATCCATTCATCTGTCGATGGGCATCTTGGCTCTTTCCACAGTTTAGCTTGCCGTTATTCTACCCTTTCACTGATTTCCTCTGAAACTCCCACAGCAGCTTACATCACCCAGATTGGTGCTTAATAGGGGGACATCCTGTGGTCTTTTCTGAAATGCCCTGTGTGTTAGTTTCAGTTTCCTAGCCAGACTGCAAAGTCCCATACAGAGTGCATCCAGCTTCACATCCTGCCCATCCCCCCTTGGCACACAGTGCACACTCAGTACCGTGACTTGATGTTCAGGATCGTACATAGTTTGTACCTATTGTCTAGTTTAATCATTTGTAAAATGGAGACGATAATGCCAACTACATAGAGCTCATATGAAGAATAAGATGATATCTCTGAGGTGCTCATCACATAACAAGTCTGCAATAAATAATGTATATATGTATGTACATATATATACACACATACACACATATATGTATAATTTATATGATAAATTTCCTGAAGACAGAGTACATGCCTTCTTTTCCTTTTTTCTTGTAATGCCAGAGGTAGCATACCATAGGGACTCAATGAGTCTGTGACCATCTGATTTTAATACTCAGATTCTAATTTTGTTATCTTTCACATAATGCCATGTTTATTAAAACAATTGCTGCCATCAATATACTCTTTCAGAAGTTCCTTCCTCAAATGGAGGAAACATCTGAAAGCACAAAACACAAGCATAAGTAAGCAGCTGAGCACATGCAACTTCTTCCCAGAAGTCCTCCTTATGCCTCTGGTCTATGAAGTCTTTGTAGGAGAGGGTAAGGGTGGGGAAAGGGAGCGGTGGGGAGTCCAGGTTCCTCTGGTAACTCTCTGATGGATAATTATTTCTCCTCTCTGGATGGTGCTTGGAGAAATGACCATCTTCAGTTTTGTTAAAGAAATACAATGAAAGCTAGTATGTCTTTTTGCTCTTAGTTTTCAAACTAAGGACATTGGCACACAGCTAATTAGGCTTTTAGTTATGGATAACTCTGGTTATGAATTTTCATGCTTTTATAAGCCACTGGGACATTCACAGTCTGGAATTTCCTAAGAATGAATTTAACAAAATAAAAACATTTCTGGCATAGACAAGGAGGACAGAACCAGCAGCTTCTTAATGAGAAAGATTTTTTAAAACAATGAGCATCTAAGGAAAACACTAAGATTGAAAAGTGAAGATTGAAACAAATGTTATTATTCACAGTCTCTGGGCATAATCCCCTTGGATGGGGGTGAGAGATCCTGGGTTGGTTTTAATGAGAACTGACATGCATGGGTGGCATCCTGAGTCAGAGAATAGAAAATCAAGTCCCTACAGGACCCCTGGATCTTATGAAAGGCTTCAAAAATGTACAATAATTTATTGCTTTTTTGAGAGTGACTGTAGCACCTTGATAAACATCATTGATTAGCTTTGAATCAGACCGAACTGACTTTGACACCTGGTTCTACCATCTCTTAGCTTCCAAGATTCAGTTTTCCCATCTATACAAGTCTGGGTAATAGTGGTGCTCATACATTGACTTATATGAGTCATAAGTGAGAAAGCATATGAACAGCATTCTGCACAATTCTGACAGCGAGTCAGCACTCACTACTGCTGCTGATCGCAATCCCAGTTATTGCACCTGAATCTTTCTCCTTCTTCCTAACTATAATTTACACCACCTTTTTATTATTTTATCATGTTCTATTCTACCTTGTTCTTACATTGTCATGTATTAATATTACCTTATATTATTATTTACAAACTACTGTCAAATGTTAATTTGTCTAATCCTAAAGCGGTAATAAGGTAGGAAAGGCAAGTGCTATTATTCTCCTTCTGAGCTTGAGAAAATAAAAAACTGAGGCTTAGAGAAGGTAAGTGACTTCTTAATTTTACATATTTAGTAGCCAGAGGGGCCACAATAAGAGTTCAGATCATCAACCACAGTGCTTGTCATTTGTCTGTTTTAGATACAGAAGAATCTGTCCATGATTAATTTTAAGAAGTCAATTGCTAAAAAAATGTTTGGAAATCATGAGGATGAATTCTATCGACAGTATCCTGATGACTAGCACCCAGAGCTTCTGTGACCAAGGCTGGAGAGGACCTGTGGGTTTTGCTGAGGTCTTGAGTGCGCCTAATTTGGAGTTGAAAGCTGCCTTATCCAGTCCTGCAATCCTAGCCTTATAATTTTTTTTAAGATTTTATTTATTTATTTGACAGAGAGAGACACAGCAAGAGAGGGATCACAAGCAGGGAGAGCAGGAGAGGGAGAAGCAGACTTCCCGCGGAGCAGGGAGCCCGATGTGGGGCTCGATCCCAGGACCCTGGGATCATGACCTGAGCTGAAGGCAGAAGCTTAATGACTGAGCCAGCCAGGAGTCCCAATTCTAGACTTATAATTAACAACATCCCCACACTCCAATATGGGAGGAAACCAGGAAATTACATAATAATGTACCAGGGGAGAGGAGATTGCTTTCTGATCTTCCAGGCATTTGTTTTATGTACTGACACAAGAACATTTGATTATTCCCTTAGCTATCTTATGGGGAATGGCTATAAATGCTAATATGCATCAGGAAATTACCTGGCCTTACTCTAACTGAAATCATGGCATGCCGGCATGTATTTTGTATCACTGAAATGCACCACACCTTCGGTGGTCACTCCGTTGGGTCTTGGTCTCAGGAAGAACCTCAGGTCAAAATTCATGAGTTGCAATCTGTCCTCAGAGTCACAGTTTACTCCCAAAATTGTGTGCTGAAGTTTCTTGGCAGACATAAACAGCAGTAAATAACTTTTCTTATAAGAGGAAAAATATCCCAGAAGAAAAAAAATCCTAAAATTTAATGGAAGAGTGGCTAAGGGAAATCGTGCAGTGAGTCTTCTTACAGTGATAAGCATGAGTGCCCTTAGTTTGTCATGTCAGAAACGGAGTCATGCTGAGACAGATCTTTGCTTATCAAAGCTTCCTAAGATTTGATTATTCAACAAATATTTATTGAGTACTTGCCCTGTGCCTTGCTCTGTGCTAGATACTCTGTACAAATTATCTTGAGATCTTTACAGCCACCCTATGTATGATGCTGTTACTTTGGGTGGCTCAGATTAGTTCTTCCACAAGACAATTGCTTTGAGATATCACAACATTTTTCTTTATTATTTGTGAAATATCCAAATGAAAAATGCAAACCAAAGTGCAAACCAAATGTAAACCAAAATGCAAAATAATTTGGAATCAGTACAATATTGCAAAAAGAGGACACAGAGGACACAGTCTGTCTCCAGGCTCCTGACTGTGTTGCTGGTAGACATCATCACTTACCAGTGCTGAGACTGTTGCCTATTTCTACTGCTAAGAGCACCTGCTCATATGCTTCTGTTCTGTCTTTCAATGGTGAATTTAGCTTATGGTGTTCTTCATTTAAAAAAATTTTTTTTCATACTGCCTATAGATATTCAACTAAATGAGGTGTTTGGGACTCTAAACTCATTCATCTGACAATGTTTTTGCATGATCTGAGACTATTTTATCATTGCCTTGTTTATCCATCCAGGCATTCAACAATAAATACTGGACACCTACACCTGTGGAATGTGGGGTAAGCAATAGAGATAAGGCACTGAGAGAGGGAGGCCTTGACTTTATAGACCTTGCAGTCTACAGGGGAAGACAAATAAATAAATAGGCATTAGCCTTACAGTCTGGTAAGTGCTTTGATGGGATAAGTGTGAGATTCTTTGCAGGACTTGGATGGGGTGCCTCAGGGAGGTAATCCAATAGCAGTTTTTCCAAACACCCTACTTTGCATATAATATGTTCAGGGAAGGCTGTATCAGACACACTTGGGATATTTTTTAAAAATACAGATTCCAAGATCCAAATGAATCTCGGTGAGTTAGGGCAGAGTAATCTGCATTTTAACAAAGTATTCCACGTGAGTCTTACGCCCAGTAAAGTGTGAGAACCACTGATTTAGATTGATAGACTAATGAAATGCGGTTCCTTCTTCAACATCTATGTAATAATCAAAAATCTGCATCGGAATGTAATAGCAAGAGTGTTGTCATACAAGTAATCTTGATGTAAATGTAAATCACTGATTTTTTTTTTAAAAGTATTGTTAATCACAAATTGCTTGCAACCCACACCTTAATTGATCAGCAAATAGGAAGTTGTGTTTTCTAGCGGTTAAAGTTCAGATTCTGGGGCAAGGCTTTTTCTTACCAACTGTGTAGCTTTGCACAAATTATCTGTGCCTTAGTTTTGTCATTTGGAAAACAGGATGATAATAAGATTCCTACCATATAGACTTGCTGTGAGGACTAAATAAATGTATATATGTGAAGTATTTAGAAGAGTCCCTGTCACGTCTTCTGTAACTTGGACTCAGCTACCATTCTAGATCAATTCCTATTAGTTACCATCCCTTTCCTTGTGGATTACTGCCCTCTTGTCTTTTCGAGGGAGACATAGTGAGTTGTGAATTTTGTCCTGAAGAATTACATGGGATGGAAGGAACCGATCTTCATTTAAGGAAGTCCCCTGTGAACGATTTATTTTCTGGAGTGTTGTCTCATCTTTGCTTTACACGGTGTAGTAGGCAGAATAATGGCCACCAAAGATGTCCATGCCCTAACCTCCAGAACCTGTTACCTTACATGGCAAAAAGGGATTTTTCAGATGTGATTAAGTTAAGAACCTTGAGATGGGGAGAGTATCCTGGAACATCCAGGTGGCCCCAATGTAATCACACGAGTCCTTAAAAGTGGAGAACCTTTCCCAGCTGAATCAGGTGGAGATGCAATGTTTCTGGCTTTGAAGATGGAGGAGGGGCTAGGAGGCCACAGGGCAGACAGCCCACCAAAGCCAGAAAAGGCAAGGAAATGGATCCTCCCCTAGGACCTCCAAAAGGGAATGAAGTCCTGCCAACACATTGATTTTAGATCAGTGAGATCTGTCAGAATTCTGATTTACAGAACTGTAAAGATAATAAATTTGTATCGTTTAAGCCACTGAGTTAGTGGTAAGTTGTTACAGTAGCAATAGAAAACCAATAATCTTTAGAGCCATCTGTTTTTTCCTTTAGAATAGTATGTATCTGACCCTTCATTTTAATCTTTTGTACCCAGAAAATAATTCCTTCCCTCCATAGTGGTACACCCCTAGTCCTTTAAAATTAAATCATTGGAAGTGAGGATTTGCCTTGAATATAATAATCTGAAGGCTGATATTTAATTTCAGCAGATCATCCATTCTCCTGTGTGCTGTGTATAAGTCAGAATTTCTCCTGTTCTTCTTCACATCACATCCCCACCTTCCTAGTATTTAGTTATATTTACTTCTCTTCCCTTAACCTTCAGAAGTCTGTATCTATGGAATGTTCATCAGGTGATTTCTTGAAGAGTTCTAGTCTTGTTAAACTCCCATTTCATAGATTCTTCTGATAATGTGCCTGGAAATAAGGCCTGGATAATTGGCAATCACATCATATGCCCCACCACTCTAAAACTCCATAAAATTATAGTGCAACTAAATGAACCTAAAAGAAATAATGCATGTGGAATATTGAAAGACCCTGACTAAGGGATTTTTGCATATATTTTAAAAATATGCCATTACATTAAACTTGGGTTGCTTAGTGAAGATAATTTTTAAAGCTATGATTAAAAATATATTTAAATTAAAATGTAGTTAAAAGATAGAAGGGAGCCACTTATAAAATCTCATCTACTCAAAAACACCAGTGGAAGTAAATGTCTTCTGCACACTTAGATACGGTTTATGGCATCTAGATTGTACCGGAGGAACAATAACAAAGTTTGCAGCTCACTGAGAACACCCAAATTGATTTAAGTTTCTTTTCACTGGAGCATGCGTTTATGACAGGTGCCATCAGCAAGAGCTTAATTTTCTAACTTATTTAAGCATTCACAAAGCTGTTTGACTTCTCCTGCAAGGGAGCTTCCTGGTAGTTTGTATTGGTTGCAATATATTTTCCTTTGGGCAAGTCAGAAGCAACTGGAACTTGTTTAGCCTGGAGTTGAAATGCCTGAGAATCATCTCAGGTGAAAGGAAGTTCCCAGGCAGTTTTCAGAGTGACGTCATCAGAAATGTTGAGATCTTTAAAAGGGTTCAGTACATTCTTCACTCTCTGCCTTGGTGCTATTCTAATTATTGGAGAGTACTGATTTCAGGCCATCCTTGATAAGGGGCTGAGATGTGTCAAAGTGCACTCAGAAGACAGGACAGGGATATCTCTGTGCCATCCATATAAGGAACAGTCTTATTGGAGGCATTAGGACTACTTAACCTGGGGCGCCTGGGTGCTCAGTCCGTCAGGCGTCTGCATTCGGCTCAGGTTGTGATCCCAGCGTGCTGGGATCCCTGCTCCCTGCTCAGTGGGGAGTCTGCTTCTCCCTCTCCCCCTTCTCCTGCTCGTGCTCTCTCTCTCTCTCACTCTCTAAAAAAAAAGACTACTTCACCTGGAGAAGAAAGATCTGGTGGGGTATGATGGCCAGATTCAAATGTCTGAGAGGACGGCACGTGGAGAGAGAATTTGACTTACCCCCTATCTTTCTGAAAGGGGTAGAAATAGAGCCAGTGGATGAGAGTTACTGAGGTTGATCTAAATTTTTTATAAAGAAGAGAGTTCCTGGGATCGGAACTTGATGAAGATGGAAATGACCACCTCTCTCTCCCTAGAGTTGCTCAATCATCGTCAAGAAACTTGTAACTCTGTTAGGACCCTTGAGCTATTTATTCCCTATCGCACTCTCTCTGCTGCTGAGGAGTTCAGGTCCCTGTCCCCAGAACCTGATGCCCAAAGGGTGGATGGGACAGTTAAGTGGCTCTTAGCCAGAAATGGGAACTCTGTGCCACCATCCCTCCTCCTGCCCAGGGCAGATATTCTAAATGATCACAGGACTCTCTTCTGCCTAACTCTAACCTCAGAATCCTTCTCAACACAATATGCTGCCATTATTAGAATTGGCATGCAGATGAAATCTATTTGTCATCTCTGCTTAAGGGCCAAACTGGTGTGCTCTTTATTATCCTCTCAGTTCTATACATAGCCCTCTATGTTCTTTTTTGTGATGCTTGGGTTGGGAATCTGCAAACTCTGTTTCTGCTTTGCACATTGGTTTACTGATACTCTACAGGGACCCTGAAAGGCTGGGGAGGAAGAGACTTTCTCTTCCCTTTTTTGTGGTTTCTGCTTCCTTTCTGTAGTGGCAGCTGATCCAGTTTGCAGTTTTTTTTTTTTTTTTTAAGAATCGGAAACAGCCTCCTGGTCTGTTCTCAGAGATAATAGCGTCTTCCAGAGCCAGTGTGCCCCTCGGAGGTCTGAATTTCAACTGCACGGGGCCCTCCTCCAGCTTCTAAGTATTAATTATTCCAATGTTTTCCCTTTTATGCCCCATCCCCAGGGGTAGTGGCTCTTCCTACAATTGCCACTTCTGTGATACTAGTCCCTTTTTGTCTTTCTGGTTACCTTCAACTTTTCCCCCTAATTAGGAAGTTTTTCTTCTTCTTCTTCTTTTTTTTTTTGTTCAAATAACCGGTATGGGTTTTGGTCTCTTGATTCTTTCGCCACGTCTCCCCTCAGCACTAATGTCCGTCTTCCTGACCTTCTCTTTTTCCCTTCTCTCACTGGTGATCCTGTGACTTGCTTATCCCTGCCTCCACGGAGGCTGATAAATAAGGTTTAGCACCAGCTGCCCAGGTGGTTGCGGCCGTTGTGCATGAAAAACTCTAGAGGGCGCCATTCGTATTCGTAATCAACATACACCTATACATTTAGGACAATTTCCCAGCAGTTACAGAACAGAAGGCATTTTAAAATTTGCACCGAGCTAGTGATGTTTTAGCCTGTAACTGATTAAGGGCTAATTGCGTTTGACTTGATTCTAGACCGTTAGAGCCGTAAGGGACTTTCATATCATCCAGTCCTGTGCCTTCATTTCCAAGATCAAGACATTTACGTCTCAGAAATGATGGAGCTAGCACCAGGCTTCCTGGTGACTTGGAGCTGAAACGGGAACTAAAGACGTTAGACTCAGACAGCATAACCACAAGAGAAATAATAGAACGCAAATTCACACTTTAAGGCGGAAGTCCAGTCCAAAGGGAGGTACCCACAAACTGTGTGTCTCCGCAAGCAACCCTCCTGTCCTCTCTGGCCTTCTCTGGCTGGGGAGGTTAATAATGAGCCCAGGCTGTTGGTGGGAGAAAGACGGCTCCAGAAGATACTGTGGGTGTTGCTGAGATGATGGGATTTAGAAACACATAGATCATTAAAGTGCTCTTTTAAGCGTGTCAGGAAGATAAGAAAAGTAATGGAGGGAGGTTGGCTCCTACAGGTCAGATACAGACCATGTGTATTCATGATTTGATGAGTTTTATGCGGAATAAAATTGTTAATGGCCGAATGTGATGACAGCTAACATCCTAAAACAGTATAAAACAGTACAATGCAGTATAAAAGGATGATACAGTAATTATAAAGGGCCTATAATTAAATTTCAACAAGAAATTTATGGACAAAAAGGATCTGAGGGAAAGAAGACACAAACCTCAGCAATGGGAAGGTTGGTGAGGAATAAGGTGCTGCATCAAGGTGTTTGCGAAAATGAGGAAGAAGGGGGGTCTCTAGCATGTAGGCAGAAGCAAGTGCTTCTGCCCTCAGTGTAGAAAAGTCCTGGTGGAAGGTGAGAAAACAGCGCAATTAAAATCACACCCACCCTTCACCCAGTACTTTGGCAACTGCCAATATCTGAATCCTGAGCTTTCTGTGGGTGAAATTTAATTATTTTTACAGAACGACTACCACTTCTTGTACCAGATATTTTAGTAGGCACTTTGTACACATCCTCTTATTTAACCCTCTTAACAATTTATGTTCCTTGTTTTAGAGATGAAGAAACTGCAGCTCACCAGAGGCTAAGTAATTGTTCACGGACGGGAGTCAGGATGTTGCTTAACCTCCTACAATGCATAGGACAGCCTCCCGCCCACTCCCAGCAAATAATTGGCCCCAAATGTCGATAGTGTTGTGGTTAATTGTGTGGGTTTTTTTTCTTCGTCTATTACCATTCTCTGTCATATTCAGGAGCCAGAGAACATGATTATTTTCATATAAGTTGTAAGTTATATTTTGCTCTTACATGTACAAAGGTGAGAGAAACCTAGGATCTTGGGAATAAATACCCAAACTTCTGATTATTTAGGAAGGACCAGAATGCTGAAACAAAGTTCTAAGAGGGATTATAAAAATAGATAACAAGAGCTGGGGGTATAGCAGCTACCCTGAGGCAACATGAACTTGGCAGGGGAGGGACCCGGAAGGAGGGCCTGAGTAGGACCTCCACGCAATTCCTGGAGCAGATGCTGGGGTTCCTCTTGCAGTCTTGGAGAATGACCATGCCTCTCCTTTGGCTCGTAGCCCACGCGGCCTGGAACTATGATTTAGGTGTTACTTCCTTCCAGATAGAAGGAAGCCCCTGGAGGGCAAGAATGCCAGTTATCATCTCTCCAATTCCTAGCCCACATGGTACCTTAAATTTGGTAGGTTCTCAGCTGTTATAAAATATGAAACAACTGGAATAGAACGCAACTTCCTTAAGGAATCCCACTCATCCACAAGAACTCATGATTTGACGGTTGTAAAAGAATAGGAAAGGATGTTATTTGAGATCTTTTCCATATATTTTTATTTTATTTTATTTTTAAAGATTTATTTATTATTTATTTTGAGAGAGTGAGAATGAGAGAGAGAGAGCACATGAGAGAGGGGAGGGTCAGAGGGAGAAGCAGACTCCCTGCTGAGCAGGGAGCCCGACGCGGGACTCGATCCCGGGACTGCAGGATCATGACCTGAGCCGAAGGCAGTCGTTTAACCAACTGAGCCACTCAGGCGCCCAGATCTTTTCCATATATTTTTAAAAACACAGTCATAAAATGAAAATTATTTATTTGGATTATAAATAACATATTGCAAACGGTGTATTCTGGGGCAAGGCAGTTTCCTCCTTCTTTGACCAGGCTGCTAGCTAGAGAAGTCAGCGTTGATTTCCTCCCTTCTCTGTCACAAGTGTTAACAATTTTGTTAAAACTAAATTAATAATTTATCAAAAATGAGCCAAATGTTTTCTTCTGTTATTTTCTAGCTTGGTAGCAGCTCTGTCTTACTTTGAAATCAATCTTAACCTTATTTTATTTTGTGTACTTCTTGTTTCAAAACAAAACAGATTTTATTTTATGCAAACCACTGAACAGTCATTACTGAAATAAAACCATTTCCGAAAACCTCCTTTTTTTCTTTTTTAAAAATCAGTCTTAATAAAACCACAGTGTCTTGTTCTATTCAGTTTAAGATTATTGTCCACATGGAAATCTTTAGACAATCCATTCAATTCTGGAACACGGGGTTAGAGGGAGGAATCTGTTGGGGAAATGCTTTTGTAAAATAAGTATTATGAAAAGTGATTGGAAAACAGGAACATATTAGTTCCTCCAAACCCTCCTAATGGATAGATAATCATGGCTTTTCTTGAAGGACTTCTTGATAATTCTTTTTGCAGGGGGAGAGGTGTTCACAAGCTTTAAAATGGAGCAAAATGTGGGAATTTATCCGCACCATAGATCATATTTGTTTTTAAATAAAATTGCAAGATACTGAAATTTTGCCTATGCCCAGTGAACTTTTAGGACCTTTAAAGTGTTTCACATACCATACAGCAGTAGGTCAATGTACTGCGTATGTCATTCAATCAAGTTTCACCAAATCCTTATTAAGTCCACACTTTATGCTGGGCATTCTGCTCCCTGTTGTTTACTCCACAGTCACGTTTACTCTTACAAGATTCCATTTTAAACCAAATGAAGTCAGTCCGTTCCCCAACCTGCTCAAGTCTGAAATTGAATGGAAAATCTGAGCTGTGGATATTAAGGAAAATGTAATGTTTGTCCTTAACATTAACAAGTAAATGAGTATTCTATAACCAAATAAGATGACTATCCTGGATCTGTCTGAAGTGAATTTATTCAGTTTGTTTTTGAATATGTTTTCTGCTGGCCACAATAAATTTTGTCATAACACAGTAGTTTTTATGCATTACTATTTGGAATTTATTTTCTCAAAATTGTCAAAATTTATTGTCTCAAAATTGGGCTTTGTGAAAGTCAACATATAGGATCCAGGATTTGCCTTTATTTGAAGATCATCTTTCCTTCTCCGTGGCCTTGGAGCACTTGGGCTGGATAATAGTATTAGTTTCCTGGTGCTGTATGTGTGAGTGTGATAGAGAGAGAAAGAGAGAGAGAGGGAGTGTGTGTGTGAGCGTATATAGCAGTACAGGTTATTAGGATCATGGGGAAGGAATAAAGCAGCTCTGCGTTTGAATCTATCTCTTCCAGACAGTGATATTCAGCAATTTACTGAATCTCTCTGGACTTCATTCACTTTTCACAGAATGGGACTAAAAGAAGCTACTTTATAGGGTTATTGTGAGTATTAAAAATAATACATTTTAAGCATCTCTTACAAAATAGTTCCTTAGTAAACAGTAGGTATTTTTATCCTTTAATTAGAAATGTTCTCCAACCTCAGCTTTTTGGCAGGTTTTGTGTTTTTTTTGGGGGGGAGAGGGTAGAAGGGGGGTTCTTATGAACACATGTTCACGGGACATGGTGAATATTTGTTGACTTGAATCTCTTAGCTGAATTTCTGTGTAAGGAAACTTCAGTAGTCCCCGTCTCACAGATGATTCCAGTTTGTTTTCAACTTGCTGGTAAATAGAGAAAACGTGTTCCCACTCAGGACTACTTTCCAGAATACGCTCAGATCCAAAGTCCCATGCTGATATTTCATTTTTCATCACTTTTCCTGGGGAGAAGACATTCCAATCATTTAAATAATATCCATATGATTTTAACATTTAGGTTTCATTTTTCATAATTCATCAATGACAGAGTATTAAAAAATGTTAACTTTTAGTAACCAGACTAGTAAAACCATAAAACCAGCTGCCTGACTTAATTTTAAAATTATACAAGGTTATAAGCATTTATTCTATGATGCTAAAACATTGACATTCTTAAAATTTTTAAGACAAAAACATTGTCCAGTTTTAACCCAGTGTAAGATTTGAAGCCATATTAATCTGTTTTCATTAAGTTGGAGAAATTTTGTAATAAAACTTTTTTTTTTTTTTGAGAGAGAGAGTGTGTATGCGCAGGCGTGGGGAGGGGAGAGAGAGAATCTCAGTCAGGCTCCATGCCCATTACAGAGCCCAACGTGGGGCTCCATCTCACAACCCTGAGATCATGACCTGAGCTGAAATCAAGAGTCAGATGCTTAGTTAACCAACTGAGCCACCCAAATGCCCCCAAGCTGTTTGTTTTTGAACCCAAGTCTGACACGCCGTCATTTCACACCTGACGTGAGAGACCTGTGGGCAAGACCGGCAGCCCAGCCAATAGGACACCCAGACACCCGTGGACAACAACCCGCTCCTCGTTCCACTGTTTTGCCTTTTATCTGGCCAAATTGTCAGAAAGAATATCATCATTTAAATTATATAATTTTACTAAAGAAAATTGTCTTTTGCCTGGAAAAGTTATCAATCTAATTAACGATCCTAACTGTGTATCCCAAAAGGTGTCCCATGGTTTCTAGGGGATTCGGAGAAAGGGAACAAATGAATAATGGGAACAGGGAAGTGACACAAATGGAGAAATTAAAACACACACATTCTCCCACAAGCTGAACATCTGCTCATTGTAACACATGATAAACTGGTGTGTCATTCTTGAAGACAGATTTTTTCTTAGCAGCTCATGTCATGGTGCCATTTTTGAATTTATTTGGAGGAAGATAACTTTTTATTATAGTTTTTTTTTTAGAAGATTACAAAACTGTATTTAGGTTTGTGCTAAGAAGGAAAATAGCTACTACCTTCCAAGCAATCTCTGAGAATCATGAACGTAATCTGCAGGGAATGACTTTTAAACAGAAAGGTAAGTAAACCAGAACTCAAGCTATAATTTAAATGGGGCTAATATTACTTTAATGTGTTCTTTAGATCCCCATGTCTGGTGGAAATAGCCAAGAATGAGAAGTAGTGCTTTCTAGCTTGTCTCTTGTATTCACAGCCCATCCAGAAAGTTATCTATGGGAAGGGTAGGGCCTGACTCAAATGTGGGCCCCAGAGTCACTGACCTTGGTCCAAATAGCTTTTATTTTAAAATAGGACAGGAGAGCTGGGCTAGAATTATCAACACCTATTCAAATGTGAATACAAACAGGAGCTACTTTGCAGGGCAGTTGTGAAACAATAACTACAGGGCATGGAAGGTGGTCACAAAGAAGGTGCTGACGAATATTTCTTATTACTAGTGCCAGGACCTCATTTCAAGGACATGCGCATGGCTTTTTGGGGTTAGCTAGACTAATAGAGACTTACAAGGCTTAATTGAGGTCGTGATGCCCTGTATGAAAGTGTGGAGCCAGTCTGCCTACTTGCATCCTTCTCCGCCACTTGACCAGCTGTGTGACTTTATGCAAGTCACTTAATCTTGTCTGTGCTTTAGTTTTTACAGCCTTAAAATGTGAATTATAATCCTGGACTCCTTAGAGAATTGTACTGAGGGTTAAGTGAGTTTATATTTGAAAAGTGTTTTGTATAATATCTGACATGTATTGTCTTATATGAGTATAGTTATTTTTATTTTTTTATTTTTACTATGGAAGCCAGGCCACTGATATATTTAGTTTAGCTCCAGAACGGATATTCTGAAAGTGGCTTCTGCAAGAAAGAGGAAAGGAAGAAGCCCTACACTACTATACAGTCCCTCTTAGTCTAATCCTCTTCAGGCTCTGTGAGAATTCACAGTATGTGTGTCAGGAGAGAATGGCTCAGGGACATCTTTCCTGGGAAGTTTCCTTCTCTATACCTCTGGAGGTCTTAGCACCTTATGACTTATTAGACTGTAGGATCATCATACACACTGGTCTTTTTTTTAAAATTTTTTATTGTTATGTTAATCACCATACATTACATCATTAGTTTTTGATGTAGTGTTCCATGATTCATTGTTTGTGCATAACACCCAGTGCCCCACGCAGAATGTGCCCTCTTTAATACCCATCACCAGGCTAACCCATCCCCCCGCCCCCTCCCCTCTAGAACCCTCAGTTTGTTTTCAGAGTCCATCATCTCTCATGGTTCGTCTCTCCCTCCGACTTACTCCCCTTCATTCTTCCCCTCCTGCTATCTTCTTCTTCTTTTCCTTTTTCTTAACATATGTTGCATTATTTGTTTCAGAAGTACAGATCTGTGATTCAACAGCCTTGCACAATTCAAAGCGCTCACCATAGCACATACCCTACCCAATGTCTATCATCCAGCCACCCCATCCCTCCCACCCCCCACCACTCCAGCAACCCTCAGTTTCCCGAGATTAAGAATTCCTCATATCAGTGAGGTCATATGATACATGTCTTTCTCTGATTGACTTATTTCACTCAGCATAACACCCTCCAGTTCCATCCACGTTGTTGCAAAAGGCAAGATCTCATTCCTTTTGATGGCTGCAAAATATTCCATTGTGTATATATACCACCTCTTCTTAATCCAATCATCTGTTGATGGACAACTTGGCCCTTTCCACAATTTGGCTATTGTGGACATTGCTGCTATAAACATTGGGGTGCACGTACCCCTTTGGATCCCTACATTTGTATCTTTGTGGTAAATACCCAGTAGTGCAATTGCTGGATCGTAGGGTAGCTCTATTTTCAACTGTTTGAGGAACCTCCATACTGTTTTCCAGAGGGGTTGCACCAGCTTGCATTCCCACCAACAGTGGAGGAGGGTTCCCCTTTCTCCGCATCCCCGCCAACATCTGTCGTTTCCTGACTTGTTCATTTTAGCCATTCTGACGGGTGTGAGGTGGTATCTCATTGAGGTTTTGATTTGGATTTCCCTGATGCTGAGTGATGTTGAGCACTTTTTCATATGCCTGTTGGCCATTTGGATGTCTTCTTTGGAAAAATGTCTGTTCATGTCTTCTGCCCATTTCTTGATTGGATTATTTGTTCTTTGGGTGTTGAGTTTGATAAGTTCTTTATAGATTTTGGATACTAGCCCTTTATCTGATATGTCATTTGCAAATATTTTCTCCCATTCTGTCGGTTGTCTTTTGGTTTTGTGGACTGTTTCTTTTGCTGTGCAAAAGCTTTTTATCTTGATGAAATCCCAATAGTTCATTTTTGCCCTGGCTTCCCTTGACTTTGGCGATGTTTCCAGGAAGAAGTTGCTGCGGCTGAGGTCGAAGAGGTTGCTGCCTGTGTTCTCCTTTAGGATTTTGATGGACTCCGGTCTCATGTTTCGGTCTTTCAACCATTTGGAGTCTATTTTTGTGTGTGGTGTAAGGAAATGGTCTAGTTTCATTCTTCTGCATGTGGCTGTCCAATTTTCCCAGCACCATTTGTTGAAGAGACTGTCTTTTTTCCATTGGACATTCTTTCCTGTTTCGTCAAAGATGAGTTGACCATAGAGTTGAGGGTCCATTTCTGGGCTGTCGATTCTGTTCCATTGATCCATGTGTCTATTTTTGTGCCAGTACCATACTTCTTGATGATGACAGCTTTGTAATAGAGCTGGAAGTCCAGAATTGTGATGCCGCCAGCTTTGCTTTTCTTTTTCAATATTCCTCTGGCTATTCGGGGTCTCTTCTGGTTCCATACAAATTTTAGGATTATTTGTTCCATTTCTTTGAGAAAAGTGGATGGTATTTTGATGGGGATTGCATTGAATGTGTAGATTGCTCCTGGTAGCATTGACATCTTCACAATGTTTGTTCTTCCAATCCATGAGTATGGAACGTTTTTCCATTTCTTTGTGTCTTCTTCAATTTCTTTCCTGAGTATTTTATAGTTTTCTGAGTACAGATCCTTTGCCTCTTTGGTTAAATTTATTCCTAGGTATCTTATGGTTTTGGGTGCAATTGTAAATGGGATTGACTCCTTGATTTGTCTCTCTTCTGTCTTGTTGTTGGTGTATAGGAATGCCACTGATTTCTGTGCATTGATTTTATAGCCTGCTACTTTGCTGAATTCCTGTAGGAGTTCTAGCAGTTTTGGTGTGGAGTCTTTTGGATTTTCCATATACAGTATCATATCATCTGCAAAGAGTGAGAGTTTGACTTCCTCTTTGGCGATTTGGATGCCTTTGATTTCTTTTTGTTGTCTGATTGCTGAGGCTAGGACTTCTAATACTATGTTGAATAGCAGTGGTGAGAGTGGACATCCCTGCCACGTTCCTGACCTTAGGGGAAAAGCTCTCAGCTTTTCCCCATTGAGAATGATATTCGCTGTAGGTTTTTCATAGATGGCTTTTATGATATTGAGGTATGTACCCTCTATCCCTATACTCTGAAGAGTTTTGATCAAGAAAGGATGCTGTACTTTGTCAAATGCTTTTTCTGCATCTATTGAGAGGCTCATAGGATTCTTGTTCTTTCTTTTGTGAATGTATTGTATCACGTTGATTGATTTGTGGATGTTGAATCAGCCTTGCAGCCCAGGGATAAATCCCACTTGGTCGTGGTGAATCATCCTTTTAATGTACTGTTGGATCCTATTGGCTAGAATTTTGGTGAGAATTTTTGCATCCATGTTCATCAAGGATATTGGTCTGTAATTCTCCTTTTTGATGGGGTCTTTGTCTGGTTTTGGGATCAAAGTAATGGTGGCCTCATAAAATGAGTTTGGAAGTTTTCCTTCCATTTCTATTTTTTGGAACAGTTTCAGGACAATAGGCATTAATTCTTGAAATGTCTGACAGAATTCCCCTGGGAAGCTGTCTGGCCCTGGGCTTTTGTTTGTTGGGAGATTTTGGATGACTGCTTCAATTTCCCTAGTGGCAATAGGTCTGTTCAGGTTTTCTATTTCTTCCTGGTTCAATTTTGTTAGTTGATACATCTCTAGGAATGCACCCATTTCTTCCAGGTTATCTAATTTGCTGGCATAGAGTTGCTCATAATATGTTCTTATAATTGTTTGTATTTCTTTGGTGTTGGTTGTGATCTCTCGTCTTTCATTCATGATTTTGTTGATTTGGGTCATTTCTCTTTTCTTTTTGATAAGTCTGGCCAGGGGTTTATCAATCTTGTTAATTCTTTCAAAGAACCAGCTCCTAGTTTCGTTGATCTGTTCTACT
>NW_027397082.1:11268409-11296291 GCF_003265705.2 Callorhinus ursinus
TCTAATTTGCTGGCATAGAGTTGCTCATAATATGTTCTTATAATTGTTTGTATTTCTTTGGTGTTGGTTGTGATCTCTCGTCTTTCATTCATGATTTTGTTGATTTGGGTCATTTCTCTTTTCTTTTTGAATAGTCTGGCCAGGGGTTTATCAATCTTGTTAATTCTTTCAAAGAACCAGCTCCTAGTTTCGTTGATCTGTTGGGATACACTAAAACATGAATGAATCTCAAAATAATTATACTAAGGGCAAGATCCTAGACAAAAAGAGTATATTCTTTATAATTCCATTTAGATGATATTCTAGAAAATGTAAACTAATCTGTAGTAATAGGAAGCAGATAAGTGGTTACCTGGGGTGGTGTATGGGAAAGAAGGCGCAGGAGGGAGGAATGACAAGGCGGCACTAGGAAGTTTTTGGATATGCTTATTGTTTTGATTGTGTTGAGGGTTTCGTGGGTGTGTATGTATGACAAGCCTTTTCAAATTCTATACTTTTAATATGTATAGTTTATATTAATTGTACCTCAGTAATGCTGTTAAAATAATAAAAGTACGAGATTGGAGATGGGGGGGTGGTGGTCACAAAACATTCTCCATTTCAGCTTTATCAGCAACAGAGTTAGCACAGAAATCAATTTCATGTTTATTTGGTTCTTGTTTTTAAATGTCTGTTACCAATTGGCTAGAGCTGGGAGGAGAAGATGGATGTATAATTTGTGCAGCTAACACTTTAAGAAGGTTTACTGGATCTTTCAGTCTCAGAATGATTGTGGCACAAACTGTCTTTTCTAGGCTTGAAATGGACTGTGTCTTTTTTTTTTTTTTTAAGATTTTATTTATTTGAGAGAGTGAGAGAGAGAGAGAGCGCAAGTGGCCAGAAGGGAAGGGAGAAGCAGACTTCCTGCTTGAGCAGGGAGCCTGGACACAGGGGTCAATTCCAGGAACCTGGGATGATGACCGGAGCTACAGGCAGATGCTTAACTGACTGAGATACCCAGGTGCCCCAAGAATGGACTGTGTCTTAAAACTGACTCTCTCTCGCTAGTTACATATCACAATTCAAGCAATTTCTGGGTAGGAAGGCAATGAGGATGATTAGTGTTAATTCTGGAGAGGGGGAGAGAAATTACTTAGCCGGACTTCCTCATATCATGTATAAATATGAAACTCAGAAAAAGTTATTTTACCTTTCTGATCCTGAGGCACACAGTTCACTTATTTGTAGCCACGAGTAGGAAAAATCTCAGATACTTTATTTCTAGTCCAGCCCCTGGCACATTTGTTCTCATGAGTCAGTTGCACCTGGGTTTAAAAAAATCTGTCTCTAACACTTGAAGTTAGCTTTGTGGTGCTAGTCATTTTTATAATTTTTATTTTGCAGATTAATAAACTGAAGTTCAGGGCAGTTGGATTATTTGAACAATTCATGAGATTGCCATAATGATCAAATGAGATCATCTTGTGAAGCCCTGAGCACAGTGCATGGGATACAGAATGGGACCTTTGATGAATGGACACTACCATCAATATTGTGATTATTACTTTATTCTTACTACTATTAAGACATCAGCTTTCCCTCTTCAGTCTCGTCAACATCCATCAATAGCCTGCCTTTAAAGTTGCTTCCTTGTATTTCCTTTCCAAGCACACATGGGAGTCTCTTTTCTCAGCCTGATTTCCATGTCTGAGCCACATTTCCTTCCTTTATGAAATACCTCTCATTTGTGCCTGCAGTCTTAACTCCTGTGCTTCTGCACTGCCTGGGGGGCTTGTGAGTTTTGCTCATTAGATGCTAAATTACTGCCGCCAAGAAGTAACAAACGGCAGTTTGCAACCTTTTACCGCCATAAAGCTCATACAATAAAACAACTCAGGAACTATAGAGAAGCAAGTTTTGTGGGATCATAAGGAATATATGTCTGCTTCAGGCAGTTTCTCCAAGTGGCAGGATTCAGTGAATTAATGCTTAAGGAGGTAGACAGCTTCACTTAATGAAGTGAAGTATTTAGGAACACAAATCTGTCACCATCGCTTGTCATGTAAAACAGTGGATTTGTTACTTGTGAATGCAACTGCATTAACAGAAACATTTGCTCATATGGAAACATTACCCAGAGTAGCAATTTTGTTAATAAAGATACAGGTTGTCATATGTTTTCTTCTCATTCTTGGAACTCTTTCAAGCAGCTTCCTGACTATGGGCCATGGCTTTCTCGGGGGACTGATTCCCTGAGGTACATTGACAATTGCAGTATATTCACCTGCATTTCAGAGCCAGGGTGGATGCTTTCAGCTGAGCCCTAGGGCTCCCTCCATGACACCTTGAGGTTTGAGTGCATGTGCTTTTTGTGAAGCAGGGAATATAGAGGTAGAGATCCTAGGATGTCAGAGCCAAAGCAAAGCTATGCATTGTAGTAGGAAAATTGCCCAGTAAGCATCTTCCCCTGCTCTTCATGGCCAAACGTCTCTGGGATTTTCTTACATTCTCACTGTCCTTCACTGCTCTTCCTCCTGCCGCCTGGCTACGGTCCCTTCCCGGCCCTCTAACTGCTCTCACTGCCGTGATCAGTGGTCTCTGTGTTACAAAATGAGGAATCGTTTCCAGTCCTCCTTCACTTGACCCATCCATCAGCAGAGTTTTCCGCTATTGATCCAGTTCTGCTGTTCTTGGCTCCGTGTTGCCATGGCTCCACACTACCCAAGTTTTCCTTTTATCTCTCGTCTACTCTTTTTCGGGGACTCCTTTCCAGGTTCATCTTCCTCTAACCTCAGAAATTAAGTGCTGGCTGTCCTTTGAGAGTGGGCCCTGAGCTCTGCTTCTCTCTCACACTTCACACACTCGCCCTGAGAGATCTCACCGCGTCCGTGACTTCCGCTACCTCCCGTGTGCCAGTGACTCACGCGCCTCTCCTCTGAGCTGTGGACTCCCTTCACCTGCTGTCCCCCTGATATCACCCCACAGTGTCTCAAAGGCATCGCAAACTTAAAAGGTCCAAGTCCGAATGCTCGATCTTTCCACCCAGACATGGGCTCTTCAGCTCCACTATCCATTCTGTATTTGATGAGGCAGGGGCTCAGAAATGACTTGTAGCAGCTTTCTCTTCTTGCTCTCCATGTCCAGGCATGAGCCTGTCTTGTTTATTTTATCTCTTAACTACCACTCAAATCTTTCGACCTCTGCCTATTTCCAGCCCCTGAGGCAGAACCTGGCACATAGAGGCACTTAGTAAATATTTGATGAATCAGCGAATCCCTGCCCACGGTTTCCCAGTCCAGGCTGCCATGGTCTCTGGCCAGGACAGCCACCAGAGCCTCTTAATATGGGGCTCACCAATCGACGTTCCTGCAAACTGAGCAGTGGTCCCTATTATAAGCAAAGGGATCTATCCAAAAAAAGCAAATCCAATCATGTCCTTTCCTTTCCCCAGCTTAAAACATGTTAACGGTTTCTCATTGCTCCTAGATAAAATAGAAATCTGTGACGTGAGTTGTACGGACCTGTGTAGCTTTTCCACAGCCTGCCTCTCCAGCCTCATCTCACACCACACCCCACCTCTGTCTTTGCTTCACGCACACCGGCCGCACCACTCTGCTTTAGGCCTCACGCTTGCTACGCTTCCTCCTGCCATGGGACCTTCTCCCTGATCTGCTCTTCTCCTCCCTTGCCAATCACCACCCAGCTAACTGGTACCCCTCTTCCAGATCCCAGCTCTCATGTCACTTGGGCTCTCAGGGCCAACCGCCTCAATCCCCCAGGACACCATATACCTCTGAAAGTAATAATTTTATTTTTAAATAAAATTTAATAACTTGTGTATAATAAACTTCAATAAAATAGGTGTAATGACTTGATTAATATTTGTCTCCTCTCAGAGTGTAAGCTCCATGATGGTAGGAACAATAGCTGGCTTTGTTCTTTGTTGTATTCTTAGAACCCAGCACAGCTTGTGCTCAATACTATTTGTTAGATACATTGGACAACTATACACTAGGAGGCCAGGTCTGGGTCTTGGCTCTGCTTTGGATGACTACATGGCCTTAGAAATAAAGGATTTGCTTGGATCAAAGAAAATCTCTCCATTACTGAAATTTATCTGTATAAAGCAAAAACGCCGGTTACAGGGGGATCCCATCCATTCATTGATCAGTCCTTTAAGTGAAGGTCTCAGTTTTAGAAGCTTGAAGCTTGGGTCCAGGAAATTAGCAGCACTCAATGGCCTCAATCTGATTTTTGAAATTCCCTCCATCAGCAGTGGTAAATGCTATAGGGGGCAGATTTTCCCTGACTGAGCTTTGTACTAGGAAGGTAGTCAGATGGGGGCAGCAGCTTGCTTTCTTCTGGGGTTGCAAGGATATAGAAAGTGCACAGCTGGTCACACTCTGGGCTGCCCAGAGCTTGTCCCGTTTGCTCTATGGATTGAAGCACCATTGGAATCTGTTACCTCTCTCTCTCTTTCTTTTTTTTAAAGATTTTTTATTTATTTTTTGACAGAGAGAGAGACAGCAAGAGAGAGGGGGTAGTGGGAGAGGGAGAAGCAGGCTTCCCGCCGAGCAGGGAGCCCGATGCGGGGCTCGATCCCAGGACTCTGGGATCATGACCTGAGCCGAAGGCAGATGCTTGAGGACTGAGCCACTCAGGTGCCCTACCTCTCTCTTTTGTTTCCTCCATTTTTGCAGCACTTACTTCTAGAACCAGTGGGCTCATGATTTATTATAATTGAGGGCTGCTAACAATTACAATTAATTTTCACATGCTTTGTTACATTTTACCTTCATGATAACTCTGATTTATAGGCATTGATTTTATCCTCATTTTTCATATTAGAAACAAATTAGAGAAGCCAAGTGGCCTGTATTCTGTGACCGCCCCCGCCCCCCCCGGCCCAGTAAGCTTGGTTTCAAACTCAGCGTTTCTTACTCCAAAGCTAGTGATTTTTCTATTACAGTCTTAAAATTACTTGTCCTATATTTCCATGTTGTTATGGATTGAGTTGTGCCTGTCCAAAATTCATAGGCTGAAGCCATAACCCGTAATGTGACTGTATTTAGAGATAGGGTCTTTAAGGAGGTAATTAAGGTTAGATGAGTTCATAAGGGTAGGATGCTAATCCAGTAGGACCGGTGCCCTTATTAGAGGAAAAAACACCAGAGATTTCTCTTTCCTTCCCCCCTGCAAGCTCAGGGAAAAGGGCATATGAGGACACAGGGAGAAGGTGGCTGCCTCCAAGCCAGGAAGAGCAGTCTCACCAGATACTCACCCTGTTGGTACCTTGATCTTGGACTTCCAGCCTCCAAAATATGAGAAATAAATGCCTGTTGTTTAAGTCATGCAGTCTGCAGTGTTTTGCTATGGCAGCCAAAGCTGACTAGGACACACGGCAGGTCAGATCTCTGCACCAGAGGGTTGGATGGGTATAAAGCTGGATGAGGCAAGTGGACCCAAAGCCCACATGTTGAAGGAGAGACAATCCCAGATAGAGGCTCCAGGGATTGTAGAACATGGAATCGCCTCTCATTTCCAGATGCAGTGGCTCTGCGCCCATGGGAGTCCGCTGAATCCAGGATGCAGCAGACGTGTCCAGACCACCTGGGCTCCTTGCATTCTGTGTCCCCTGCTATCCGGCCCATGGTGGTCCTAAATAAAATACGACATGTAGTTAAATCAGAGAGAATCATAATAAAGCCTAAAGCTAAACTCTGCTATTTTAAATCCGAGTATTAGCTGAACCCAAACTTTCTTTGGAAACCCATAGAAAGATCTGTTAACTCTTTATCTACATTAATAGAGAGAAGATGGACTGTCAGAAGCACACGCTGAAGCTTCTGTAAGCAGCGGCAGGCCAGGCTGTGAGAGTGTGTCCCTCATTCCTGACTTCCTTCTTCACTCTGGCTCTGCCAGCAGGGGCATGTTGTCTTTCTAGAGAAAGCAGCACAATCTTGGATGGATAATATCTCCCATCATTTTCAGGGAATGGCAGCCAAAGAAAGAAAATAAATCTCAAGAAGCCTCAGAAAATACACCTGGGTGGGCAGAAGATCTTTCATGGCCTTAGGGCTGCTTTTGATTGTATTTGCCATGTTCACTAATTTCACCTGTCAAGAGCCATTACAGGTGAAACAGCAGCTATCAGCAATTGGCTTCTACGGTGGTAATTGCAAAGCACCTTTCCGGGGCTACACATCAGCCTCATACCACAAAGGCTTGTGGATAAAATAGTGCTTACAGGGGCGCTTGGCTGGCTCAGTCGGTTGAGTGCCTGACTTTTGGTTCCAGGTCAGGTCGTGATCTCAGGGTCCTGGGATGGAGCCCCGCATTGTGCTCTGTGCTCAGTGGGGAGTCTGCCTGAGATCCCCTCTCCCTCTGCCCCTCCCCACACTCGTGCACATACACATTCTCTCTCAAATAAATAAATCTTAAAAAAAAATTAGTGCTTACAGATCCATGAGAATTCCCTTCAAGAGACCCCACTGGGCCACAGGTGGCTCTATAACACCCGCAGTCCTCCCCCAATTCTCCAGCTTTACACCAGAGACAGCAGTCACATTCCTATAGTCAAGGGTGCTTAAGGCTTAAAAAAAAAAAGCACTTTATAGGGACCCTTGGGTGACTCAGTTGGCTAAGCATCTGCCTTCAGCTCAGGTCATGATCCCAGGGTCCTGGGATTGAGTCCCGCATCGGGCTCCTTGCTCAGTGGGGAGCCTGCTTCTCCCTCTGCCTGCTGCCCTCTCTGCTTGTGCATGTTCTCTCTCTCTCTCTGGCAAATGAATAAATAAAATACTAAAAAAATACACTTTATATTTTATAATAGTTTAAACTTAGAGAAAAATTGCAAAAATGGTGCAGAGATTTTCCATATACCTCACACCCAGTTTCCCCTATTAATAACATCTCACATTAGTATGGTGCATTTGTTGTAGTTAATGAACCAATATTGATACTGTTCTTAAATAAATGCCATACTTTATTCAGGTTTTCTTTTTCTTCCTTTTTTAACATAATGTCCTTTTTTTTCTGTTTCAGGATCCCACTGAGGATACTACATTACACTCAGTTGTCTTGTCTCCATAGGCTCCTATTAGCTGGGCAGTTTCTCAGACAGAACATGTCTTTGATAACCTTGACAGTTTTGAAGAGTGTTGGTCAGGAATTTTGTAGAATGACCTCCATTCGGATTTATCTGATGTTTTATGATTTTCTAGTTTTCTCTCTTGGGATGTCACTCTTTTCCCCCCTCTCTCTACCATACTCTTCTGAAGGGAGTTACTTTGCATAGCCCACCCTTAGCAGGTGAGGAACTTGTTCAATCTGATGAGGGTGGAGTGGCTTAGCTTTTATGAGCTGAATTCCCCTTTAATCCAGGACAACTCTATTTGAGAGAAGCCTGAAGTGAATCCCCTGGAAACTCTTATTCTGTGAATAGCTATGGGTCTCAGAAAAGCGTTGAATAAGTATCAGCATAAGTGTAGACTTGAATTTTGGAATGGGAGTGTTCACAGTTCTTCACAATAGTTCAACAGTTCTGCTCCTTCTTATGCGTGAGGTTCTTTATTTTAAATGCCAATGTTAGTTTTGCTTTAGGGTCAACATGCTTTTTTTTTTCTTCTTCCTGAAATTCAGTCTTTATGTTGGCATTTTTTTTTTTTTGGTATGCCAAATCATTTCTAAGTTATTGTGCTTATGCTTAAAAATCTAAATATATCTGTAGTACATACTTCAAAATAAAAAGTATTTTAGTTTTTTTCTTTTTCTTTTTTAAAAAAATATGAAATGTTGCTGCCATGCAAACAGGATTGGTACTAAAATGAGCCAATTTTTGTAGCTATCATTTTCCCTACTATGAGGGAAAATGAAGGGTGCGTTATAAAAAAAATCTCAAGTTGTCTTAGTAATCATGCAAAATCTGTTCTGTTGTATTCCCATATTCAACTTGTCCAACTTCAGAGTCTTCCCTTGCCTTTATTTTAAAGAATATTTCAATGGAGTCATTTGTCAGCATAGGCTGAGCAAAATAGAAAATACTGCCGATTCTGCCAAAAGTCATAACTGGGTCAGTAAGTTATTTGCTATAAAGATACAGTAAATTCTTTGCCCCACAAAACAGCTCTCTACAAGAGAAAGTGAAGCTATGGCCTGGGAGGAGGGTGTAGATGCACGCCAGGTAACCTGTCTTCCTTCTCTGCAAAGTGGGTCCCATCATCTGCTGGCTTGTGGCAAGAGCCTTTTTTTTTTTTTTTTCCTGTTCTATTTGGGCAACAGGTGGTTACTGAGCTGGCTCATTTGAAATTATTCCTTGTTTCTTGGATTGATCTTGAGCTTTCCTGACTCCCTAGCCCAGGTAAAATCCTCCTTTTACAAGCTCTCATAGTACCTTAAACCTCCTTACCATATTACACTTAACAATTGTGAATATATGGTCAATACTGTGAACATTTGGTGATTTCTAGCTCCTCTACTGGGCTACAAAGCTCCTGAGAGCAGGGACTATGTGTTCACAGTTCACAGGATAGCAGTGATTTATGGCTCATTCCAACTCGAATGCTCTGTACCTGCAATATTCAATACTGCAGCCACCAGCCCCATGTGGCTATTTAAATTAAAATTATGTAAAAGTAAATAAGATGAATAATTCAGTTCCTCAGGTAGTTGGTGTTACTGCATTGCAGGTACAGTTATAAAATGTTGCCATCACCGTGGAAAATTCTACTGGACAGTGGAGTTCTCTGTCTTGTTTGACAGATCCTGGTGGTGGCAGATCCTCAAGGATAGGATGGGTTCTATATTTCTGTATTTATTTCATTGTCCTTGTCTAGAACACAAGGAACAATGAGAAGATGGGCTGAAAGATTTATCTGACCTTGAATGTCTTTGTAAAATATCCACAGGGCAATGCCCTCTGTACTATTATACAGAAGGCAAGACCCAGGAGGTTAAGCACAGGTGTGTTGGACCTGGATAGTCTGGGTTTGAATGTTCTATCACTTACTCCTCTGAACTTCCATTTCCTTATCCATAAAATAAGGATAATAATAATAATGTGTCCCTTATAGCAATGGTGAAGTATTAAATGTAGTACTGCTTAAAACTCACTTAGCAGGTGCCTGGCACACAATAAGTGCTCACATGTGTTGGCTCTTGGTATTAATACTATCACTCCTTTGTTATCTACCTTACAAGCCCCCTTCATATTTCAAGAATCAGACCATATATCTTAAAAAATATTTTCTGACTTGCCTACCCCATCCCACTCCATCCTCTCTCCTGCACTGTGTTCCCTCCATAACCTGGGAAACCTTTATTTTAGCTCTTACTTCATTGCACAGTCTTTTCTCTCCCCTCAGAAGACTATGAACATCTTGAGGACAGGTGCTGTGCCTTATCTTGGAATCTGCAGAGCCAGTGTCTTGTCCACTGCTGGCTTTTATTGCTCATCGGCTCCTCGTGGGAGGTTACAGAATGTCAGGGTCCAGCTTTAGCAGGGATGAAGATGCATATCCACAGGTTGCCAGGACATTGTTATTTCTTGGCTAGCTGGATGGAGGTTGTCAGTTTCTAGGTGAGTATTTGAAAGGTATATCTTTTTTTTTTTTTTTAAAGGTATATCTTGCCAGTTGAGCACTCACTGGCATGAGATCTGCTGCTTTGGTCTGAATGCTTGTGTCACTCCCCGCTCCAGCAAATCCATATGTTGCAATCCTAATCGCCGAGGTGATGGTATTAAGAGGTGGGGCTTTGGGGAAGTGATTAGGTAGAGTAGAGCCCTTATGAATGGGACTAGTGCACTTATAAAAGACACCTCCAGAGACATCCCTCACCCCTTCCCCCATGTGAAGATGCAATGAAAAGGTGATATCCATGAACCAGGATGTGAGCTCTCACCAGATTGAATCTGCTGGCGCCATGACCCTGGAATTCCCAGCCTCCAGAATGGTGAGAAATAAATTTTTGTTGTTTATAAACTACCTTATTTATGTTATTTTGTTACAGCAGCCTGAACACATAAAGACATCTGGTAACACTGATCCAAACAATGGTGACAGAGCCAAACCCCAAATCACACCAACAGTAAGGTGACTTGATTCTAGTTACTTCATATGATTGTAAATCCAAGAAATCCTGCATGAACAACAAAGTGCTAACTAGTAATTCTCTTCTAAGATTTATTTATTTATTTGAGAGTGAGAGAGAGCATGAGCAGGAGGGGCAGAGGGAGAGGGAGAGAGAATCTCAAGCAGACTCCATGCCAAGTGCAGAGCCTGATGGAGACTCAATCCCAGGACCCCGAGATTACCACGTGAGCTGAAACCAAGAGTCCGACGTCTCACTGACTATGCCACCCAGCCGTCCTAACTGATAATTTTTTTTTTTAATGAAAAAGATCTTGCTACTGAGAAGCTGATATTTAGGGTAAATGTAAGAAAATGAACGTTTTGCTTTTTTTTTGAATCTGCTAAATTTTCTACTTTTCCAAGAGTGACAAACATTGAGAGTGGGACCCATTTCCATTTATTATCTTCTCATTAGGATTTCACAACAGCTGTCACTGGACACATTGCTCTTTCTAGGAGGATTACTATCTCCAGAAGTAAGAATATGTCATTTAACCTGGAGGAAGTATCTGCAATTTTGAATCCCGGTTTTTTGTGTAAAGAAGCTTGTTTTCCTGCCTTTTATTTCTTCTCAAAATCCCTAAGCTTGATTATCAAGCAGGGAATTTTCTTGAGGGACAAAATTTTTAAAATACAGCCACCAAAAATTCTGATTGAGAATCTTTTGCAAAACGTCTTCCTTTTACACAAGACAACTTTAATGGCCCTTGTTTCTGATCGTTCAGGATTACTTGGCAATTCTTGTTGTAATTGTCAACAAGGGTTTGCATGAAACCAGATTTCCATGCTTTCAATCTGAAGTTTAGCTCGCAACATTTAGTTTTTTTAATTCTTTTTTTGCTTCCTTATTACTTTGCCTCATACCCTTTCCAGGGCAATCCTCTTTTCTACTTGGTCTGGATTCCAGAGAATGTGGGGAACATTAATTAACTCATGCAATAATATATCTGATTCCCTTCACCTCCTATAAAAGGAAAACTGAACAGCTATTTTTGTAAAAATGTTTTATCACCACCAAGTAAGGTTTTATTTTTTAGTTGAATTATTATTAAAATTTAAAAAACTGAGGTATAACTGACATATAACATTATATTAATTTCAGGTATACAACATAATAACTAGATATTTGTATAAATTGTAAAGGGATCACCACAATAAGTCTAGTTAACATTTACCACCATGCATAGTTTCAATTTTTTTATTTTTTTTAACCACCAGTTAAGTTTGAAGGTAAGGCAATAAGACTTCCAAGCAAGGAATTCCAAAAGTCTCTAGTCTTTAATTTTTAAACAAATTTTAAAAAATATAAACAAATTAAATGATTTAGTGCATTTGGACTCTGACACACTATTTTCTTATAAATGATGAATCCTTTTAGAAAAAAGGAAAACCCATTAGAAGCCAATCTCAAAAAACTCCCACTACCATGCAATTTTTTAATGTTTGATGTTTTTGTATAATTTTTTATTTTATTGTAATACATTATATTTCATAAAAGCAATTTTCTAAAAATCAGAGATAGAAATAATCTAGCTGTGGATCTAATCTCACTGAAAATCACACCATAAATTTAATTGTGGTGCATGTTGTAAAATTACAAACTAGGTTGAATTTACAGTTTCACTAATTCAAGATAGGGCACTAATATGGAAAGACTAAGAGCCTGTATGGTGAAATGGACATATTTGGTTGGACACAGGTGAAGCTGAGAATCGCAGTCCCCTGGGTCTCTTTGAGCCTCTCTTGCTAGAAGATGTGACCTTCCTTCCTGGGTCTGAGGAGTTTAGCTTTCCCTTACTTGAAGACCTTGTAATAACCTTACCAATCCCTTCTGTTAAATTAATTCTGTTGAAACAGAATGTGGTTTTAATTTTCCCAACAGGACTCTGAATGATGTGTTATCCTAAAACATCATTTTATTCTCCTTGAAAATAATTTCATGGGCTGGAAAAAAATTGATAATAATGATTATCCTTTGTCTACATAACCATTAAGTTTTATTTCCATCTTACCATCTACCAGATGACACTCTCTGATTTTTAGTTGATATTTTGTTTTATTTTATTATTTTGTTTTATTTATTTATTTTAGAGAGAGCATGAGTTGGGGGCGGTGCAGAGGGAAAGGGAGAAGCAGACTCTCCTCTGAGCAGGGAGTTCGATGCAGGCTCTATCCCAGGACCCTCGGATTATGACTTGAGCCAAAGGCAGGCGCTTAACCAACTGAGCCACCCAGTTGTCCCTTAGTTGACATTTTAAAAAGAGCTTAGTGTATTAAAAATTTCCACCCAATTTCTCAAATATGGAGACCATATTTACATGTTATAATGACATTTCATTAAAAGTATCTGGTTGATGTTATAGTGACACCTCACAATTTAGAGTGTGTGTGTGTGTGTGTGTGTGTGTGTGTGTGTACATATATATATATATATATATGTGTATATATATACCTTTGATTTGCACCAATAATGGCAACTATTGGTGAAGCCAACTAGTTAAAACCAAGCTTTGGTCTCCACCTACTCCTAAACCTGAATTTTCTCTGCGTCACCTACCACCAATATTATAGTCGTGTAAACGTCAAACTTAAAATCAGCTTTAACTTCTTTATCGGATGAGCTGCCAAATTCTATTCCATTTAGCAAATGTTTGTTGAGTCCCTATACAAATGAGAATTACCTCATTTTCTTTTTTGTGTTTCCTTTTTCCTGATCCTGCCTTGGGGCTAGCACAAAACCTGCCTCTGAAACAAGTTATATTTTCATTTGCAGCTTTCTCTTTCTTTTGCTCCCTACTGTTTCATCATGGCAGTCTCCTTACTGGTCTCTGACTCCTCCTTCTCTTCCCTCTCCAGATTACATTTGCTGACAGAATTTTAAGGCAGTCTTTCTGAAGATCCCACACATATTTTGTGCCATTAAGAGACTATTAGCATAGGGGCGCCTGGGTGGCTCAGTTGTTAGGCGTCTGCCTTCGGCTCAGGTCATGGTCCCAGGGTCCTGGGATCAAGCCCCGCATCGGGCTCCCTGCTCCGTGGGAAGCCTGCTTCTCCCTCTCCCTCTCCCCCTGCTTGTGTTCCCTCTCGTTGTGCTCTCTCTGTCAAATAAATCTTAAAAAAAAAAAAAAGAGAGAGAGAGAGAGACTATTAGCATAGCTCAAAACTTTGGTAAAGAGAAAAGTAGCACAACATGTCACATCCAACTTCCTTTGTTGACATTCCTGTATCTGAAGGACACAGAACAGTTGAGTAAGCAGAGTTGGATAACACAATGGTCACATTGTTCTTTACAGAAAGTATTTTTTTCTAGTCTTAATATTAAGGATGATATTTAACGAGGTAAAATATATTTACCATGCCATATGAAAAATACATACACACTGACATAAGTAATAATTGTCTCCTGCCTCAGCTGTCCATGGTTTTGACAAGGTAATGCATGCCTCATTGGGCCCCGCTGATGGCATCTCCACGTATCTTTAGTTAAAAGACCTGGAAGCAACAATGGTGGTGTTGATTTTTTGTTAATGAAGAAAAAGATCCAAGGCTGGGCTGACCTTTACTTATTCAGAGCCTGTTTTAGTTTAGCAAAATTCAATGTGCTTGAGATGAAAAGAAAATTGACTTTCTTATTTTCATTGTCCTATCCTGCAGGGAAAAATAAACTGAAGAGGTGAACAGAGCTGCCTGATCATCACAACGGGCTGGCTCTGCCTTTCTGCAGCTGGGGACGCATAGGAAATTGAAATTTACAACACCGTGGGCACTGCCCCTCCTCTGAAACAGGTCACTGTAGTTGTATTTGTATTATTGGTTTTGCTTTACATATTCACCCCATTTCTGCCCAACCAGTTCCTTATAGAAAGCTCTGTGTGGCTCTGAAATCAGAGTTTCATTAAACATGGGTAGGTAGCCCAAGGCATGAATCAGATAAATATTATCCCACTTGGAAAATCTATTTCTTTTAGGTTACCTCTTACCTCTTCCCTTCCCCCTTATACTGTCTTTTGAATTGATTATACTCGGTTACTCACAGAGCCCGTTCAGAGCCCAAGAGTGAAGTTGGATCCTGTCAATCACAACTTTTGCTTTTAAGATTTTGCAGGACGTGGTGCTCAAAGACATGGAGTGGTACACTTCTCTTCCTGGAGGCACCTCTTTTGTGTCTTCCCACGACTCCTGATCCTAAGAGCAGACTTTATTTGTAGGCAAGAAACACTTGTGGTTCTGTGTATATATAGTAGATAAGAGGCTTTGGAGTAAAACATATCTGACAGTTCTGCTCTGTCACTCACCAGGTACATGTCTCTCAAATCCTTAATGTCCTCTCACACAAACCACACAGGGATGGATGAGGATGTACTGAGATAAGCAAACTGAAAAGAAATTATAGAATGCCTGTGTTACTGAACCCCAGGAAAGGCCAATGCTCAAGAGAAAACTTTCGATTGGAAAGGAATCTGAGCTTTATTCAGGAGTCCGGCAGCCTGGGGAGAAGGCAGACTCTTGTCCAAAAGCCAACTACCAGGCTTCTGCCTGGCTCCGGGTTTTTAAAAAGGGATTTAGGGTAGTTATTAATAAAGGGAGGACAGTAGTCTGTAACATGTCTTGGTTATAGACAGACCAGATGGTGCCAGCTAGGGGCATTATCTTAGTGCTCGGGGGTTGTGGGAGGAGGTCCGGTGTCTGTTTTGTGATGTGCAGGAGGACTCTGTATTTCCTGCAAAGGAGGGCAAGGTCTACAGATGCACAGGGAAGTTAGTAAAGTCAGTTGTATGACCTAACAAAAGAAAAACATTTTCCTAAAAAAATTGCTGGGCTAATCAGAAATCTGAGGCGGCTTCAAACAGACTTGCTGGACTCTGTGGCCTGGGAAACTTCTGTCCTCATTCCTCAAGGCCAATGGTCTGTAAATCTCAAAGAAAGTAAATTAGTTCTGTTATGGATCAAGGAACTTAGGTCAGCAAGTAAGGAGTGTGTTATCTTGAGGCAAGTTAACCCTCAAGATGGGAGTGTTGCTATTCCTGCAGGCATCACTTGGGATCACTTGCTAATCAGAGATTTCTCAGGCTCTCTCTTAACTTTGATGAATCAGGATCTCTCTGCTTAATCCATGTGAAATATACTTCCCACGTGGTTTTGATGGGCAGTTAGACTTGGAAGCTGGATGGGCTTGGATAAAGCTGAGGGTCTTGAACTTCTACTCTCCTTATTCATCCACTTCCAACTTTTAACAGGAAAATCCCTTCTGTAATGTCTTCAACAAGTGTACTTCTAGCATCTGTTTAAATACCTCCAGGGACAGCAAACCCACCACTACTTGGGGTAGCCTTGTCCATATTTGGCAACTTTCAGAATGCTTCTGGTACTCAACCAAAAACTGTCTCTTTTTCCCCACTGATGCTAATTCTACTCCTGGGGACACATGGGATAGATTACCTCTCTTCCTATTTGACAGCCTTTCAAATATTTGAAAACACAGTCCATGTCCCCTAGAGTGCTCTTTTCTAAATGAGCACGTTTTGCACCAAAGTCCCAGTTCTCAAATTTCCTCCACTGCTTATCTAACCCCTGCCAAATGTATCCCATGGCTAGATTCCCAAGTGCTGTACTTATCCTGTTCTCTCAGAGCTGACCTGCTTTTGAAGTTTACATTCCTCACTCCCAACCTCTCTTTCCCTTGGCAAGAGTGGACAAAAGATGCTCTTCTGTAAGGTGCATCAAAAGGAATATCACATTCTTTTATTTGGTTTTCCATCTCTTCAGATATAACACAAGCTGCTCAAAACCAAAACCCTTAATACAAAAATATAAGATTTTTAGTTGTAGAACAGTGATGGGGGTAGGAGGCTGAGATAATGTCCAACCCAACTTCCTTCCATCGGACCCATTTTAAAGATTAGATTGGCAAAGCCACTATGGAAAGCAGTATGGAGGTTCCTCAAAAAATTAAAGATAGAACTACCATACCATATAAACCAGCAATCTGCCTCTGGGTATATATCCAAAGGAAATAAAATCACTATCTCAACAGGTATCTGTACCCCTGTAGTCATCAGAATATTATTTACGATGGCCAAGACATGTAAACAAGGGTCCATACATGGATAAATGGTTGAAAGAAAATGTGGTATATAGATACAATGGAATATTATTCAACCATAAAAAAGAAGGAAATCCTGCCATCTGTGACAACATGGATACATCTTGAGGATATTCTGCTAAGTGAAATAAGCCAGATAAAGAAAGACAAATACTGTATGATCTTACTTATATGTCGAATCTAAGAAAAGCAAACTCACAGAAACAAAGAACAGGTTTGTGATTTGCAGAGGTGAGGGATGGGAGGTGGGGAAATGAGTAAATGTGGTCAAAGGGTACAAAGTTCTAATTATGAGATGAATAAATTCTAGGGTTGTAATGTACAGCATAGTAACTATAGTTAACGATAGTGTATTGTATATTTAAAAGTTCTATGAGAATAGATTTTATAAGTTCTCAGGAACACACAAAACTTATAACTATGTGAGGTAATGAGTATGTTAATTAACCATATTGTGGTAATCATTTTGCAATACATACATATATCAAACATTACATTGTATATCTTAAATTTACACAATGTTACTTATCAATTATATTTCAATAAAGCTGGGAAAAAAGATCAGAAAATGGAGGCACCAGAAGGTTAATTGAATTATCCAAGTACAAATGTATATAGTACCTACCTCCTATCTCCTAGTGTGAGGCATTCTTTTAACACTAAGTCTTTTTACTTCTATATGCATATGTCTCAAGCCAGGGTCCTTCCAGATCTGTTTTACTGATCTGCAAAGATTTTTTTTTTTTAAATATGGATGAATATTTAAAACAATATTTCACATAAAACTATGAATTTATGGATTCTTTTGAAATATTGGAAATCGTGTTATTCTTGGCCTACATTGCTACATTGTAACAATGGGATTGACCTCCTTGGAGCCTGGTGCCTTGAGATGGGGCTCACATTCTCCAAATCATCTGCTTGTCCTCTATAGACATCTGCATTTGCCATGATGCCACTGGGATGGTATCACGTACTTTCCAGGCATTTCCATATCTACCTTTTGACATGAATCCTTAGGTCAATCCTGTGCAACAGATAAAGCTGGTATAATCCTACTTACACTTCTTAGATGCAGGTAGAAGGAATACCTGCATCAGGCAGGGGCTGTGGAGCGAAGTGCCTTTTGAACCCCTGGGGCCAAACTCCCTGGCGTCAAAACTCTCAATTTTGTCACTTAAAGTTGTATAACAATGGGCAGGAAACACTTCTGAGACTTGATTTCTTTAACTTTTAAGTGAAGTTGTTGATATTGGCAGTGTCTACCTCATAGCACTGTTGAGCAAAGTAAATGAGAAAAAAAAGGAAACGTTTGGCAGCATGCTTAAAAACATTAGCTCAACAGATATTTTGTGCAGACTGGGAAAAAGAATCTAGGCCTTCAGACGCTGAAGGCCAGGCTCCTCCCATTGTGTTCCATTGCCACACCTAACCTGGCTCATGTGTTTTCCTTGTCCCCGGTTCCTGGAATATCCCAAACTGGAGGTCTCACAGGGGCCACTGATGAGGAGGGGCTGCTGATGAGTACTAGATGAGCCACTGAACTTCTCAACATCCTGCTCCAGCTGAACGAAGGTAATCACATTTCATGCTTTCCTTGATGGATCAATGCCATGGGATACAAATTGATGTCCTTTTTATATGCTGCCGAGAGCCTTGCATAATTGATTGGCCACCTAAACACGTGGCTTTACTTCTGTTGAATCATCAAACTGGAAGTTTTATCTGTGCCAGAAACTTAGGCCAATTAATCATCCTGAGATGCAGAAGCGGCCAGGTGTGGAAAAACTCCTATTCTCTATAGTTCTTCCCCTTGATTCCCCCAGTTATGGCCCTTTTATCTATTTCCTATGCTAGACCTTTGGGGGACTATGTGGTCTGGTGTGGCAGCAGACACATTCAGGCTAGAGGGACAGAGAGGTTTCTATTCTTTGCTATAGTGCTTCCTGATGCCCAAGGAGCCCTATGGATAGAATCGGGAAAATTTTCTAGAGGCCTGTTTCCAAATGTTGTCACCTGCATCAGAATCTCAGGAGCCCACTTGGGACATTTTTTACAAAGGCAGATTGCTGAATCTATTCAAACTCAGCTAAAACAGTCTCTTGGGGGTGGGGCCTAGGAGTCTGCCTTCTAAAGGGCACCCCTGATGATATTGAAGTTTGAGGATTACTGAACAGATGGATCCAGAAATCAGTGTTTGGAGAAATATGACAACTTGAGAACAATTGTAGAGTTGAGAGAAAAATTGGGGTGATCCCAGTAATTCATATTAGCATGAACTAGGTGGAAGTGGGGGATACCAAGTGATGGGCCCAGCCCCTTAGACCCTAAACACATGAAAACTTAAGAGACATGTAGCAAAACAAGAAATTACATGAGTAAGCATTTATACAGGTAATCCTGATGATAAATGTTGTAAGGTTTCATGAAATAGGTTACCAGTAGAGAAAAGAATGATCTCAGAAAGAGGTGATATGATTGAAAAGGAGGTAATACGGTCAGGATTTTGACTAATGGCTGGAGATTAAAAAAATAATTTTTAAAATTGGGGGCAGTATGTGTTAATGTGAGGACATGGTAACAAATACAGTGTTTAGAGGTGTTTGATGGAGAATTAGATGGGTGGATGGGGGTAAAGAATTTATAATTTTATGTTGCTACTTCTAAAAGGAGTATAGGGAAGACCTGAGATGCTGGGTCTCAAGGCTGCATTGTGGAGTCTTAGATGAAGATTTCTTGATCTATCTAGAAGGTACCCAAGTCATTCTAGAACAGGTAGTTTTCTGGAACACTTGGCACTGGGTCTCTTCTTCCCATCAAAGACTTTGGCCCAGAAATGTGTGGACCAGCTCTACTTTGGGCAAAAGATGGTAAGCTGAGCTAAGACTGAGTGCAGCATTTGTGAGAACAACCAAAACCTCGTACAAAGGGGAGGAAGAAGTGAAAAGGAGGGAAGACAAAAGCCAGAGATCTACTTTCTTTTACTTATCTTTCTAACCTGGCCTCAAGAAGTCACTCCCCTGCTCTGGAAACCCGAGATGTAGTAATCCACACACACAGCAGGATTCACCCACCAGCTTAGCTTCCCAAAATACTGCTGTTGACATGGGAACTGGCAGCCTCACTCATTTTCAGTAAGACTAAAACATAGAATCACATTCTTTTTTCTGGTTGCACTAAATTATTGAATTTGGATTATTCTTATGCTAAATCCCAGATCACTTGGAAAATCCACACAAGACTAATTTAATGTTCTTTTTTCTTCCATCTTGGAACATTAGATAAACAAACTTTGTCCTTTCTCTTTCCATTTCCTAGCCAGGTTAATATTGTTCATTTGTACTGCTCAGGGATTGCACTAGGTGGTAAGGTAGGATCATAGAAGGTATGTGTAGATATACGGATTTAGCCTCTAAAGAATTTTCTTGGGATTCCCAGTAGAAGATGTCCACAGCAATTGGAAGCATATGCTATATGGGAGAGTCGCCTGGTGGCTGTCTTGTAGCAAGGCTAAACATTCCACTGCTAGTGGGAGGTGCAAAAGCATCTGTCTCAGGTGTGGGCGTGAGAATTGTGCTTGGTTCTAGCATTACACCAAAACTGTAACTCAGGAAATTCATTTATGTGCTAAGAATAGTGAAAATTTATTCTTTTTTTTCCTTTTAGCTATCCAATTTTCATTTCTTCTGCTTTTGGTAAAGAATAGTCTGGAGCTCCCCAGCTCCCTACTCTCAGAGTGTTGTTTTGGATGAAGCTGATCACTTCCTACTCCAGAGGTGGGCATCTGACCTTAGGTCTGAGCCAATTAGCACACTCCAATCCCTTGGCCACAAAAAACTGGATACTATGATAGTCATAGAACCAATGGAAACTAATCTGAGGACTTGATGGAGGTGATCAGGAGAGAGACATGTGTCTCTTTTCTCCTGGAATAAACAGATGCTGCCTGGAACTTCTGCAGCCATCTTGTCATGACAAGATGAGAAAGGGGTCAACACACAGAAAGGAGCCTACAAGGATGTCATTTGTCTCCTGAGTGAAGCCACATGGGGTGATAACTATTACCCTAGGACTTTTTATGTTCATGAGAAAATGAAGTCTTATTATGCTCAGGCCATTTATGGTTGGGTTGCGTACTGAATTGTTTTAAGTCAAGAGCATTTGCTTCTTCTGATGCTAATCAACCACTTTAGAAATACTACTTCTTTGTTTTATATTGATTCTCAGTGGATCAATATAATTACACTTTAGTTCTAAGCTCTTTTAAGCTCTCTCAGATTCTTTTCTAGCTAACGTGCTAATAATAAACACTTAGAGACATGAGGAAAGCTGCTCATTTAAAGAAGCTCACAGTTAAATCTCATCATAAATGAGGGCATCTTCTTGTAAATTGTTAACCACTAAGGGCTTTGTAGATTCTATTTTTTATCTGTTTGAGCAAGCACCACTCCTAAAACTTGTTCATGTTTGAGCTCTGGCTGGTGTTTCTCCTGATCTCCTGGCCATCGATTACCCACTGACGGATGTATGGAATGGTACTCACTTAGTGAAACATATAATACTCATTTCCCTAATCCTCAGGGCTCCTCACAGAATTATACCCTTTGTATGTAAGATTGCTTTTTCATGTCAAACCATGTCAAAGAGGCTTCATGTTTGTGAATCTCAAGGCTATGTCCATAAGCCAGATTATAAAATGGGAAGAAAATACATGCTCATAATGATAACATCCTTTTTTCCTCTGGTAAAGTGTAGCTATGGTGAGTGCTCAGTAAGTGTTAGGGACCCGTAACCATTTCCCAGATATTGTTGCCTCTTGAAGTTTGTGTCACAAAAGCACATGGGGGATAAAAGAATATAAAAAGAATTGGTTAAGTCATGTTTTATGCTGCAGAGGGGACCAGCCACAGTAAAATTGTAGAGTGTCCTCAGAATTTGGCAAACTGGTCACAGGTGACTTGTCCAAGAGCAGTTTCAGTGGTGTGACCAAGGCTTGACTACAAAGGGGTAAGAATGTGGGGGATGTCAATGGGGCTGGCTCATGAAGTTTTGTTGGTGGAAGGAAGAAGGTAGGAGCTCACTAGAGAAGGGTGTAAAATATCTGGAAAGAAATTTCTTAGTTTTAAATTTCTGAATAGAAGTAGCTTGGACTTATTTCTTGGCTAAGGGTAAAAAAAGATACTTTGAAAATATGGGGATTGCGAGGTTGAGAAAGAGAACATGAAGGGACCTTTGACAGGCAAGGTAAGGGAGAATGACAGAGGAAGGCTCCAAGACAGGATGGACAGGGATAAATCAATCCATGAGGTTTGTGTTGAGTAGGCTCAAGAGACCAGAAGAGGACTAGAAGGTCATGAAAATGCGGGACCCAGTGGTAACTGAGAGGCAGGCAGCCATCAAAGGGCTTGGTGGGGCATCAAGAGCACAAGGAACAAAAGATAGATACTTTGGACTTCATCAAAATTAAGAACTTTTGTACAGCAAAGGGCATTAACAAGAAAGTGAAAAAACTCCCTATAGAATGGCAGAAAATATTTACAAATCATGTATGTGGTAAAGGTCTAATCTTCAGATTATATAACAACAAAAATACAACCTAATTAAAAAATGGGCAAAAGACTTGAATAAATATACTCTAAAGAAGATATACAAATAGACAATAAGCAAGAATAGATGCTCAGTATCATTAGTCATTAGGGAAATGCAAATCAACACCATAAGATACCACTCTATACCCACTAAATGGTAATAATAATAATAATAATAATAATGACAACGATAATAATAATAATAGAATGAAAAATAACAAGTGTTGGTGAATCTCAGGAAACAAACTGAGGGTTGCTGGAGTGGTGGTGGGTGGGAGGGATGGGATGGCTTGGTGATAGACACTGGGGAGGGTATGTGCTATGGTGAGTGCTGTGAATTGTGTAAGACTGTTGAATCACAGATCTGTACTTCTGAAACAAATAATGCAACATATGTTAAGAAAAAAGAAAAAGAAGAAGATAGCAGGAGGGGAAGAATGAAGGGGAGTAAGTCAGAGGGGGAGACGAACCATGAGAGACGATGGACTCTGAAAAACAAACTAAGGGTTCTAGAGGGGAGGGGGGTGGGGGGATGGGTTAGCCTGGTGATGGGTATTAAAGAGGGCACGTTCTGTGTGGAGCACTGGGTGTTATGCACAAACCATGAATCATGGAACACTACATCAAAAACTAATGATGTCATGTATGGTGATTAACATAACAATAAAAAATTAAAAAACAAAACAAAAAAAAGAGTATGGTATTATTTGGACTTTCACATTCTGCGTGGAGCACTGGGGTGTTATGCACAAACCATGAATCATGGAACACTACATCAAAACTAATGATGTAATGTATGGTGATTAACATAACAATAAAAAATAAAAAAAATAAAAAGAACAAGAAATAAAAAAAACTAATGATGTAATGTATGGTGATTAACATAATAAAATAAAATAAAATAAAATAAATAAAATAAAATAAAATAAAATGCCTCTTTTCCCGACTGAGCATTATGACTAACCCTTACAACAGCATCAAGATAGGTGTTATTATTTCTCTTTTACCCATGGGAATATTGATGCTCAAATGGGCCCATTGCCAAATAAGGCATAAGGGGTGGAGTTGGAATTGTAACCCCAGACTGTCTGGCTCAGCCTAAAGCCCAGTTGCTCTTGGGTCATTTGCTTCCTTAGGCCCAGTGAAGCTGAAAGTGGGTTTGCTTTTCCCACCCTGGAGAAAGTTATTCCCTTAACCCAGTTCTAATGACTCCAGTTTATACTCTCTCCTGTATTTGTGGCTTTCAATGGAGTGTGTTAAACTGAGATGGGTTGGTTCAGCCCTGTGATGCTCTGGAGAGTGTGTGCTTAGATGCGTTGATTCATGAAAGGAAAAGGGAGAAAGATGAAGGTAATACTGCTAAATGGTGCAAAAATGGATGAGTTCATGCAAAAGGCAAGTAACGTCCAGCTCCCCAGACCTGCCCTTGACTTTGAGAAGGACTAAGACAGACAGCCTTGGTGTAACATTCTCTTCCAGCTTCTACTTATTCCTGTCCCTGGGCTGCAAGTTGGCATTCCATGCTGCCTCTTCTTTGTCCTTCTCCCTTCGAGGCTGTAGATATGTATTTTAGCCTGGCTTCACTGGACGCCCCCCTGTTGTGCAGGGAGGATGAGTGAGGCATGCACAGGGTCTAGGTCTTCCTGCTGCCAGCATGTTCCTTCCTGTCACACCGCTCTCTGGGCCATTCACTCCTGTTCTTAATGTTTCTCGTTGGCTCCTTCTTCCTCAAGCATTATGGTCAGAAGGAAAAGGAGAATACCCCTTCCAGGTGTGCCTTCCTCTAAATCGCATACCCTATAATCTGTGAAGAGAAGAAATCTTGTGATTTCACTGGAGGAAGTTTCATCTCAAGTGAGAATCTTTTTGAGACCTTTTATCACCTTTTCTGAGGTTCCACCTGGCCAGAAGGTTGCCCTGCTGCCAGCCTATCATATTCTCATTGCATGGCCCAGACCTCAGCAGATTTTAAGGATGGCTGGCCACAGTTTATTCTTTACAAGAGCCATACACATTTTGCCACCTCCACTGTGTTTATTCTCCTCTGGACTCTTGAACTGGTCCAGATGGTCCCTGTGTCTATGGCTTTCCTCAGGGATCTATTCTGGCCAAACTTAAAGAGCTTTGGTAGCTCCCTCTAAGTCCTTTCCATATTTTGATGCACACTTAAGGGCAGAACTGCCCATTAACAGGGACCCCACCATTGTTTACTCAGTCTTTCCCATCTGGGTGATTTCCAAAAAAGTTCCTTAACAAAGCCTATGGGGTATTCTCAGCTCAGTCCAGAATACAATAAAAAAAAAGTCCTACCTACAATAAAGGTTTTTTATCAGGAATCTTATTTATGTTTTTATGGTTCCTGAAGCTCTTCTTTAATTACTGCCTACAGAAGATCTGTCATGAATGATAAAGGATCTTCTCCTTATTACCTTAAATTTACTTCCCTTCCACCCAATATATTAACCTTTATTACTATAAGTTATGGCTGTTAGAAGCCAGAGCTAAAGAATAAAGTTTACTTCCATTTAAGATGTAAAAGCAGACAACTCATTGCTTTCAGTAGAGAGTAGGTTGAGGAATAGAGAATATGTCAGTTGGTGGATACATAAAAAACACATTATATTTCTTTTGGAAGATAATTATCTAGGAGTCATTTGCCTAGTTCAGTTAGAAGTTTCTTTCTGAGGTGGAAAATGAGGAGAAAAAAAAAGAGGAAAGAGAGAAAGATGGATTGGCTGACAGATGGACTAATTAAGTAATGAAGAAACAGAAGAGATGAGAGGATTATAGACCGGGAAGACAGCAGCTCTCTTGAAAGCAGCAGGATGTGAAATGTCTCCTAAAAAAGAAATAATAAAACAGATGGTTTGAGTTAAATAAATGATGTTTGGTTATTGAAAAGTGCATTCTTCCTGGTTTCTAACACACTTGAACGTCTCTCTCTATAAGAAAAATGGAACAACATTCATTTTGGATGCTTAATGATAAATATTAGTCTTTCAGTGCTTTACATTTTGTTTAGAGATCTCGAAGTCCTTTCTCAGCTTGGAACTTTGCAAGTTCTCCTTCATGGGGGTGAAGGCATAACGTTGTTTTGTCAATTGGATAGTTAAAGTCAAAGGAGTCGCCTCTCAAAACACGGTGCAAGAAAAGGCACTACTTCTCGGTAATTTCTCCAGGTCTTCAGCTGGAGGGCTCTGGCTCATGATGTGTGGTTCCACATCTTGTTCTTTCCTTCCTTCCATTCTGTGTTAATCAGGACTGTGTTGGTTATTAGTATCAAAAACCTGAGTCAAACTAATTTAATCTAAACAAGTAAGTGAGCAAATAAACCTGAGAAGTCCAACTCCTGCCTTCAGGCGTTCTAACAACATCATTGGGTCTGTCTCTGAGTCTCTGAGTCTATGCTAGAAATGTTTTTATTTCGTTAAATTTGATTCTTGTGAATTTTTCAGACTGTGAACCTCCCAGTAACTCATAAAAGCATGAAAATAAGTAACTATGTGAGCCTTGCTTGGGTTCTTCTCTGCCAAGCTCTTTCTCCTGCTAGTTACAAACTGATCTCCAGAGCTACAGCCCTAAATGGTCCTTAGAATTTACAGCCCCCCAGAAGGGTTGTCAGTCTGACTCAAGGAAGTATTCTGTTTGGCTGATTGGTGTATATTCTCTCATTTCTCAGATATGAATGGTGAGCCCCTCGACTGGTTGCTATACCTGATTTACATGAAGAAGAAGACAGAAGGTTTGCATTAGGAAGGAACAGATCAAATGTGCAACAGATGCCTTCAGGTCTCACATTTAGGCCTTTAATCCATTTTGAGTTTGTTTTTGTGAATGGTGCTAAAAGCTGGTCCAGTTTCACTCTTTTGCATGTAGCTGTCCACTTTTCCTAGCACCATTTATTGAAGAGACCATCTTTTCCCCATTGTATAATCTTGCCCCTCTTGTTATAGATTTAATTGACCATATAATCATGGGTTTATTTCTGGGCTCCCTATTCTGTTCCATTTATTTATGTGCCTATTTTTGTGTCAATATCATACTGTTTTGATTACTACAGCTTTGTAGTGTATCTTGAAATCTGGAATTGTGATACCTCCAGCTTTGTTTTTCTTTCTCAAGATTGCTTTGGCTATGCAGGGTCTTTTGTGGTTCTGTAAAAATTTTAGTATTATCTGTTCTAGTTTTGTAAAAAATGCTCTTGGTATTTTGATAGGGATTACATTGAATCTGTAGGTTGCTGGAAGAAAACACAGGTGGTAATTTCACTGACATCGACCATAGCAACATTTTTCTAGATATGTCTCCTGAGACAATGGAAACAAAAGCAAAAAGAAACTATTGGTACTACGCCAAAATAAAAGGCTTTTTCACAGCAAAGAAAACCATCAACAGAACAAAAAGACAACCTACTGAATGGGAGAAGATATTTGCAAACGATATATTTGATAAAGGGTTAATATCCAAAATATATAAAGAACTTATACCACTCAATACCAAGAAAACAATCCAATTAAAAAAATGGACAGAGGACCTGAACAGCCATTTTTCTAAAGAAGAAATACAGATGGCCAACAGGTATATGAAAAGATGTTCAACATCACTAATCATCAGGGGAATGCAAATCAAACCCACAAAAATATATCACCTTATACCTGTCAGAATGGCTAAAAGAAAAAGAAAAACAAAACAAGAAATAACAAGTGTTGGAAAAGATGTGGAGAAAAACGAATCTTCATACACTGCTGGTGGGAATGTAAATTGGTATAGCCGCTGTGGAAAACAGTATGACGGTTCCTCAAAAAATTAAAAATAGAAATGCCATATGATCCCAAAATTCCACTATTGGGTATTTACTCAAAGAAAATGAAAACAATAATTCAAAAAGATACATGCACCACTAGTTTATTACAGCATTATTTACAGTAGCCAAGAGATGGAAGTGAACTAGGTGTCTGCCGATAAACACATGGATAAGAAAGATGTGAAAGAGTTATATATATATTTGTATATCATATATATCATATGTATATAACATATATGGGTGTGATACATATAATATCATATGTATATAATATATATGTGTGATATATATATATATATGTAATGGAATATTACACAGTCATAAAAAGGATGAGATTGTGTCATTTGAGAAAACATGGATGGACCTGGAGGGTATTATGTTAAGTGAAGTAAGTCAGACTGAGAAAGACAAATACTATATCATTTCATTCATAAGTGGAATCTGAAACAACAAGAACAAGTGAATAAACAAATAAAAAGCAGAATCAGACCTATAAATACAGAGGAAAAAAACTGATGGGTGCCAGAAGGGAGGGGGTTGAGGGTTGACCAAAATGGGTGAAGGGGAGTGGGGGATACAGGCTTCCAGGTATGGAATGAATAAATTATGGGAATAAAAGACACATCATAAAGAATAAGTCAATGGTATTGTAACAGCAATGTATCGGGACTGAAGGTAGATAGGCCTGTGGTGAACATAGCATAATGTATGTACTTGTTGAATTACTATATTGTACAACTGAAACTAATGTAACATTGTGTGTCAATTATACTTAAATAATAATATTAAAAAGTTTAATAGATGCCAACTACACATTCTATTCTGTAGAAAGTTTCCACAGATTGGACATCTTGGTTTCCATGTCATCTTTCTAACATCCATTTCTGATACAAGTGCTAATTGGAAAATTTGCAAAGTGGATGTTTCTGTTTCCTACCTTAATTGCCTGTTCTTATGCTGTTCTGCTCGAAAAGCCCACCCCTCAGCTTGCCGTTATTCTTTTTTTTTTTTTTTTTAATTTTTTATTGTTATGTTAATCACCATATATTACATCATTAGTTTTTGATGCAGTGTTCCATGATTCATTGTTTGTTCATAACACCCAGTGCACCATGCAGAACGTGCCCTCCTCAATACCCATCACCAGGCTAACCCATCCCCCCACCCCCCTACCCTCTAGAACCCTCAGTTTGTTTTTCAGAGTCCATCATCTCTCATGGTTCGTCTCCCCCTCTGACATACTCCCCTTTTCTTCCTCTCCTGTTATCTTCTTCTTTT
>NW_027397082.1:11311291-11354162 GCF_003265705.2 Callorhinus ursinus
GCTGGAGTTCTCCAGTTCTCCTTGATCGGTAAACTTGGTCTTGGCTTGCTGGCTGTTCCTGCTGATCTTCTGGGGGAGGGGCCTGTTGCCATGATTCCCAAGTGTCTTTGCTGGAGGTGGAATTGCCCCGCCTTTGTTGGTCGGGGCTAAGCAAGCTGCTCGGGTTTGCTCTCAGGAGCTTTTGTTCCCTGCAAGCTCTCTTTAGAGCTTTGGAGGACCAGGGTGAAGATGGTGGCCTCCCAATCTCCACCCAGAGGAGCCGAGAACTTGGGGCCCCACTCCTCAGTGCGCCCTCAGAGAAAAGCAGTCACTCCTTTCTCCCTGGTCTCCGGCAGCACTCCGTGCTCACCTGCCTGTGACCGAGCGTTTCTATGTCTGGCACCCGACCCCGTGTGGAGTCTCTAAACCCAGCAGATCCCTGCGGTGCGATCCCGCGCCACTCCTCCTGGGGGAGGAAGGGGAGTCTCCCCGGATCCGCCACTTGTTGGGTCCCTGCTGGAGGCGCAGTGGCCTGACTGGACCCCGGATCACAGTTTATGGCCACCCCGAGCTGAGAGCCCGCGCCTCGGCTCTGTCTCTGCAGCCGGCTTCCCCGCTCCGATACCTGGGAGCTCGGCCGCACTCAGGCACCCCCGGTCTTTCTGTGACCCCGAGGGTCTGAGACCACACTGTCCTGCAAGGGTTCCACCCCCTGCTTAGCCACTGGAGCGACGTCCCTAAGCGGAGCCGACTTCTAAAAGGTCCGATTTTGTGCTCCGCGGCTCTATCACTTGCCAGAAGTGGCCGACGGAGACCCCCTCCCCCGCCGTCTATCCTCCGAATATCGCCTTGGATTCACTTCTCCTCACATCCTACCTTCCAGTAAGTGGTCGCTTCTCTGTTCAGAGAGTTGTTGCTACTCTCTTCTTTGATCTCCTGTTGAGTTCGAGGTGTTCAGAAAGGTTTGATCCCTATTCAGCTGAATTCCTGAGACCAGACGAAATCCAGGTCTCCTACTCCTCAGCCATCTTGCTCCGCCCCCCCCCCCCGGTCTTTAAGTCCCTCCTTCATGTCCATCAGACTTAGATCAGACAATTTCCCATTTGCTGATAAACCTGTCCCTGCACTGGAGTAATGCAAAAACACTTTAAGGGCAAGAGAATGCAGGACATCATCAAATGGCTCATTTTAAGAGCTGAGGAAATGCCAGAGTTTGCAACAGGGCTTAGTTTAGAGAAGCTAGGGACTTTGAATCTCTGTAAATTAAGTGGGGAACCTAGAATGTACCCTATCTTGGGGTACTCTAGTTATAGTTCCTGGTTCTTCCCCCTTTTCCCTTTAGTTTTGCTGAATATTCACTACCCCCTGGTTTTGATTTGTTATTTTGGTCGGAGTAGGGTGGAGTTAAGAGTCTATTATCTGGTCTTCCTCACTATCTGGAGTAGCTCTGCTACTGCTGTTATTAAGTCCTGTGCCTGATCCTTTGCTCTTTCTGTCCTCTGGTTGTAGGAGATGAGAGTTTATGTACTGCAAAAGAAGGTCCTCTGGCTTTCACATTTCTGCTGTTGTCTTCTGTGGTTTCTTTCTCAAGTATATCCATGGTACCCATTAACAGATCTCCAGATCCAAAATCCTTATAATTACTGTTTCTCGTGAAACTTTTATGTGCATGAGATACTGCACCCACCAGTGCATTCCCATCACGCATGATCCCCTGAGCCAGGTGAACAATTACTGCACCTGTATGTTGGGTGCTGTTGTTGCTCCAACCACCACCAGTGAGGGGGTCCTCATTGCTACCCTGCTGTTAGTAATCCAGTGCCAACATTTCATTTTAGAATCTGCTTCCTTGGATCACTTTTGGTTTCAAATCTTGTAGGTTGAGTAACCCAGGATATAGATGTTAGAAATCTCAGATTTGCATGCAAGTATTATTGGGGAATACTTTCAGAAGCAACACCTGGGGGAGGTGAGGGAAGCAAGATTGGACAGAGGAAGAAGTTGAACTGTATAATGTAATTACAATGGAGTACTCAGATGATTCTAGAAGGATCTCTGAAAATGGGTTGTCCTTTCAGAGAGGTCCTTCTTTGAAGCAGCAAGACTGGCTTTTGCACCCCCACATTAAGCATTCATTGGATGAGGGCTGCCATGGGGAGGGAATATGACCTTGATAAGCCAGCTCACTTTGGCCAAGATCAGTTACTGGAGAGCCATCAGTCACCAGCACCAAGCTCCAGCAGCTATTGCCATGAGCATCTCAGGCCTGAAGGGGGGGCATCTGGGTGGTACCTTGTAGTATCTACCACAGCAGTAAATAAAATAACTCAGGTAAAATGCTTGGTGGCGTTCCTGATGGTACTAAAATTCTCAAAGAATTATGATGATCACTATCTTTTTTCTTGAAGATCTGCTCAAGGCTGATCTATGGAATTTGCCAGGTGATTGGGTGAATATGATGCAGGTGGTGAATGGTAAGGATTTTGGGTATGCGTAAAGGTCAGGGAGCACAGAGTTTCTGCAGGAACTGGGCTGAAATAATTGCATCTGTGTCTGACCCACGTTCTTTGCTTTTGTCATTACAGACAAGTATTCCACAGGAGACTCAACTTTCTTTCTCCTTCACCGCATGATGTGTCTTTCTTTTACTTCCAAGAGTTTGACTCTTCTAGGGCTTGAAATGGCTTCTATCCAAATGCAGAAGAAAGCTGTGCCTTTCAGGAAAAATTTCAGTGATATGGCAGAAATAAATTTACTAAATTCATTTTTCCCTAGTTTGGAATTAAATGAAAAACCTAGGGCTTTTTTCACTTGTGGACAGATTGTTAATATGGTATCTGAGCTAAAATCAGTCATCTGATAGTTAATGATGGTAAATCATGGTCCTTTCTTATTTACGGGGGGGACATCAACAGTGCATTAGATCAGAACAAGCTTGGGCATAGGCAAATGGCATCTTTGTCCCACCAATACAAAATGTTCTCAATGTAGAACCAACAAACTCTACTTAAAAACAAGATTTTAAAGTTATTCCAATAGATAGTTTGGTAAAGCCTTTCATTCCCAGGTAGACCAGGGCAATTGTGGTGCTCTAAATGATTATAAGATATAATGATGTCTTTGCAAAGAACTCCTAGAACAAAGTTCTAAAGATTCTGATACTAGGATTTTTATTTGGTCTTTTCTAGAGGGAGGGCTGCTGGGCTCTTCAATGAATTAGCACAAATAAACCCTTTTGCTGATTTTCCAGTCTCTGCCCCATAAAACTAAGTTTGAATCAACTCAGTGACATTTTTACATGGAGCCTGAAAAATGTGATATTGCAAAAGCCAAGATCTGCAAACCCCACAGGCCTTTCTCTGTGAACAATATTGAAATGAACAAGAGCATTTGGAGTGAAACAGATTGAATGTTCTTTCATGTTGGAAGCACAGGAAGATTTACAAGGCACATGTCTGAGCTTCTCTGTGGACACATTATGATTTAATGTTTTATATTTTGCTTTTTCCAATAGACTTATTTGAACTTTTCATTGGAGTGGGTAAAGATAACACATTGACTGATGGAATTTTGAGGGGATGGAGGCCAATGAGATATGGCCTTGGATCTGTAGAGCATTATAAATGCTGGTTGTTTTTAAGATGATGCCCGATGTCCTTATGGAGGTTATAATTTAATTAAGCAGATAAGGACAGATATATATCCCAACAGGACAAATACATACCCACATAAATGATAAAAATAATACAAGGCACTTTAAGATGTGCCTGAAGAAAGGTTCTATTATTTATTCTCAGAGAAATAAGACAGGCATAATTTCTGTGAAGTGAGGCATTTGGGGAGTCTACATGCAATGAGTGTATCTTGAAAAACAGGTAGGATTCAAACTGACAGGAGGCTGCCCAGCTTTTGTTCTGGAGCTCCTGGGTGCTGCATTACTGGTACTGAATTCACAGCACACCTGGTTTCAGTCTGAAAAGGTGTCCTGACCATTTGATGTGGAGCGATGGAGAGAAGGCCCGGTAGAAGTACAAAATAAAAACAGGCTTCTTGCAGAAAATTCTAGTTGCTCTATAGCATTAAGAAAGCTGCAGTGCAGTTGAGACATTTTGGGCAAGGACATGGAGATGAAAGGGGTGTGGCTGGAGAAATGGAAACATGAGACAGAACCTGGTGCTGACCCATCTGGGCACTCTGACTCCAAAAAGTTCCCCGCCTCACCTACACTTCCACTTAAAGGCGGTTTCTGATGCCTCTGCTTTGGCTCAACAGGGTGGGCTACGGTGATTCTGCTCTCCCTGTCTCGGGAGTGCTTCTGCCCTGTCTTCGTAGTGATGGATTTGCTAAACTGTTTCGCCAGGCGTTTGCATGCAAATTGCAAGCCAAAGTTGCCTTAACTGAACTGTCATTGTTGAAGTGAGTTTCCCTTCCACCAAATGTAATAAAAATAAATTAGTAGCTAGAACCAAGTCCCATGAATAGGAACTGAGATTTTTGTTAGGTGGTTTTAATAAAAATGTGGACTTTCTCTTTGTCTCCTTCTGCAACAACTGACTGATTCAAATTGTGATTGCGTCCAAATCCCTCCACTTTACCATTCTCCAATTACAGACATGAAGTTGCTTTTCTATTGCTAGTTTATTGGCATGACATTGCAATCTTTCATCTAGAAAACTCACAATCTGTACACCTAACAAGTATATCCAAAACTCCTGGGATTTTTCTTCCACTAACAGTAATGTTCCTCCTGCAGAGGCCTTGGCCTTGGCAATCACCTGCCCAGAGACCTGAATAAATGAATAAATATGTACTTTAAAGAGAAAGCAATGTCTTGAAGAAAAACTGTAAACTAAATCAGTATTTGGAAATAGGATCACATATCATAGGTTTGTATATTTTTCTTCTTGACTGAATTTAATAAAATTGGCATAAAACAAGTTCACCAAAAAATTAAGCTCTAAACTCAAGGCAAGTGGGTTTTTCAGGGATGGAGAGCCCAGAATTTGCGCCAGTTGTACTTCTGAGAATCTTCAAGAGAGCGACCATTCTCCTTGCACATTGCTTTGCAAGAGACAAAGATGTTATCTGTGCATGACACAGCTAAAGATGGAGATTGGTGTGATGAACTTTTCCTGGGTGGCCTTTGTTAAAGCAAACCAACTCTCCTTTCCCAGAATTCCTCATCTGTGTCTAGAAAGCCCACGCTTATTACCAAGCACTGAACTGAAGGTGTGTGAAAAAAAGAAATGTAAACAAGATCTTATTAGCAAGAGCTTTTGACCATTGATATCTAGACAGATGACTTTAAACACGTGTCCTTCCTTAAAAAAAACAAAACAAAAAACATGAGAATGAAAAAAAAACAAGCCACAGACTGAGAGAAAATATTTGCAAAAGACAGAGCTGATAAAGGACTGTTATTCAAAATATAAAGAACTCTTATAACTCAACAATAAGAAAACAACCTATTAAAAAATGGGCCAGACCTTAATAGACTCCTCACCAGAGAAGACGCACAGCTGGCAAATAAGCATATGAAAAGATGCTGCACTTCCTGTGTCATCAAGGAATTGCCAATTAAAACAACAATGAGATACCACTACAGACCTGTTAGAATGGCAAATCTGGAATACTGACAACAGCAAATACTAGGGAAGATGTGGGGCAACAGGAACTCTTATCAACTGCTGGTGGGAATGTAAAATGGTGTAGCCACTTTGGAAGACAGTTCGGTGATTTCTTATAAAACTAAACATACTCTTCCCATAGGATCCAGTAATCATGGTCCTTAGTATTTACCCAGAGGAGTTGAAAACTTATGTCTACACAAAACTTGCACACGGATGTTTATAACAGCTTAATCATAATTGCCCAAACTTGGAAGCAACCAAGATGTCCTTGAGTTGGTGAATGGATAGATAAACCATTGTATATCTAGACAATGGAGTATTATTCAGTGTTAAAAAGAAATAAACTACGGAAGCCATGAAAAGACATGAAGGAAACTTAATGCATATTACTACATGAAAGAAGCCAATCTGAAAAGGCTACCTATTATATGATTTCAACTATATTTCATTCTGAAAAAGGTAAAACTATGGAAACTAAAAATATCAGTGGTTGCCAGGAATTAAGGGAGATGGGGAGGGATGATTAGACGGAGCACAGAGGATTTTCAGGACAGTGAAAATATGCTGTATAATACCATAATATTGGATACACATCATTCTGTGTTTGTCCAAAGCCATAAAATATACAACAGCAGGGATGAACCATAGTATAAACTGTAGATTTTGGGTGATTAAGAGGGCTCAGTGTAGGTTCATCAGTAGTAACTGGTGTACCACCCTGGTGGGGGATGTTGTAAATGGGGAAAGCTATGCACGTGTGGGGGCAAAGGGTACATGGCAAATCTCTGTACCTTCCCCTCAATTTTGCTAACCTAAAACTGCTGTAAAAAAATAGTCTTAACAAAAAACAAACAAAAACCACATATAAAATTCCATGGCTTGTGGCAGTCCAAAGCCCTCCTCAATATTTCTGTAAATACCTAGGGGACTGATTTCTGTGGCCTCTGCTACCTCTTGGGCTCTAGGCAGATCCAGACTTAAAATTCGGTCCCTTCATTGATTTCTCATCAACCTCCCACCCACATTCCCAATTCACATGAACACACGTGACTTCATAGAGTGGGTGTCACATCACACACCATAGAGCAAACAAAGGGGTCTATTTTTCCTTTCCAAAGACCTTTTTGGCAACGTCATCATATAGGACCCAGCCCCAAATCCATTTTCTTTTCTAGTCTCTCCAATTCCTTCCTTCTCTTGTTCATTCTTTTCCTGCCTGGAACCATGAATTCCTCTCTGTGTCCAAAAACAAACCAACAAGCAAAAAACCAAACCAAACCAAACCAAAAAAACTGGGACAGATGGGCCTTTTCTCTGAAGTCTTTGGTGCAGCTTGATTCTCAGGTCTTTGGATCCCATCTTGCACCAAACACTTGTCTTTCCATTCATGTATTTCCTTCCCTAAATGGAATCCTGCTGTGTGTTGTTAGGATAAAACATGGTCCCTGTGTTTTCACACCAGCACTGCTGTGGGGGTGGGGGTGGAGGGCGGGGTGGGGGTGGGGGTGGAGGGCGGGGTGGGGGTGGTTAGGAGCTGCCTCACAGCAGCTCTGAGAATTCCAAACTGGATTAGCCACCTTGCCTCACCCTTGATCGAAGGAAGGACACACCACGGCAGGGGCATGGTTAAGTCTCTGGTTGTGTCATTGCCCCATCACATGCCAACAGAGACCTGATCTTAGTCCAGATGAATGAATTTCAGTCGCATAAATCAGTGGCAGCACTGGCCGCCCATTCAAAGAGCCAGCAGCATCATTTGTGGTAAAGGGCCCTGTACTGCACTACCTGGCTGCTTTTCTTCAAACACTGGGAGACAAGGGGGATGTATGAAACCAGGGCATGCAGAAACAGAGCACAGAGATTTCCTGGAGCAGACAGTTATATTTGAACTGTTGAAATCCAGGCATTTGAGCACTCCAACACCCTACCAAGGTCTGAAGTCAAAATCCAGTCTGTCCATTGGGGAGGGTATGTGCTATGGTGAGCGCTGTGAATTGTGCAAGACTGTTGAATCACAGACCTGTACCTCTGAAACAAATAATGCAATATATGTTAAGGGGAAAAAAAAAGAAGAAGATAACAGGAGGGGAAGAACGAAGGGGGGGAAATCGGAGGGGGAGACGAACCATGAGAGACGATGGACTCTGAAAAACAAACTGAGGGTTCTAGAGGGGAGGGGTTGGGGGGATGGGTTAGCCTGGTGATGGGTATTAAAGAGGGCACGTTCTGCGTGGAGCACTGGGTGTTATACGCAAACAATGAATCATGGAACCCTACATCAAAAACTAATGATGTAATGTATGGTGATTAGCATAACAATAAAAAATTAAAAAAAAATCCAGTCTGTCAGTCCCTTTCCAGGTGACCGGAGATAAATGGCTGACTTCTCGGTTGTTGGTGCAATGAAGCCGGTTACTTGTTCCATGTTCAGTGAAGGTACTTAACACTGTTCTTAGCACATAGTAAAGGCTCAATAAATGGTGGCAGTTAATTTAATAATTAGACAGTTCACACTGAAAAGGAATCGGCGCCAAGTTGAACCCCTGCATTTGCTGAAGTATTGTTGGTGGACATTGCTTTCGTGCAGCTTTACCCTTCATGTACAGCAGCACATCCTTGAGCTTATTTACAAGCAAAGCAAATTCTAGTCCAGTGCCCTGACACCTACCATCCCATTACACGAATCCCTTTTCCTGCTTTCTTCTTTGAAACATATTGAAAGCCAAACAGGACAGGCTCAAGTTTTCTATTCTTGATTTGATATTGGTGGGCTATGTCCCTTTCTTTCCTTTTATTTTTGCTTACAAACAGTAGCCTCTCCTTCTGGACTCTCCACCAGATGGTCAACAAGAAGCTCTCTGAGAGGAGAACATGGCAACCATGACAACAGCATGCCCCAGCTGGATGTCCTGGATCGAGAGTGTTGGTGAGGAGACTCTCCATCGAGGACAGACTGCCAATCATCCCCAGAAATCATAGAACAATTCTTAAATACCAATATGCTGGTGTCCAAACCTCTTCCCCTACATTACCCCTTATTTTTAGGAATGACTCCAAAATCCTTTTTTCACACCATACGTTTTAATGCCTGGTGCAGAAAATACTGTCGCCAAATTTACTCATCATCTAGTCCCACCAACACTGTCCCATAGAAGCTGGAGTCCCCAGAAAACAGTAACTGACAGTCACTATGTAGCTCTCTCCCCATGCCATGCAGGAAACCGGGGAGCTCAGGCTTCACTGGAGAAACGTGCTTCATGGACACATCGGCCCTTTTCCCACACACAGATCCTGAGTGTAAACAGCCCACTCTAAGGAAATCTTCTGCCCTAAGTACCAAGACTCTGGCACTGAGAAAAGAGTTTGTCAGGTGACACAAAATTTCTTCTTTCTACAGAGGAATTTGCCATTCATTCCTTAAAATAAATTTTCTTATATTTATTAAAGATTATAATAATGTGAAATATAAATATTTGCTTATATAGCCATACAACATAAACATAATATGAAGATAATGGATTTAGTATATAACGTGCCAGACTCCTCAGTAAGTGCTTTGCAGGAAGTGTTTCATTTACTATCACAATCCTATGAAATAAGGACTCTTATTAACTCAATATTTCAGATGTAGAAGCTGATTCTTGAATAGTTTAGATTAATTGTCCAAGACCAGGCAGGTAAAGACCTGGGATTTGAACTTAGATTTGTCTGAGGCCAGAGTCCAAGTCCTTAGTAGGGCATAAAATTCAGTTTACTTTGGATTTTTCACGGACAGTGGTTTTGAATAAAGGAGACCTCTGGATGGGTAGTGAAGGATGCAACAGTCGAGGGAAGTAGGGAGTGGGTGGTGCAGGTGGGAGATACAGACAGGTGTTTGAAAGTAAGTAGCACCATCCTCTTTATAAATCCTTGTCAGTATGGCATACTTAAAAGTAGGACAGACTCTTAACACTTAGCTGAGAATAGCAGACAGACAATAAACACATGCTATTTGATGAATGATTCAGTCTGTCCCCCACTCCTCCTAACCCACCCCACTCGAACAGGGGAAGCCTGTGAGAATCCATCACAATTCAGCTATTTACTTGAGAATGAAGGCCACTCATATCTGGTGAGTGAAGATTTTCAAACTTTAAACATACACACAAGGACATATACACATGTACGTTTGCACATGAGAACAAGAAAACTGGGGAAATTTGAAAAAGATCAGTTAATAATTAATTGAATGAGATGTCAGTATCTTGGTTGTGACAGTATGCTACAGTTTTGTACGATGTTCCCATTGAGGAAACTAGGCAAAGTATACAAGAATCTCAGTATTGTTTCTCACAGCACATGTGAATCTACAATTATTTTAAAGATTTTTCAATTAAAAAAAACTTTAATGACAGTACTAGAGGTTGGCTTGGATCTCTCTCCCTCAGCTCTATGGTACTGCAAGTTGCAGAGTCTAAAATGGAGTGTGATGAACTTTATTTACATCAGCAACCTGGATGATGGTTTGCCCTACACATTTGTCACTGGGGAACACATAGGTTTTGAAGTCTGGCTTCATCTATCTGAGAAGGAAAATGTCCCTACCATTAATAGCCCCTGACCAGCAGCCACTTTCCTGGTGCCTATAGCCCCCACCAGCCCAGGGCCATCAATCTTCCCTCCTAGGGTTCCATTCAGGGCATACATGTTGTGTGGTGGGTATGCTTTTAGTGTTCTTGTTGTGATAAGATACTGTACTCATGAAATAATGTATTTACTTATTATAAGGAACACAGCTGTGAAATGGACAAATAGATGACTTGCAGGTTTTTGTACCCAATATATCACCTGTAATTGAAAAATAATTGGATGATCCATCTGCTTCCTGTCATGCATGCCTCAATTTTCTTCACTATCCATGGCACATAAGAACAATTGGCATTTTTTAATACTAATTACTCACTAACAAAAACTCTGTTAAAATTGATTGGCCTTGCGATACAATTTTGCCAACATTTAACATGCTGTTGTTCTTTTTAATATATAAGTCTGACTAAGATGAACTGTGGTTAGTAGTTTTCATTTCATCATGATAATACTACTGAAATTTCACTCTATTTGTATTTTATAGACAGTGCTGAAAATCATATATCATATAATAGGTAGAACAATAATCTGATCTATTATCCCTGCAATAATTCCTGATAGGAAGACAAAAAATTCACACAGGTTACATCTCTCTGCTGATATTATTCAGAGGTAAAGGTTGAAACAGATAATAACCTTTGGAACCAATTAAATATAATTGTACCAATTCCCCCCCATGACTTGTTGTAATTATCCCACCATGAGATAGGGCATGTCATTACAAAGAAAAGCTGAAATTTTTTTTTCATTTTTTTAGAATTTTAATTTTAACTCCTTTCTGCTCAGGAATATTTGGCTTTTTTTCAGCCCCTCCATCCAGGACAATATTTGTAGCACTTTGGAAGGGGGGGGGGTCAACATCTTTAAAAAGTATCTTTATTGGGGCGCCTGGGTGGCTCAGTTCGTTGGGCGACTGCCTTCGGCTTGGGTCATGCTCCTGGAGTCCCGGGATCGAGTCCCGCATCGGGCTCCCTGCTTGGCGGGGAGTCTGCTTCTCCCTCTGACCCTCCCCCCTCTCATGTGCTCTCTCTCTTTCATTCTAACTCTCTCAAATAAAAAAAAAAAAAAGCTTAAAAAAAAGTATCTTTATTGGTTAGTCTTTTAACAATAACTACAAAGGAAATCTATTTCAACAGTTAAAAATATAAGCTATAGATTTTTAAAAAAGAAATCACTGCACTTTTAACACACAGAAAGAAACATCACTAACACTTTGATGTTTTTCCTACAAGACTTTTACAATATGCGTTACACACTATAAACCATCGCAATGCCATAATGGTGTTTTATTTTATTATTATTTTTTTTACCTCTTTCTTTTTCTATTAACAATATGTGGAGCGAGCATCTCTCCATGTCAATGAACATACATCATCGTTGTCATTTCTAATGGTGGCTTGTCCATTAGTTATTTAAGCAGCCCGTATTGCTGACATCTCGGTTATTCTGGTCCTGCCCACACTTTTGATTCATGTTTGCTTGGTTTCTGATAGCTTCCCCCAGGCCTGGAGTACAGAGATGCAGGAGCAGGCCATTCTTACCTGGAAGGGGGATCCCTGCCTGGGGCAGGATTATTTTCCCCATTCCTAGAATTTGCTTTGTTTAATACAGGAAAAAAAAGAAAAGGTCTGAGATTTGGCTGAGGATTATGATTTTCTAACTTGACCTCAAGCTCTGCATTTGCCCTCCTTGTGTAATATAGACCTGGGTGCCCGGACTGGCCCAGAACCTTCCAGCTTCCAGCGGCCCCTGCATCGGCAGCAGCTGGGTCAGGAAGGACAACCCCTCTCCCTCTTTCATGGACGTCTGTTTCTTCTGTTATGTGTAGCTGACTCAGCAGCTAGGGGGAAGTTTTATACAGGCTGTTATTTTACAGGTTTGGGGGAAAACAAACAGAATCTTGTGACAAAAGGAATTCTGCTTTCTTTTTCTTTTTGTATTGTGATAACATTTAACATGAGCTCTACTCCTTTCACAAAATTTTCAGTGTACAGTGCAGTATTGTTAACTATAGTGATGATGTTGTACAGCAGATCTTTAGGACTGAGTCATCTTATATAACAGAAACTGTATACCTGGTAAATAGCAATTCCCATTTGCCCCTCTCCCACAGATGAATGGATAAAGAAAATATGACATATACCTACAATGGCATATTATTCAGCCTTAAAAGAGAAGGAAATTCTGCCCTATGGGACAACCTGGGTGAATCTTGGGGCCATAATGCTAAGTGGGTGAGTCAATCACAGAAGACAAATACTCAGTGATGTCACTTTATGAGGTATCTAACAGAGTCCACTTTCTTCTTAAGAATATAACAGAAAATTGGGCTCCTGGGTGGCTCAGTCACTCAGACACTCAGGTTAAGTGTCTGCCTTTGGCTCAGGTCATGATTTCAGGGTCCTGGGATCGAGCCCCACATTGGGGTCCCTGCTCAATGGGGAGTCTCCCTCTCCCCCCACCCTGCCCCCTCCTCATGCACTCTCTCTCTCTCTCTCTCTCAAATAAATGAATGGAGTCTTTAAAAAAAAAAAAAGAATATGACAGGGCGCCTGGGTGGCTCAGTCATTAAGCATCTGCCTTCAGCTCAGGTCATAATCCCAGGATCCTGGGATCGAGCCCTGCATTGGGCTCCCTGCTCCATGGGAAGCCTGCTTTCCCTCTCCCACTCCCCCTGCTTGTGTTCCCTCTCTCTCTGTGTCTCTCTCTATCAAATAAATAAATAAAAATCTTTTTTTAAAAAAAGAATATGACAGAAAATTACTTTGAAAGTTGAAATCTTTCACCTCTGTCTTCTCTTTCTCCCTTTAAGAATTCTTGCAAAGGGAAAAAAATAAAGGCAAGACTAGTTGTTTGATAAAATTTCCCCCACACTGAATGCTCTTCTTGCAGTTAGAGGGTTGAGAAGACACGCCCACTCTCCAATGCACCACCTGATTCCTGGGAAATGGCCTGGAGACCCTGATCCATGGGGATGTCCTGGGCTCCCCCCAAGGCCCTCCATCCAGTGCTGTCACTGCTTGACTGGCCTCGCTTTGCAGCCAGCTTGCTTGACCAACATTGCACTTACTCAGAAGTCTGAGAATTTCAAATGCATGAACTTAGTCTTGACCACTAGCTTTGACAATGTGATTTCCTTCCAGAACTGGGAAGTTGGCTGTGTTTTCAAGTAGGCCCTTACCTTAGAGTTTAATTCTGAGCATATGCTCTATTGAAACCTGGCAGCCACCATAGACACGCTAAGAGTGAGGTCCTGTCTTATCCCTGCTTGTCCAGCCAAGAGTTTCCATCGTCTCCTGCCCTAGACCATCATGGCCTGGGTCTCTGACTCCTGTTGACCTGATCCATATCCCTGCACTTATTTATCTATGTCAGATTGAGCCCCTGCTATGTTCCATTCATGCCTTCCTTTGTTTCTGCCCCAGCTGTAGCTCCCATGTTTTCCTCTGGCCTGGAATGCCCTGTAGCAGGGCGATAGAAACAGAGGATCTACAGGTAGAGAAGAACAATAGAAAACCCCGCATTTACGTACAGGAAGTAAAACACAAGTTAGTGCTGTGGAAATTAAATGGTTGTTCAGTCCCACCTGCCCTCTCTATTAAAGGTCAGTATAGTTTCCATATATCACAAGAAAAAGAAAACATAACAAATGGGAAGACAGGGCCTCACTTTGTACTTAAAAAAAAAAAAAAAAGCCTCCACCACACCTAAGCCAAAGTGTCTGCCAATTCTGTGTGATGTTTATGAAATACATAATAGCTGAAAAGAATTCAGACTCTCACAAAGAAGCATTTTTGTCATCCAAACACATGTTTCTCCAAAGTTCCCTCTCTGCTTCCAGATTTAAAAATCAGTTCAGAGCACGCACACACAAAAAAATAATAATTACCATGTTAAGATGGTAATTTGGAAGGAGTTCCACGGACAGCTTCAGCTGTGTAATTGAAGAGCTACTTCTCATACATTCGCATATGGACTCTGAACTCTGAGTGTAAGTTGCTGCCAATTTCTGAGATGAGGTCTGGTAATGTTTCAAAGCAAAAACTAGGATAAATTTTTTATCACAGAAATGAAGTGGGGTTACATTTCCCTCTCCCGAGTTTTCCCTTCTCTCCTCTGCTTCTGGGAACTGTGCTGCCTGAAGAGTTCCTTGATCAGCCAATGCGTATATGTTGCATGAACTCCTACTGTGCACCCAGCACTGTTGAGCCAGGAGGCAGGCTGGCCTGCTCTAACTTGCAGCATCAGGCTGGCAGGTCACCTGGGGAGGTTTACATTTCCTTGAGGCCGTGAGCGAGGTTTTGAGTCTTTCTCTTGCTTCAAAGCTATCATAGAGAACAGCGTGCCCTGTGCAAGCTTTAAGTCAAGACAAAGATTGACCAGGGCACTGACGTACTCCCTCAGCTTAGGTCAGACCCCAAACCTGTAGAGTTTAACTCTGAACATATGCTCTGTTGAAACCTGGCAGCCACCATAGACACACTAATAGTGAGGTTCCCGTCTTATCCCTGCTTGTCCAGCCAAGAGTTTCCATCGTCTCCTGCCCTGGACCACCATGGCCTGGGTCTCTGATTCCTGTTGACCTGATCCACACTCCTGCACTTATTTATATATGTCAGATTGAGCCCTGTGCTGTGTTTTGCTCCAGGCAGAGGCTTTTCTTTCTCAGCATCTATGATATCTTGGAAGGGTTAGGGCTGCTTTTGGGTGCAAGAAACAGCCTGGTTTATAGTAACACATTGAATATCTTACACAGCAAGGCATGCAGAGGTGGCTGGGTCCAGGGTCATTGCACAGCTCCTTTCCATCATCCCAGCCCCAGTTCTTTTTGTCCCGGCTCCACAACATGTTGGACTTGTCTATCAGGCCATCGCTCCCATGGTCACACGCTGATATGACAGCATCTTTTCAAAGAAGTTGGATTCTCTCTTCCCATGTATTTCTTTTTAATAGCAGACACTTTTCTCGGGAGACCCTCCCTTTCTGCCTGTTTGGTCCACACTTAAACCAATCCCTGGAAAGAACAATTATGGCTGTGTTATTTGGCTGAAGCTAACCAGTATGAGCTCCCTCAATCACATGCGGAGGGATGAACGCTCAGGATTGATTCTTGGGTAGGCAGACAAGCATGTTGATGATTCCTTTGGCTGATTTTTTTTAAAGATTTTATTTATTTGTTTGACAGAGAGAGATAGTGAGAGCAGGAACACAAGCAGGGGGAATGGGAGAGGGAGAAGCAGGCTTCCTGCTGAGCAGGGAGCCCGATGTGGGACTCGATCCCAGGACCCCGGGATCGTGACCTGAGCTGAAGGCAGATGCTTAACGACTGAGCCACCCAGGTGCCCGATGATTCCTTTGGGACTCAGTTTTCTTACTTTTACCTACTGAGACAAAACACCTTTCCTCTAAATATGGGGTGGTGGGAAATCTAATTCAACAAGTGTTTATTTACCTTCTTTCCACACTCTTTTTTATTATTTGGTCTGAAATCACAGCTAGAATCTAAGATAGAAACGAACATTGTCTGCTCTAAGAATTCTCTTCCTTATCTCTCTTCTCTTTCTTTGCCTGCGGAGGTTGGATGACAAATCTCAAATTCTGAATGATTGTGTTAGACTGTGTTATCCAGGACAAAGGCGTTTAGGCTCAGTGAGCAGGAAAGGGGAAGGATATTGCAGATGCAAAACGAAGAGCCTAGATAGCCCTTGGAAAAACAACATCTGAATCAACACTTCCATTCCCTATTTATTTCCTGTCTATTCTAGACAACTGATTTTTGTTGTCTGTAGGTTGTGCTTTTCACATGAACATTTGTTGTAAAGTACTGAAAATATGAGCATCATGAAAGGATAGAAAAGAAATTAACTGAAAAAAGGAAGTGCTATAGAAGTTAGAAGTACTGAAAAAAACCACAAAGATTTTGCTTTGTAAAATTTAAAATCTTATTTCATTTAATTATAAGGCAGACTGGGAAAAATAGTTCCAGTAAGTATGTCAAGAGATTATTATACTTACATTCTAAGAGCTTGTACAAACAGATAAATAACTAAGACCGCGATAAAGAATATGATTAAAGCATTCAAAAGTTGCTATTAAATTGTTAAACAAACATGTAAAAAGAATGCTCAGCTTTTAAGAAATGCTAATTAAAGCGATCAGGAAATATCACTTTCACTCATCAACTGGCCAAGGTTTTTCTTTTTTTAAATAAATGAAAATGACCAGTGCTGGCAGGGATGCAGCCGGTGCTCACCCACTGCTGAGAGTCTACCCCTCTTAAAGAAAGCTCTTTGGATCCAAATGTTGAATGTGTCCAAAGTCTTTGACTTAATAGTATGCTAATTAAGACAGAAAGTAAAAAAAAAAAAAAAAAAAAAAAGCCCTAAGTAGGGGATGATCTTTAAACAAAAAGATATTTTCACCCACCATTTTCAAATTTAGAAATTTGCTTAAGTAGAGGACATATGATAAATAATGTCAAAGAAGTTCTTATGGAGCATATGTTATTCCTGTCATGCTAAAATAGTAACTAAACACAGGGGTATAGATCTAAGCTGTCACATTAGGACTCTGCCCTGTGTCCAAGGAGTGTGCTGGCCAGTTGACTAGGGCGGGTCACACACTGGCATGATTTTGAGAGTAACAGAAAAGCAAAGGCTCAACAAGAGGAGGTGTGAGAGAGTGGACACATGTCTATGGGGATACGGCAGGGATACAAATTAGAATAACCGGGGGTTAATCATGAGTCTTTCTGCCCTCATTTATTTACATTTTTAAATTAGAGAACCAAGGCAAGTTTGGTGCAGAAAAATTGGAAAATGCAGAAAAAGTAAAGACTCTTGCACTTCTTCAGACCACAGTTCACCTCTTGACGAGCCTTCTTTTCCTTAGCAAAGATATCTGGGATTAGGAAGAACAGGACCTGAGAAAGAGCTGCTGGGGAGTCATGGGAGTAAAGAGCAAGTGGGTCTTCTAAAAATATGGCGCTCAGTCAGACCTCGTACTAGTGAGACCCAAGGCCTCAGGAGCTCCAGTTTTCTTATCAGTGCAAGGGAACGCTAACAGCCATGCTGTCTTCATCACAGGGTCATTGAGGGGATTCAGTGACATAAGACCTTGTATAAATTTGGTAGGGCTGTCATAACAAGATACTACGGATGGGGTGGCTTAAACAACAGAAATTTTTTTCCTCACAGTTCTGGAGGTTGGGAGTCCAAGGTCAAAATGTTGGCAGGTTTGTTCTCCTTCATGGTCTCCCTCCTTGCTTGCGTATGGCTACCTCCTTGCCACGTCCTCACATGGTCGCTCCTTGGTCTGTGTTGTCTGGGACCTAACCTCTTTATAGAAGGACATCAGTCATGTTAGATTAAGGTCCACTTCATTTTTTAAATTAGTTGCTTCCTTAAAGGTCCTATGTCCAAATGCATTCACATCTGAGGTACTGGGGTGAACACTTCAACACATGAATTTTGTGGGGATATAATTTAGTCCATGACAATTATATATACATTTAGTCTCCTGCCTGCTTTACAAAAGGACTTTTTAATTGGTTAATTTTTATTAGATAGAACCATACTTTTCTACCATATGACATTTTATAGCACTTGTGGAGGTTCATTTTCCCTTTTATAAGCAGCAGAATTCCTGCCATGTGGCACAGTCTCTCACGTTTGGGAGACCCTGGATTGAGCAAATTTATTTAATGCTACCACGTTTCAGTTAACATCTATTAATTAACAACTAAAGAATCTATGTATGGCAGGAAATTTCTGGGAAGCCCTGAGCTGTACTTATAATACAGATTGAAAGCTAGAGACAAAAAAAAAAAGAAAGCTTCTGTACTTGGTTATGAATTTCAAATTGGTTACCACTGAAGAAACAATACTCTAATGGAAAGAGAGAAAGTATATGCTTAGCCTATTCCACTGCATGCCCTAGCTCTCTACTTCCTCCTTCCACTTTCCATTTGAAGAAGCTGATCATCTGTAAAATGGATGTCAAATGGACTCCTTAAAGAAGAGTCAGCCTCTCTCTAAATCTACTTACATAAGCCTTTCTTGCAGTGGTCAAGTATAATTGAATTCATTTTAATGTCTTTCTTCTCTAGTACCTGCTGATTGAAAGATTCTATTTCGGAGAGGTAGGGGGGAAATTACTAGTCAGAGTATTTGCACATTTCAATCACTTTTAGAAATCCAACTCATTTCACAAACAATAGGAATTACTGAATCCATCCTTTCAACTAATGCTCTTAGTGTCATTTATTAGATAAATAAAGTGGAAACCTGATATTCTCTCTCTTTTAATGTGTAACTAACCATAGGGACATAAGTTAACTTGCTGTGGGCTGTGTTTAATAATTATAAATTGTTAAAAGCTCAGTATTTTGTTGATCTGAAGTTAAGGTCTAATGGTTTTGTTTTGTTTTATTTTGTTTTGTTTTTGTATTGTTTTGGGCCACGTTAATTAGTTTGAGTTTACCTTACCATTAGCTATCTATAACCACTTCTAGTCGGGGGTGGATGTAATGGGCACAAATTCTGAATCTGAACCCTTGGATGCTGGTGAGGAGTGCATGCTGGCCTATGGACTGTGGGCTCTATTCTGACAACTCCTGATCACTTGTCAGAGTAACTTGTGCTTATGGTGTTTGAATGGTTGCCTGGCCTTCAGTGAATGTGTTGACTTTTGCTCACTCTCTGTAATGCCCGATAAAAGAAATGTAACCCTTGCTTGTTCCTAGCACGCTTCCCATTAAAGAGCAGTTTAGTTCTTGAAGTGAGCATGACCTAACTCTTGTTTATAAACACAGCTACTTTAAACCACAACTGATAGCCATGTCTCTCGTGGCACCGTTATCTTTAATACTAAGTAGAGCCTTTTTCTCCACTTAAATAAAGACAAACATCTTTTAACCTTAGAACTGACAGCTACCTGACAGTAAAAACCAATTGTAACCAGTTGTCTGTGGCTAATAAACTAGTGGGTAAGTCATTTTAGACGCTGAAGTACTACATTAAAATTTGTAAAGGGGGATGGGGAGAGGGACAGAGAGCGAGAGAGAGAGAAAGAGGGACTGCCTGATGCCATTTGTGTCCTGTGCTGTTACACAAACTGAGGGAAGATTCAAGCTGCCCCCAGCAGTGATAGCTTCCAGATTGAAGTGGACAGAGGCTGTGTGCTCGGCTGGTGGATGCCGAGGCCAAGGGAGGACAGAGTGCTTGCACCATTAAGATAATTGAACAGCCAAGGTGTTTGACCCTGTGGATGATCGACCCTCACTTCATTCATTCACTGAATATAACTGGGTGTCTGCACTCTGGTGGTGTGATAGAACAGTAAATCAGACAAGAAGGCGGCCGCCATAAGGCTGGTGTTCCAGAGAGAGACATATAAACAGACACTAGGTAGAATAACCTGGGGATCTCAAATCAAAAGAGGCTGAGTGCATCAAAAATGACCTGACCTTTCCTCTGCCTTCCAACTCTATTTTTCAGGGAAAAGGGGATCAGACCATTTTAAAATTTATTCTCCCTGCCCCTGGTCATGTGCTTTTTCTCTCCTCAACTCTCTCTCTAACCGTCCGTCCCTCCCACGTCTCTCTCTCTCTGCCCGCCCTTTCCTCTTATACACTAGCACAATAATTCCTAGACATTTGAATTTTACAGCAGTAATATTAAAAAAAACAATAATTTGAGGGGTCTATATTGAATTGCTTACCTTCTTTTGCCATGGTTTTATGTGTATATGTGTATATATTTTATAAATGTACATGTTTTCACCTATTATATATATTATAGATAGTGATCTACTCTTAATGTTACGTTTGAGGGGTTAGTATGTGATGAACTCTTTCCATTCAGTCTGCACAACACTTATGATGTAGGTACTCTTAATATTCCCATTTTACAGATAATGCAGTGGAAGCTCAAAGAGGCTATGTACACTGCCCAGTGTAACCCAATCTCTATTGGACTCCTGGCCATTCAACACTTGGACTCTCAACACCACCGTTCTTTTTAAAACAGAAAACAAACAACAAACAAAACCCTACAAAACTTGCATCACCAAAAATGTGGGAAAGACATAATTCCAGAAATTCTAAAGTTATCTTTATGGCAAACTCACTTGTTCTTACTTTTCTTATTTCATTATGGACTGGAGAAAGCTTTGTCAAAGGACTGTTCTGGCCCACTGACTTGCTCCTAGGAGTCCTGGCTCCAAGTCTTCAGCAAGAGAGAAGTTTTTAGTCCACATTGCAGGTGACTTTCTAGAGAGTTTAGATCAAGAGCATATGAATGTTAGCTATTTTGAGAACATACATGATTCATTTTGTGAGTGATCTTCAAATGCATTTACAAAATACCTCAATTTTAACCTCCCTACCAGGTGCCAGAAGGTATGTGGAATTAGGAGACTGAGAAATGATCCTCAAGTGAGGAAAGTTCCTTACCACAGGACCCAAGACCTTCAGGGGTTTGGGAACCCTTGGGAATGAACTGCAAAATTTTGCCAGCTTGGACAGTGAATGCTACATCTTCTCCACACCTTGGAGGAAAAGTCTTCTCAAGCATTCTTAAGTCATTTTTATAACCCCAAAGAACTAAAAAAATCAATGCTCTAGTTTCAGTTACTAAGTTAAGATACTGAGCAAGTTGCTTGACTGTTTAGTACCTCAGTTTCTCCATCTGTCAAGTCAGAATAATTTAATTCCTGACATAATTTAATTCCTTTGACATACCTGAAAAAATGTATACAGGTCAAGATTTTGTAAATTAAAATAGATTTGAAATTAACTTAAGAATATGGCAATTTAAAGGAATCCTGGGTTGAATCCTTTTGAAAACTGAATACAGTCCTTTACTTTAAAGGCTAATTATAACCAAGAATCTGTTTTGAGGCTCAGATTTTTGTATATTGGATTTCTTAATGTGGGACATATCTGCATCCTAAAAACTCACATCATGGTTGGGGGAAGGTATCATCATCCCAGGAAAATGCTTTTGATTTTTAAAAAATTATGGCTTATAGTTGAGGGAAACACATTTTTGTTTGTTTACTTCTCTAAATTTGAATATTTAAAACTTAAACCTATTGCATACTAATGAGATAAAGTATGTGTTTCTTCTCCTTCTCTCCTCTGAGAGAACTTGTACAGTTTAGTCTGCAATTCTCCTGGCTCAGCTCCATTTCCCTGTCATTAGATGTTTCCTTCTGATGCCTTATATATTCCCCCTTCTCAAATATTTAGTATTCTATACTCACTGCTTCCTGAAAATTGTTATTTCTGTTTGCTCCCAAAAGCCAATATACCTGTAAATTAAGAATAAATGAAAACAGTAAACATTTCCTTTCTGCCAATCATGTGGATGGGAGATAGGATGGATGGGAGATGAAGTGAGCTCATGAATACCCAAAATGATACACAATCACTTCCAGGTAGATTAGGAAACTGTGGCAGGGATTGTTTTAAATCAGAGCTGCTCTCAGGGAGACAGGCAATCCTAGGTGGCTTTTTGGGCATCAAAATATTTCTACTTCTTAGAAATTCCAGAAGGTGTGACTTTGTCCCTAAAGAGGTAGAGTTGGGGGCCCAGTGGGTGCTGAAGGAACTCACTATCTTTATTGCTTTCTCCTAACTGCTGGCCCAAGCAAGGTGCTGCACACATATTGATCAACATCTTGTATTTAGATGGGAATTAAGAGCAATGCACTTGGAGTGTTCAGTAATGTGATTCTATTGACTATGGCCCAATTCCCATGGTGAATTCCTGTAAAAAACTCATAACTAGGTATCATTTAGGAAGAAAATTAACCACCCAGGGAGTGAGGCTTCTTTCATTGGCCTCAATATCTCCACCTTCTGCAAATAGTAATGGGAAGGTTTAGTGAAGAAGAAGACAGTGGGGTGAAGGGAATAAAGGACAAAGCCATCAGGTTTCCCTGAGACAAAACAAATTCTAGGAAAAAGCACACTGCTTACCATCCTCATCATGGGCCATGGGACAACATCTTTTTCTATGAGGAATGTTTTGTAGATAGGGAGGAAGATTTCCCTAAAAACTCTGTCAAGAGGCACAGTTACACAGAGACCGAACATTTTAAATTAATGGAATCCTAGAAGATTAACATTAGATTAGGCATCAATGCTATTCTGCCTAACCCCTCCATCATATGTGGATTTCTTCTCTAATCCGACATGTATCAACAATGCTAGAACATCTCTGGGGATGGGGGATTCACTGCTTCCATGACTGGACAGCTCTAACCATTATGAAGTTATGTCCCTCCTTGAGCAGTTATTAAAACTTTAGTAGGCAATGGGAACACAGCAGTGAATAAAAAAACACGTGGTCCCCACTTCAGGGACCTTAGAATTGAGTGGACAATAAAGTGAAACCAGCAACTACAATATTGTATTCTTCCTTACTGAGCTCTCATGACTGCAAATACCATTCACTCACATACAATAAATCTAACCCATCTCCCATAGGACAAATCCATCTGTTGGATGGATCAATGATCCAGACAATGATCATGTTTCCTTTTACAAACTAAAAATACTCTTCTACTCCTCTTTCTTCCTCTCTCCCTTTCTCCCTCCCTACTGTGAATTAGATAAACCTCATGAGTTAGAAGGAGAAACAAACTATCCCTTTCAATGTACGCACTGCTGCCAAAATATTAGAGATTATATACCAAAGACAAGCAAGCCAATACTTTGTTTTCTTTTCTTGCCTTCTGAAAGTAAAATAAAACTCAGTATGTGAGGGAACAGAAGGTGAAGTTACTCTTGTGTAAAGACGTTTTATCTTAACTAGTTTTACTGGCAAATTTGGGTCCCTCTTCCACACCTCCCCTCAATCATTTATTATACTTTTCATATCCTCAAACTTTTTAATAAGAAATGTAAAACCTAACAAAGAAACCTAAACAAATTAAATGGGACCTATTTTTTTCACATGCAAAATGGATTTCAGTTTTGCCTTATGGAGGTCTTATGTTTCATTATTATTAAAAATGTCATCAATGTTTTGCCTGCTGGGAGCACAGATTTTTCTCCTATTTTTCAATCTTACTCAAAACCCCTTACTGCATATTTTATGAGTTATAGCAACTTTTAGTTATTGCTTTTAAAAATTACAAGCTCCAAAGCCTGCGTTGGCATTCTGCTAAGTGGTCTTTGCACATGTAATGTTGTTGAATATTTACAGAAAGAAATGTAATAAGAGAAACATTTGTGGGATGAATATATACTTGGGTAACCTTTAGAAACAGAAATAAAGCTGTATTGAGGGAGCACACTGAGTTCCTCCACATACTAATTTCATGAGACTTTCTTCCAACTTGTGGCTAAGATCACAGGCTACAGCATCATCTCACTTCTCTCAAGGGAGAGATTCCCAATTTTGGGAAATTTGCAATTAGAGCCATGTAAAGAGCTGAAATTGGGTGGGTTTCCTTGAAGTCTCCTGTTTTCTCTTTGCCTTGCCCACTAGGGTGCTGTGAGCTTCTGGAACTTACGGTATGTGTCTGCAGTGTGTACTACTATCTTTGTAGTTGGGAAGAATGGAGAGTGTTCATGGAAAATGGAGCAAAAATAGCTATGAGAAGTAGTTGAGTTGGAGAATATTGAGATTTTAGGAATTCATTTTTAAAGATTTTTTTCCCCCAAATAGATATTTCCAGAAAGTCTGGAAAGGGTGATTATGAGAATAAAATGGAATAAGCCTTAGGAAATACATAGCATAGTGCCTGGCACCTCAAAAGTGCTAAACAAATGTTAATTATTATTCTTATTAGGTTGGAGACATACACATCTTAAGTGTGATTCTTTGCAAACCCTTTAAAGGGACTTGGGAAACAACTTTTTAAGGGGGCCTTAACTGCATCAGGAAACTTGCAGGAGAACACCTCATACACCTACCTCTAGGATCTCTGATCAAGAGCAAAGTCCAAGAACCAGTAATGGTGACCTGAGGTGAGCTGGTGACACTGGGCAGTAAAAAGGAAAGTGAATTTGATGAGGATTTGACCACTCCCTGTCTGTTGTATCTTGAGATAGCTTTGCTCAAAAGCAAACTTCAGAGCGCAATAAGCCTCATGACCTCTCCAAATCAATTTGTTTTTTGGCTTTCTCCAAACAGATCACCTTAGGGAAAGGGATGCAGCTCTATGGGGGGGGTCAAGTAGTAGACTTTCAGGGTCATGAGAGAGAACCAAAACTTAGTTCCAACGGTTACCTCTCAGGACCCCATCTCAGTGCCATGGCTGACTTGAGGAAAGGGGTTCCCTCTCACTATCCCCACCCCCATCCATACACACACCAAAGTTTGCTCTCAAATGGTGCTGCACACATGTGTATCCTGGCTTTTTCTAGCAAAGCTGGAATGGAGGGACTTTTCCTTCTACTTCCATCCCTCACTTCTTCCATTGTCCTCCTCATTCTCCCTGGGGCTACTTTTTGAAAGCCTTAAACCTATTCTCTACCACTGTTCTCAATCTCCCAATTAGGGAAAGCCATTTGGGTGACCCAACTCAACTATTGTGATTTCATCCCTTTTGGGACAATCCTCAGCTAGGACAATGTTGCCTCAAATTCTGGAACTGAAGGTGATTTTATTTGATACAAAGATGTACACATTAATAACAATAACCATAAAAGCAAATATTCAATGAGCATTTATTGTGTACTAGATATGGCTTTAAATGTTTTGGTATGGGGGCGCCTGGGTGGCTCAGTCGTTAAGCGTCTGCCTTCGGCTCAGGTCGTGATCCTAGGGTCCTGGGATCGAGCCCCATGTCGGGCTCCCTGCTCCGCAGGAAGCCTGCTTCTCCCTCTTCTGCTCCCCCTGCTTGTGTTCCCTCTCTCGCTGTGTCTCTCTCTGTCAAATAAATAAATAAAATCTTTAAAATAAATAAATAAATGTTTTGGTATGTATTCATTTCATTTAATTCTCATACAAACCCTAAAATTTTGACCCAGAGAGTAAAAATTTATTTATTTAACATTCTACATCATTCCAGGAAGGATTGACATTAAGATTATTCCTACTCATGAGAGGTGGGTTACAAGCTTAATTTTCAGCCTTCTACTAGCTAGTGTAAAGAGATTCTGAACTACTCTGATGTTTGATCTCCCCCCTATTTTTTTTTTCTGAAATGCCTACAGCCCTTCCGAATGGACTACCGTGGCTTGACTCATTGCATTTCTATCTAAACAGCTAAAGGTTGAGTAGTAGTCAAAAGAGAGGCAATATCTTAAAGATACCCTCTTGCCTATAACATGCCATGTGACAAGTGGAAATTCAAAGCAATAACTAGGCCAGTATAATATGAAAGGAGAAGGTATGGGGCAGCTGAGTTTTCAGTCCACCAGGAGTCCAAATGTCAAAGCTGGCTGTGACAAAGACTCCTTAGCAACAGCTCTGGCTACAGAGCATGATATGATAAGAGCAGGTGAACACCCACCTGACATCACAGCTACATCTGTCAACACAGATGGCAACACCGTCAACAGCATCATCCTCAAACATGAAGGCAATGACAAGTGCACACAAATGAGAATCACAACCAGACTAATGGTTTTCTTAAATCCAGAGCAAAGAAGAAGAATGAGCAAATTCACTAGCCACAGTTTTATTTGTCAAAACCCATCCTTTCTAGTGGTGAGATGATCTGACTTAGTTAAACCTACAAGTGTCTATTATTAAATTAAAATGTGTGGGTGTTCCCACATTTGTGTATTAACCTTAGGCGTTTTATCATCTCACAGCTGAAGTCCACTTAGGTTATGTTTCTGTAATTAACCCAAACATAAGATGAATGTTGCAGAAGTCAAAGCAGACCTCTTATTCGTTAACTTATTCAATAATTTCTCTTCCTCAATCTATCAGTTCACTGAATGTTCTACTCTTGTATAGATATTAACCATAGTTTCACCTTTAACTACAACATTTTTGTGAGCCCCAGAACAGTGTTGAACAGGATAATCTATCTTTGAATCAAACTATTGAAAGTAATTCACATTGTCCAGCCCTAGAATATAAAAACAAAGTAAATCTGATTGAGATGCTAGGATCTATTCTACGTCTTTATTAAGTAGCATTTTAAATGTTTCAGGCAATGTTCATATCCTAGCACAGCTGGTGCTTCTCTTTATATGTTTTCAAAAGCAAAGCTCCTGTCGCATCGCTGGCTGGTTCTCCTTTGAAGCATAAATGGTATATTCACCATCTCTTGGTTAGTTACTGACATCTCCACTTTTCCTGGAGATATATTTCTTTTCAGGGGCAAAGAAAAGTAAATCTCCTTAGTTGAGTATTAACAGTGATCAAAGTACAGAGGGTCCCAGAGATTGTGGCAAGCATGGAGCCTCATTTTGGAGGACCCTGTAGACTGACCCCATACCAGTCTTTCCCCCTAGTTTTGTTGGCACAACTGTGAGTGAATTTCCTTGTCTGCTTTCATTCCCATTAAGAAAATATAGTCTAGATATAACATTGATGGTTGAATTCTGGCTTACTTGCAAACACAAAAAGTCAGTGTCATTGGATAGACAGGCTGTGCGGATATTAACTTCAACCATTGTCCTGGAGGCGAGCATATTCCCTCCCTCACAGAGTTCAACACCAGCAGGACCCCCATTGCTTTGCATATAAATATAATACCATAATATTTCTGTGAGACAGAAATCCCAGAAAGATATGATGTAATTTCTGCCTGTCCATAAACTTACCCACTGGTTGACACAAAAATGTGTAAAATTATATTTCTATTTCCTCGCCTTTCCATTTTAGCAGTGAAATTTATATTCACTGTCAGAGAGAGAAGAAAAACCTTCCAGAACAAAAAAAAAAATGCCCTTTTCTTCTTTTTCCTTTTTCCTATCTTCATGGCATACATAAAAATTAAGTCCCAGGCTATAGCATAATTTCCCAGCTTTCATTGCCCTTATGATTTTTTTTTCAGAATTTATACTTAATATACTAAGAGGGTAGTACTGTTCTCTGATAGATACCAACCTGGCATCCTGAGCCATTGAGATGTTTGTTCTCCCCTCTAATTTTCTGAAATGGCTACAGTTCATTTTCATGGCTGTATTCTTATAATGTGCTCATTGTTCAAATATCTATCTTTCAAGATCACGTTTTCGAGGTAATGGCGTTAGTCAGATGAGTTATTTGGTTAGTGCACAGTGCAGTGTCTCAACTGTAGCAGCCCCCTCTGTTAAGATTGCTCAGGTTTTGGTTCTCATTATGCATACCCATTCTGAGAGTTCACCATGCGCTGAGAAAGAAGTGGGACTAAGTGGGGCAGAATTTGGAATTATTTATTTTAGTGAACTTACCACATTGTGCAACCATCATTATAAATCAGTTTTAGAACATTTTCACCATCAATAACAGCACTAAAGCATATTCCCTATTAATCCCCATTCTCATACCCTCTCCCTAGACAATCACTGACCTACTTTCTGTCTTGATAACCTTGCCTTTTCTGGATATTTTAAATAAATGGAATCATAAAATATATGGTCTCTTGTGTCTGGTTTCTTTCACTGAGCATATGCTTTTGGGGTTTATCTATGTCATAGCATGTATCTGTAGTGCATTACTTTTAATTCCTGAATATTATTCCATTGCATGGATATATGACATTTTGTCTATCCATTCACCAGTGACACTTAGGTTGTTTCCAATACTGGATGCTTATGAATAAGGCTAAGAACATTTGGTTACAATTCTTTGTGGGGACATATGTTTTCATTTTTCTTGGGTAGTTATGGAACTATATTTTAAAACAGCTTTATTGAACTGTAATTGACATACAATAAACTGAATATACTTAAAGTGTACAGTTTGAAGAGTACTGACATATGTATATACCTGTCAAACCATCACCACAATCAAGGTAATGAATACATCCATCACCCCAAACAACTCCTCCTGTTACTTTGTAATCTTCCTGCTTATCCTTCCCCACCACCCCCATCTTTAGACGACCACTGGCTTGCTTTCTGTCCCTGTAGATAAGTTTTCATCTTCTAGATTTTATATGAGTAAAATTATAAAGCATATATTCCTTTTTTGTATGGCTTCATTCACTCAGCAAAATTATTTAGATTTATCCATGTCATAGTGTATATCAATAGCTCATTCGGTTTTTTATTGATGAGTAATATTTCATGGTCTGTATATACCTCAGTTTATCCATTCATCTGTTATTAGTTTTTGGGGTATTTCCATTTTTTTGCCTATTACAAACAAAGCTGCTTTAAACATTTATATTTGTATGAATACAACCTTTCCTTCCTCTTGGGTAAATTCCCAGGAATGGAAAGTCTGCATTATATTCTACATGTATGTTTAACTTTGTAGGAAATTGCTAAATCATTTTCCATTTTCCATTTTCCATTCCTACTAGCCATGCATTGAGAGTTTCTATTCCTCCAGATCCTTGCTATCTTGTTATGGTCAGTCTTTTTAATTTTAGCCATTCTAATAAGTGTTAAGTGTTATTACACTGTGGTTTTAATTTGTGTTTCTCTAATGACTAATGATGCTGAGGATCATTTCATGTGTGTATTTGCCATCTGTGTATCATCGATAGTGAAGTATCTGTTTAAAACTTTTGTCCATTTAAAAAAATTAGGTTGTTTGCTTTCTGAATATTGAATTTTGAAAGTTCTTTATAAATTCTAAATATAAGTCCTTTATCAGACATATGTGTTGCAAGTATTTTCTTCCAGTCTGTGGCTTGTCATTTTATGAATCAAAAGAAAGTTGGAGCAGCTATATTAATATCAGATAAAGTAGATTTCAGAGCAAAGAATATTACCAGGTATAAAGAAGTTCATTTCATAATGATAATAGGGTCAATTTATCAAGAGGACATAGCAATTCTAAACATTTATGCAGCTAATAACAGAGATTTAAAATACATTGGCAAAAACTGTTAGAATCATAAGGAGAAATAGGCACAATAATAGCAGGAGATTTTAATCTGTCCCTCTCAATAATTCTTGGAAAAAGAGGCAGAAAATCAGGAGAGATATAGCAGATTTGAATGACAGTATCCACCTATTTCACCTGATTGATATTCATAGAACACTCCACTCAACAATGTGTAGCAGAGTATACATTTTTTTTAAGTGTACATGGAAAATTTGCAAGATGGACCCTACTTTGGCCCATAAAATAAATGTCGATAAATTTCAAAGTATTTAAATTATACATCATATTTTTCTTTGCCCTCACAACGTTGTACATGCACAAAGCATGACTTAGACTGATCACCAACTCTGAGGGCCTGTGTCCTCTCTGGACCTGGTGTCCATAGGTCTTCCATGTGTCCAGCTCACAGGAGAATCAGACATGTAGCTGCATATTCCCAGGTTGCCCAGATCACATCCAGCTTAAACTACTCTTAACAAATATACTCAGAAGCTTCCACAGCCCTGAGAAGTTCCATCTAATTTTAGTTCCTTTTTAACTCTTCCTTGATCTAATATTTAATGTCAACCAGCTCTGCCCTAGTATGGAGCCAATATGCTCGTTATAAATCAGTTATATCACCTTCAAAAGGCAGGTCTAATCAATATACAAAATATAAGTATTTTACATGGAAAAACTGGATTATTTCACCACTCCCATGATGAAATTTAGAGTATAATCCTTTTATCTCCAACTTAAGGTATATTATTAATGGAGGAAACATGGTTTGCAGTAAAGGGTATGGGCTCTAAAGACCAGCTGAGCTGAATTCAAATATCAGTTCTGAAATTATTAGGAAAGAGGCCTTGGGCCAGTCACTAAACTTCCCTGCACCTGAGCTTTCTCACTTAAAAATAGAAATTAATAACCACTAAGTCATGATTTTCCTCCAAGACTTAGTGCATGACATAAAGCACCAATCTGGAATACAATACACAATAAATAATGGCTTTTATAGTCAAATCATGATTATACAGGGTTATATTAATAATGGTAAATAGTAAGAAAAGATATTATATTTGTTATTTTTTATACTCTATGATGACTATATATATGCATCTATGATGTGCATTATTTATATTGACAGTGTATATATGAATTGATGTAAGTAAAATATATGTGTACATGATTTAAGTAGGTATATATGCTTTTATTGTCACACGGTTTATTTTATGCATTCCTTTTTTAAAATAATTTTTTATTGTTATGTTAATCACCATACATGACATCATTAGTTTTTGATGTGTTCCATGATTCATTGTTTGTGCATAACACCCAGTGCTCCACGCAGAATGTGCCCTCTTTAATACCCATCACCAGGCTAACCCATCCCCCCACCCCCCTCCCCTCTAGAACCCTCAGTGTGTTTCTCAGAGTCCATCGTCTCTAATGGTTCGTCTCCCCCTCCGACTTACTCCCCTTCATTCTTCCCCTCCTGCTATCTTCTTCTTCTTTTTTTTTCTTAACATATATTGCATTATTTGTTTCAGAAGTACAGATCCGTGATTCATCAGTCTTGTACAATTCACAGCGCTCACCATAGCACATACCCTCCCCAATGTCTATCATCCAGTCACCCCATCCCTCCCACCCCCACCACTCCAGCAACACTCAGTTTGTTTCCTGAGATTAAGAATTCCTCGTATCAGTGAGGTCATATGATACATGTCTTTCTCTGATTGACTTATTTCACTCAGCATAACACCCTCCAGTTCCATCCACGTCATTGCAAATGGCAAGATCTCATTCCTTTTGATGGCTGCATAATATTCCATTGTGTATATATATACCACATCTTCTTTATCCATTCATCTGTCGATGGACATCTTGGTTCTTTCCACAGTTCGGCTATTGTGGACATTGCTGCTATAAACATTGGGGTGCACGTACCCCTTCGGATCCCAACATTTGTATCTTTGTGGTAAATAGTGCACAGTAGTGCAATTTATGCATTCGTCTTTTTTTAAATTTTTTTTGCTTCTACCTTTTTACCTTTTGACCTCCTTCATCCATTTCTCTTTCTCACCCCTTCCCTCTGGCAATCACCAATATGTTCTCTTTATCTCTGAGCTTTTTTTGTCTGTTTTTTTTTTAAAGATTTTATTTATTTATTTGAGAGAGAGAGAAAGAGAGAGAATAGATGAGCAGGGGGAGGGGCAGGGGGAGAAGCAGGCTTCCCCGCTGAGCAGGGAGCCCGTTGTGGGGCTCAATCCCAGGGCTCCGGGATCATGACCTGAGCTGAAGGCAGATGCTTAACGACTGAGCCACCCAGGTGCCCGATTGTCTCTTTTGTTTTGTATTTGATTTCATATATAAGAGAGATTTTATGGTATTTGTCTTTCTCTGACTTATTTCATTTAGCATAACACCCTTGAGGTCCATCTATGTTGTCACAAATGGCAAGATTTCATTCTCATATATACACACATACCACCATTTCTTTATCCATTCATCCACTGATGGACATCTAAGTTGTTTCCATATCTTGGCTATTGTAAATAATGATGTCATGAGAACAGTGGTGCATATATGTTTTTGAGTTAGCATTTTCATTTCCTTCGAATAAATACCCAGAAGTGGAATTGCTGGATCCTATGGTAGTTGTATTTTTAGTTTTTTGAGGAACCTTCATACTTTTTTCCATAGTGGCTGTACCAATTTACATTCCCACTAACACTGTACAAGAGTTCCTTTTCCCCCACATCATTGCCAACACTTTTTATTTCTTTTCTTTTTTATATTAGGCATTCTAACAGCCATAAGGTGATATCTCATTGTTTTGATTTGCATATCCCTGATGGTTAGTGATGTAGAGTATCTTCTCATGTACCTGTTGGCCATATATATGTCTTCTTTGGAAAAATGTCTATTCAGACCTTCTGCCCATTTTTTAAAATCAGGCTATTATTTTTTTGTTTATTATTATTATTATTTTTTGCTATTGAGTTGTAGGAGTTCTTTGTACATTTTGGATATTAGCTCCTTATCAGGCATATGATTTGCAAGTATTTTCTTCCATTCCATAGGTTGCCTTTTCATTCTGTTGATGGTTTCCTTTGTGTACAGAAGCTATTTAATATGCTGCTGTCCTGCTTTTGTTGCTTTTGTTTTGGTGTCAGATTCAAAAAAGTCATCAAGACCAATGTCAAGGAGCTTGCAGCCTATGTTTCCTTCTAGGAGCTTTATGGTTTCAGGTCTTACATTTAAGTCTTTACTCCATTTTGAGTTAGTTTTATGGTATGTATGGTGTAAGATAGTGGTCCAGTTTCATTCTTTTGCATGTGGTTGTCCAGTTTTCCCAGTACCATTTATTTGAAGAGACTGTCACTTCCCCATTGTATATTCTTGACTCCTTTGTCATAAATCAATTGACCATATATGCATGGGTTTATTTCTGGGCTCTCTAAACTGTTCCATTGATCTCTTTGTTTGCTTTTATGCCAATATCATACTGTTTTAATTACTATAAGCTTTGTAATATAGTTTGAAATCAGGGAGCATGATGCCTCCGGCTTTGAGCTTCTTTCTTAAGATTTCTTTGACCATTTTTTTTGTTTGTTTTTGTTTCTGTGGTTCCATACAAATTTTAGGGATAAGTTTTTAGTTTACAAATCATTAGGCATCACTCAACCCATTAAATTGACTGCTTATAACATTAATACATGCAGGCTATTTTACTCTTAGGAGAAAACGTGTTAGTAGAGATCACATAGTCTAAGAGATAAACCAGGAAATATATAGAGTTTTAGACACTGGGTACTTATGAAATTATCATGTTATTTAGAGAAGAGGAGGAAAACCATTGAGAGAGTGAGGGGGAAAATACTTATTAGCAAAAACAGGTGGTCCCGTGGCTGACTCTGCTCGTTGCTTAGTAAAGCCAGTGTCATCTTCTTTGGTACACAGCTATACGTCATTTCCAGCCTGCTGGGTGGTTAGGCATGGTTATGTGACTGAGTTCTTGCCAATGGAATCTGAGCAGAAGAGCAGTGCCTAAATTGTATGCCTGGTCCATAAAAGTCCTTCAGCATGTGCTCTTCATGTTCTTTTCCTTTTAAATGGTAGGTCACAGTGAGACTCTGGAAGATGATGGAAGAATCTCGAGTCCCTGAATCATCACAGAGGAGGAGGGACTCCCACCAACCATGCACACAGTCCTTGGGTTTTTACTTAAGCAAGAAGTACTCTGTTACTGTGTTTGACCCTTAACATTTTGGGGTTTATTTATTTCAGCAGGTGGCCTACACTAACTACTACAATCTAGTATTGCATTTGGTCACTTGGTCTGCCTAGTAGATCATGCAGAAAATAGAAATAGGTTGTTTTGTAACAGATAAATGTGTTGTCTGAGTATCAGTTGCAATTAAAACTGAATATATTTGCTTTAAATCTACTCTTGTAATATGTTTTGACAGTTTTAGTTTTGTCCTAGTCATATTTTGTGTTTATCTGTGACCTCTCATCCAGCCTCACCCCCTACAATTAATTAAGAATTATCTGATTTAGAATTTTTGAGAAATACCTAAATAGATGGCTGCATTACTGTCATTTAGAAGATCCTTGGCCCTTCCCAAAACTACCCATCCTTTAAGTCCTGGTTCAAATCTTCCCTTCCTCCAGGAAGCTTTCTGGATACTCAAGCACAGAAAAGTCTCTCCCTTCTCTGAACTTGTACGACCCTGGGAACCTGGACTATCTGTTAAGCTCTAAGGCACACATTGTCTTTTTTTGATAGTTACCTTTTAAATATGTCTCTTATCCACTTCTTTTTTTCCATCCATCCATCCATCCATCCATCCATCCATCCATCCATTAACCGTATATTCAAGTACTTACATTGTTTTTGGGACTGTGCAGGGCACCATGTCTACAGAGATGAATACAACATAGGGGTCTGCATTCACATTGGTACATGTACATGCAGGAGCAGATCTGTGATCAAGCAGTACTCTAAAATTTAATAAAATATCATGATAATAGTGTATAGGAAGCACTTTGATGCATTGGTGGAGGAGCAGGGTTGCAAATACAGTTATGATCTCTTGGGTCTTTACAGGTATCAGACCCTTGCTGAGTTCCTTGTGCTCAGTGTCTCATTTAATCCTTGCAAATATGCTGTGGAGACACTATGAGTTTGTCTGGGCTTCTGCAACAGAATACCATAGACTGGGTGGCTTATATGCAACAGATGTTTATTTCTCACATTTCTGGAGGCTGGAAGTCTATGATCAGGGTGACAGCATGGTTGGATGAGGGTCATCTTCCAGGTTAAAGATTATTGTTCTTTCTTCACATGGTGGAAGAGGAAAAGAGAGTTCTCTGGAGTCTCTTTTATAAGGGTACTTATTCATGAGGGCTTTGCCCTTATGACCTAATCACCTCCCAAAGACCCAACCTCCTAATACCTACCCCTTGGGGGTTAGTTTTCAACATATGAATTTTGGGAGGACACATTCAGACCATAACAGGCATTAAGCACATTTTACAGATGAGGAAATGAAAGCATGGAACATTAGCTTGATTTACCCAAGGTCACTTGGTGGATGAGTATCAGAGCCAAGATTGAAACCCTGGCCACTCTGATTTCTGAAGACTTCTAATCACTAAACTCTCCAGGCCTCCTCTGAAGGATCAGTAGCTGATAACTGAGTGTAGAGGAGAAAGATTTACAGAGGAAGCCGTATGTGCAGGGCTCAGAGGATGAAAGTGTGTGACAAGTTTTGAGGTTCTGAGAGAGGATGAGAGTGAAGGTGAGGTTGGCAGGGGTAGGGGGGAGTAGGAGGCTGAGGCCTGATTTCAAAGGGCCTTGGCATCACTGTTAGGAGTGTGAACTGAAGCTGGGTAGCAGTGGGAGGTCAGTGGAGTCTTTTAACCTGGGGGTGACTTCATGATGATGAGTGTTTACCAGATGCCAGGCACCATGATCCATGCACCACTTGCCTATACTACTCCAATCCTGTGAGGATACTGTTGTTACCCAGAGGTCAGGGAAGGCACAACGCAAGTACAGAAAAGTCAACCAGTGTGGCCAAGGTCATTCTGTGAGAAAGTGACAGAGGCAATGGTCTCAAGGTGAGTCCAAGTTCTTAACCACTCTCCTCTGGAAAGCCTCTCATCTTCTGTGATTTAGAAATGCCCCTGACTGGTAGAGCCCGGTAAGGCAAGACTAAGATCAAGGAAAATGCATTCCTCCTTCCCTGGGTTGATCTTTGAATTATAGTTTTCTTCAGCAAAGGCTTATAGAGATTTTTAAGAATTATAAAGATGGGCAATTATTTATGCTGAAGATACTTCCCACCATCACTTCTTCCAGGAGAAAAATGCTTTGTCTTTCTCCATGTCTCAGAGAAAAAGAGCTCCTTATTTTTGACAGTTTTCTGGTCATCTGTAGTGAGTTACAATTATCCTGTTTTGTGTCTCCAGAAACCTATACCTGGCCTGAGGGAGGCATTACCTCTTTGCAGAAGCCTTGAAGCACCACCAGACGTGCTCAGGCAGAACTTTCACTGCTGCTGAATTCTGATTGCATTATGACTTCCTCGATGTTCACAATATCATGTGTAAATAACAATTTGCAGTGTTTCTGGGAACACTCTTTGGTATCCAAGTAGGGTAATCAAAAATATATCCATAATTTGGTCACCAACTTATCTTTTCCTGCTCTGATGATTCGAATTACCAGACCAGAGATAAATAGGCACTATGCACTTCTTAGCACATACTATTTAACTTCTACAAATGTTGCCACATCCAGCATCCCCCCTCATCCCCAACCTCACAAAAAGTTCTTCTCTTTATGGTTATTATAGAGGTCAGGGGGACAGCTTTTCTTGATGAACACCCCAGGATGCTTTGGGCAGTGACAGAGCCACAGAAAGATGATGACATTTGGAAAGTAGAAGGAAAATGTTAAGCCAAAGTAGGGCTCACATCTCAGGCTGAAGATCCAGGATATCTATAGGATTCCCATGTACACCCTGTGCATATTTACCATCAAGTGCACTTACCAGAGGCACCGGAATCCAGCCTTGTTTCTCTTACCAACCTTGGAGACCATGAGGCTCCATCAGGCCAGAGCAGGGACCTTTTCCTAATTTGCAAAAGAGGCACCATATGCACTAACAAAAGCCTTAGATCCCTGGCTCCATGTTATGGACTGAATGTTTGTGGCCCCCATGCTCCAAATTCATTTGTTGAAGCCCTAACCCTCAATGTGATGGTATTTGAAGGTGGAGCCTCTGGGAGGAAATTAGGTTTAGATGAGGCTATGAGAATGGGGTCCCCATGATGGGATCAGTATCCTCATTTAAAAAGGAAGAGAAACCAGAGTGCTTGCTCTCTCTCTTTCTGTCATGTGAGGACACAGCAAGAAGGCAGCTGTCTGCAAGCTGGGAAGAAGGCTTTCACCAGGAACTGAATCTGCAGGTGCCTTGATCTTGGCCTTCCCTGTCTCCAGAATGATGAGAAATAAATGTCTGTTCTTTAAGCCACCCAGTCTATGGTATTTTGTTATAGCATCCTGAGCTGGCTAAGACAGTCCAATTCCCAATGCAACCGTGAATTTCCTAAATTATAACTATGACTCTTTTGGTTGCAGGTGGAAAAAAAAAAGCCTTGAATTACCTTAAGCAGAAAGGGAAACCTATTTAACAAAAATAGAAGGTATCTTTATAAAGGCTTGAATTGACAAATGCATACACTATGTATATCTCACTATGTATAAATTTTCCCTCAATAAAAATAAGCAATAAATGAACTCTACTTTATGAGTGTGGAGAGAGAAAGGCTTCAAGAAGAATTGAAATGTTTCTCCTGGGAGAAGGTGGTCTGGAATGAGATGAAATAGTGATGCCTATTACAACAATATAAAAATGGGAAGGACCCATATCATTCACATAATTGAGTTTGTCTCTTAGCAAAGAAAATATTTAAAAGAGTAGTAGACTACATATACTCAGCCAAAGTCATCAACAAAATTAGTTCCTGTAGTTATATCCCTTAAGCCTAATCTGTACAGTGTTCTCTATATGTGCCCTTCTATTTAAATCCTATCCATGGGGGGCACCAGGGTGGCTTAGTCAGTTAAGGGTCTGCCTTCGGCTCAGGCAGGTCATGTTCCCAGGGTCCTGGGATCCAGCCCGGCATGGGACTCCCTGCTGCCCTTCCTCCTGCTCATGCTCTCTCAAATAAATAAATCCAATCTTTAAAAATAAAAATAAATAAATCCTACCCATTGGGTCTATTTCATGTCTCACTTCCCCAAATGTCATGGTCATCACTGATCTATTTCTTCCTCCCGCTGCATTTCCTGATCATAATGTCTTCTGTTCATAAATGGTTTTGTATGTAGAATTCATCTCTCCTAGATTCTAAGCTCCACAAATATCTTTATAGCAATTGCTATTGTTAACATGAATAATTGACAATACCTTTCTTCGATTCTCTGCAATTTGTAGCCCAATCCCACATAAGTTGTAAGTAATTACATATTTGGGAAGAGATTTAGGGAAGATGAGGTTTCATATTAGTTATATGAAGTACTTTGAATATTTATACAGATAAGTGGCAGGGTTACTGATTTTTTTCTTGAAATATAAATGGGTTCCAGGCATTGAGTAATATGTTAATGAAAAATCTCAAGATGAAAGCTCAAACCCAAAGTGTTTGTAAAATATGACACAGTGCTTTTTGCTGAAAAAAGTGAGGACACAATTACTTCACCTTCTCTACTTAGGGAAATCTCACCAAAAAAAAAAAAAAAAGGTTCAGAAGACGTACATAAAGAGACATTCTTTCTAGAAGGTGATGGAAAACTTAACACAGATTTCCAAATCTGAGTCTTGCTATGTTTTATTAATTTATACTAGCTGATGATGGACAATTTGAAGTTGTGAAAAGTAAGAATTACGTGGTATGTGATTTATGTGGTATGATTAAAAGGCAAAAACACCGATCAACAAAGTGTCACCAGAAAATGTTCCATAGGCAGCACCCTCTAGTGAATGAATTTTGAAAACTTTTCATTTTAGGATGTAAACAATGCTCCCTGAGTGACTGAAAATGGCTTGCTTAAAGTAACTTTCCTTTTGGAGCACCTGGGTGGCTCAGTCAACTGAGCGTCTGACTCTTGGTTTTGGCTCAGGTCATGATCTCGGGGTAGTGAGATGGAGCCCCATGTCAAGCCTCAGGACTGGCTCTGCACTCAGCATGAAGTCTGATGAGATTTTCTCTCTTGCCCTCTGCCCCTCCCCCACTCGTGCGGTAGTACTCTCTCTCTCAAATAAATAAATAAATAAAATCTTAAAAAGTAACTTCCCTTTTATATGTGTTTTCTACATGTCTATGTTATTGTTGGATTGACTCCTCCTGTGAGTTTCTAACATTTTAGCAGTACTTTACAGTTTAAAAGTCCATTCTCATGCAACTTGACTTGATATCCCGAGGTAAAGAGGTTTTGAGGCTTGCCAGAGGTTAGAAGCCCGCTGAGTTGTGGGATGGACTAAAAATCAATATACTCAATTTCTTTTTTTTTTAAGATTTTATTTATTTATTTGACACAGAGAGAGCACAAGCAAGGAGAGTGGCAGGCAGAGGAAGAGGGAGAAGCAGGCTCCCCGCTGAGCAGAGCGCCCCACGAAGGAACCCTGGGACCATGACCTGAGCCAAAGGCAGATGCTTAACCAACTGAGCCACCCAGGCTCAATTTCTAATATACCAGGCAACTAGTAACCACTGATTTGAATTGGACTAGTTCTAAATTATTAACTTTTAAGGTTGTGTTTTTGTTGTTTGTTTTAGTTTTTTTGAGACAGATAAGTGTGCCCATTGGGTAAAAATTATAAGCGCCAAACCATCCTAGATAATTTAGGCTCTTAGGGACAATGCTTAGGGAACACAGTGAGCCCAACCAGCTGATTTTGGCTGAGTTCAATAGCACTGTAAAATTTATGATTTCTTTATTTTTGACTGTTTCAGTTGGAAAGGTGCCTATTTGTCTATCTTACACATATAGACACATACACAGATAGATACATTTATATAAATTATCCTTTTAAACTTTTTATTTGGCAAGAGCAGATAATTGGAACTAAATTGACCCTTAGAAGTTCCATTGAGAATCCTTCCTCCTTCCCTTCCGTCTGTACTGCTTCTGTAGAGGAATGTTTTCTGAGGAAATTAGGTTCACTGTATGTTTAAACCAATGTGTTTAGCTGGTGGCTCTGCAGGTCCAATTAACTCCTTTAACAAATTGGATGAAAAGAGGTTATTATATTATGTTTCAAGCTGATTAGGGTTGTTTCGGCTGAATGCTCCCTCTTGTAAACTTATTTAAAGTTAATAAAACACGGTACTGAAATATACTTCATAAGAGCAAAAGTCTAGAGGAGAAATAGAAGAAATATAGTGAGCACAAGGCATTTTAAAGGTATTTTATTGTTACCTGTGCCAATGTCTTTATTATTCCATAATAAAATGAAGTTTCTTCAATGGGTCACAATATGTCGAAGCTGAAGGAACTTAGCACTGGGGACTAGTGGTTCCAAGTCTTTTTTTTTTTTTAAGATTTTATTTATTTATTTGACAAAAAGAGACACAGCGAGAGAGGGAATACAAGCAGGGGGAGTGGGAGAGGGAGAAGCAGGCTTCCCGCGGAGCAGGGAACCCGATGCGCGGCTCGATCCCAGGACCCTGGGATCATGACCTGAGCCGAAGGCAGACGCTTAACAACTGAGCCACCTAGGCGCCCCTGGTTCCACGTCTCAATGTCAGTTCTGTGGCTGTGGAGTCTTGAACCTACTTTTCCTAATCTAGAAAGTGGAAATAATAATCCTATTGCCCCAAAGATCCAATGATACAGTGAACACGATGTGCTTTGAAAAGCATGAATTATAAGTTAGAAATTATAAAATAAAAATGGAACACTACGTGGTCTTTCTGAAAGTATTTAAAATATATACAAGGAGATTTACTTTTCTCAATACAAATGTTCCTAAGCAGGGGCCCTGGGAGGCTCAGTCGTTAAGCGTCTGCCTTTGGCTCAGTTCAGGGTCCCAGCGTCCTGGGATGGAGCCCCCCATTGGGCTCCCTGCTTGGCAAGAAGTCTGCTTCTCCCTCCCTCACTCCCCTTGCTTATGTTCCCTCTCTCTCTGTGTCTCTGTCAGATAAATAAATAAAACCTTAAAAAACAAAACAAAACAAAAAAACAAAAAAATGCCACAAATGTTCCCAAGCAGAAATTTTATATACAAAACCCGAGTTTAATTGAGCTAAACATGTATAATCAGCCCTCTCCTTCACTTGGCCTAATTATACTGCAAGTGAAAAAGGACTTTATAAAAGGCAAAAACAAAGCAAAATTATTTCTGCAAAAGCGGATAGTTTCTCCAAGTGCTAGAGATAGATCATTAGGACAAGTAGAGCGGGCTTTAAGAATCCTGCAGCCAAATGAGAGGTCTGCTTTGAGCCTGTACCTGCAAAAGATCTAGTGAGCTAGTAACTTTGAACACTGGGACCAATCAAGAAGTCCCAGATCATGGCCAACAGTCCAAGGGCTGACAGTGCTGATGGACCGTCCTCCCAACAACACTTCCAAGTGCATACTATCATCCACAATTCACAGATAAGGTACTGATGCTCAGGAAGATTTCAGTACATGCCTAAGGACAACTGCTAGTCAGTGAGGGAAACGAAATTTGAGCCAGTTTCTCCTCGGGGAACTAATAATAGTCCATGTTGTTTTGGTCCTCTGGACTGACCCAAAAAGGTCGGCATTTTTTCCTTCAGAGGAGAGTCAGCTTGCTTCCCGTTTCCCACCCATGCTTAATCCAAAGGCTGCTTCTCTGCTTGGCCTTCCGCTTTTGGAAAAGCGTCTACAAGTTCTTCATCACATGCTAAAATCAGAAAGTTCCAGGAAGGCTCCTAGAAATGTAACAAAATAATAGAAGTCAATATGTAAAACCTTATATAATTTGCTATTATTTACTGCATTGTGATTTTTTTTCTCCCAAAGTAATTACATATTTATGAAGGAAATTCTCGTGCTTTAATTTGGTCAAAAGAAAATCTAAAGAGTATAATCAATGTATCAAGTACTTAATGACTCCTCAAGTGATCTAAGAACATTGCTTTAAACAATCCCCCAGATTGTGACTGTCAAGGACCTGTGCAAAAAGCCTCCTGATGGTCTTTTCCCCAGAGCTCTCCATGTCAGCAAGGCCATGGAGCTCTGGCATTTCCAGGAGTCCTGTTTCAGGCTGCTTCTTAGGTAGTCTTTCAGTTAAAGTCCCAGCAACAGATAGGCAAAGTCTCTTTTTTTTTCTTTTTTTGAAGATTTATTTATTTATTTTAGAGAGAGAGAACTAGAGAGGGAGAGTGAGCATGCCAGTGGGGGAAGGGGCAGATGGAGAGAGAGAATCTAAAGCAGACTCCCTGCTGAGCTCAGAGTCCAACATTGGGCCCATTCCCACAACTCATGAGATCATGACCTGAGCCAAAACAAAGAGTGGGATGCTTAACCGACTGAGCCACCCGGGGGGTCTCTGAGCTCCTTTTTTAAACCTAGTCTTTTACATTAGCTCAACTGAGGGTGGGAAGAATGTAGATTTCCATGGGGAATCACAAAATCTGATAGCTGGCCATTTTTCCCTTTCCAGAAATTTCACCTGGATTTGATTTTCCTCCTGGGCCTTAAGATGTTATTGCCTGGTGACATGGCACCATGCTTCGGTTGAACCAAGTAAGAAAGAGGTTCACTGTATTTTGTCACTGTGGTCCTTCCTATTCAGATGAAATTAGCTCCACCTTCCCTAATGAAAGGCCACAGAAATAAAAGTCCTTTCAACATAGTTCATGAAGTTGGGGTGGTGGATGGTGGGAATGTTATTTGATCTCATAATTATGAATGAGGTATTGATTGGCGGAAAGGAGACGGGTCCTCTCTTGGAAAAGCTCAGCCAGGCAGTGTCTCTACAGGGATAGGCTTTCTGTCTTATTCTATGATCAGATTCACCTTTGCCGATCCAGGCTCTGATTTCAGGCAGTCACAATTTTCTGGGCTTGGCCTGAGTCAGTGAGAAGGACAGCTCCCCCCAGGGCAGGCCTTAACCCTGGGGAAGTCTTGGCTGGAATTTAGTGGCTCCACTTAAATTCAGTTCAACGTCCCGGGGGAAAATAAGCAGGATAAGGCTTGTGATAGGAGCTCTTTAGGTGTCCTGGGCACACATAGATTTCTTTTTTTTTAAAAATTTTTTATTGTTATGTTAATAACCATATATTACATCATTAGTTTTTGATGTAGTGTTCCATGATTCATTGTGCATAACACCCAGTGCTCCATGCAGAACGTGCCCTCTTTAATACCCATCACCAGGCTAACCCATACCCCCACGCTCCTCCCCTCTAGAACCCTCAGTTTGTTTTTCAGAGTCCATCGTCTCTCATGGTTCGTCTCCCCCTCTGACTTACTCCCCTTCATTCTTCCCCTCCTGCTATCTTCTTCTTTTTCTTTTTTCTTAACGTATGTTGCATTATTTGTTTCAGAAGTACGGATCTGTGATTCAACAGTCTTGCACAATTCAAAGCACCCACCATAGCACATACCCTCCCCAATGTCTATCACCCAGACACCCCATCCCTCCCACC
>NW_027397082.1:11359162-11382436 GCF_003265705.2 Callorhinus ursinus
TCTTCCTGGTTCAATTTTGGTAGTGGATACATCTCTAGGAATGCACCCATTTCTTCCAGGTTATCTAATTTGCTGGCATAGAGTTGCTCATAATATGTTCTTATAATTGTTTGTATTTCTTTGGTGTTGGTTGTGATCTCTCGTCTTTCATTCATGATTTTGTTGATTTGGGTCATTTCTCTTTTCTTTTTGAATAGTCTGGCCAGGGGTTTATCAATCTTGTTAATTCTTTCAGAGAACCAGCTCCTAGTTTCGTTGATCTGTTATACTCTTGTTTTGGTTTCTAGTTCATTGATCACACATAGATTTCTAGTCATTTAGAAAACATTATACAATAACAATGAGTTAACAATAATGTTACAGTTTGGGTCATATAGTAGGTGCCAGACATCATGGTAAGTGTGCTCTGTCTCCTTTAATCCTCACAATAACCTTGCGAGATAAATATTATTACTATTCTCATTTTCCTTCCTTTCTTTTTGTTTTTGTTTGTTTACCTTCTGGTTTTTGTTTTGTTTTTAGATGAGACAGCTGAGGGTTAGAATTGCTAAGTGATTTGACAAAAGCCATGTGGATGAGGCGCTAAGATTTAAATCCCAATTTGTCTCTTTCAAGGAGACAGTTCAAACACACACACATGCACACACACACACACACACACACACACACACATACTGCTTACATTTATTTCCATGTCTGTCCCTCTCCCTACTAAATGTCATGAGTTCCTGCTCATACCACCAACTCCAATCCCACAGCACAGGGCACATCCCAATCTTCTCTGTCTCCATAGTTACAACGCTACCTTGCACAGCATTTGTGCTGATTAAATATAACAGTGTAGATAAACCCCCATCAGCCCTACCACATGGTGCCTCATATGAACTGGAAAAAGATGTCCCTTCCTCAAGGTAGAAACTTGGCAACTGAATGTGACCGGTTTCTAGCTTGTGCTTACCCTCTCGGTCAGGCATTGGTTGGGCAGCGCCCAACCAGAATAAGGTGACATGGAGGCCCTGCCGGCTTGGAACATAATAAGTGGTAAATTATTTTTGCTCAAGGTCAAGTCTTTCAGGGAAACACCATAGATACATATGTATAAAGAACTCATGACTAATCATTTTTCCTTGGAGAATTTTTCATAACTAACAGGGTAGTGGAATGAAAAAGAAAGTGTCACCAAGGTTTTCCACTTGGGTGAGAAAATCAATGCAATCCAGTGTGTTGTCAATATCACCAATTATATCCGACTGAACATAGATGAAAGTGGGTTGATAGGCCTATTACAGATAATTTTTTTTAACCTGATGCCTGGCTATATGTCACCCTAAGCTCTGAATCAGAAGCAGGTTGAAATAAAAATAAAACCTATCCCTGTCTTCCAAATCCTGGCTAGCAGCCAGGACGAAGTTGATCTATCTATAATGTAGAGTACATAATTCAAAATGACACTGAAGTTAAGGGGAAAAAAAAGAAAGCCTTGCCTAATTTCATGTACATGGTCAGTAAAGTTTGCTGACAGATTTATGAGCTCCAACCTGCTAAGCACTCCTCTGCTGAATTTTTTCACTAACTTGAATTTGAAGAGAGGCAAATGAGCTCATCTTCAGGCCCTTCAGATGATCGTTCCCCTGGACCTGATGGACTTTAAATCTGTCAGAGAAACAGATCAAATTTCACTCCATGCTGCTGATGTCTGAGGCCCTGACATGGAGGCTCTTGGGACCCAGACCTTCACGACTGGCATTGTCTGTGGAGAATAGCAAGGAGATTATGAGCATGACATCTGCATTAGGAATGGGCTGGACACAACGTGGACAGTCCCCCTCCTCTTTAGGAGCCTGTGCTACACAATGTTACAGTGACGCAAATCTCTAAGCCACTGCAGCAACTGCTCAGCAGCAACTTCTCAGCCTCTGTATTCCTTTCTAACCTTTCAGTGGGGTACAGGTAGAAGAACTCAGAACCATGTGGCCTCTCGCCTCCAGAGCCAGGTGACAGTGACCCTTAGAATGCCTTGGGGGGTGCTGAGGATTAAAGACTAACATCCAAGAGACAGAGCAGAGGTGACACGGTTGCTCCCACAGTGGGCAGCTCCCATCTCACTGCTTTCAAAAGTTTAGAAGTTTTCAGGCTGAAACAGACTATGCATTACAGATATAGGTAGATGAGGAACTGTTGGCTCATGGGATGATGGAAGCTAAACTTTGTAGGGCAGGCCAGCAGGCTGGGAACTCAGGCAGGTGTTGATGTTGCAGCCTTGAGGCAGAATGCCTTCTCTGGGAAACCTCAGCTTTTATTTTTAAGGCCTTCAACGCTGTGGATGAAGCCCACTCACGTTATTGAGAGTACTTTCCTTCACTTAAAATCAACTGATTGGAAATGTTAACCACATCTAACAAAACACCTCAGAGCAATACCTACCCATGTTTGGTTAAATACCTGGGTACTAGAGCTTAGCCAAGCTGGCACAAAAAAACCTATCACATGGGCTTTGGATTGAATGCCCTATCTCATATGGGGAAGTCTATACAAAGGCCAAGCCAACTGAGTTCTTTATAGCTTGTTTTCTAGTCACTGGATCCCTATGAAGAAAAAGAGGAGTGAACTCTTCATTAGATAATTCTGAAAGAGGCTGCCACAGAATGTGTAACCAGTAGGTGTTCAAAAATGGGTCTTTTGTCCTTCAACATGTAGGATCCCCTGCTCCTCTCCTCCTGAGGATGGGAGAAAGAGATTCATTTTGTCCAAAGGAGAGCTGGAGCTGAGGATTCCCTGGGCTGGTCCCTCCTTTGTCACCCTCTGTTGTCTGGCAAATTCCCACCACAGATGGGAGGGAAACATCACCACCCTGGGAGTGAGAGGGATCCCAGTGACTTCTTTTTTGGGGTCAGCCTGTGTACAGGTGGAGTAGCTGTGCTTCTGAGTGACCATCACAGGGAATACTCTCCCGCTCACACCTGTATCCTCTATCCAGTTGGACTGCAGAGGTTAGGTGTGGCTTTAGAATGAAACAGATCAGAGTTTGAACTCGCTTTCCCCATTTACCAGCTGTGACACACGAGGCAAATTATCTGCCATTTCTCCATTTGGAAAATGGGGTCACTGTATCTGATATATAAGGTTGATGTAAGGAGGAAATGGGGTAATATGGGAAGAACATGGTGTAGTGCTTGGAACTAAGTAAGAACATGATACCTGTTAATTGTTAATTGTTAATTGCTTCAACTTAAAATTCTACCAGTTGAGAAACATTCTTTTAGCTTAAATCCTCCACACATGTATTTTAGGACCACCCGACAGAGGAACCTCATTATGTTACCATCACCCAGTGTGAATCAATATCCCCGATCACTTTCCTACATGAGACGAGTGAACTGGGCACTTGGGGAGGCCAGAGGTGAGTATAGAGGAAGTAGAAGTAAGTTATATTTCACAGAATTTCCCTAGAACCAGATTTATATTTCTTAAAAAGAAAAATTGGGTCACCTGGCCAGATGCTATTTCATTATTACCAACATTGTGGTCTCATAGCAAGCCCCCTGTGTTGCTGTTAGGGCATGGGGTAGAAGGAGCTAGATTGTAAACAGAAGAAAATTCAGTTCTATTCTAAACTAGGAGAACCACAAAGCTAAGACTCAGGCCAACATTCTAGAAGGGAAAAATAAAGGAAAAGAAGAAGAGGGAAGACAGAGGCACATGAAAGGCTCAGAATAATTCTCTGTCTTTTAACTGTCAGCATCCAGGCAATTGGAATACACAGAGGTTTCCTGAACGATCATATCTGAAACTAAAACTGTAGGTAATGGTTTTAAAAAACCACACAAAATTCTCTAGCTCGAAATGAGGGTTGCATCATGGTGACAAGTGCATGGGGTTGAGTCACGTGACCTGGGTGTGACTATCAGGTGGAGCACTGGCTGGTGATGTGACCTGGGCCTCAGCTCCTGCCTCTGTGAAATGGGAATAATAATAAATGATAATAATACCACCTACCTCATATGGCTCTTGTGGAAAGTAAGTGTGCATGTGTAAGTGAAGTACTTAGCCAAGTGCTTGACATCTAAGTAGTCAATAAATTCTTTTGTGGTCCTCAGCATCATTGTCACCATCATCATAATCACCCTCTAATTAATGAAACAGGAAACAATGGTATCCAAAATGGACTAGCAGTGGAGAGTGGGGGGAAAATATCTACAGCAAATCAGAGTTTACTCTGTATTATTCCAGATAGACCTGCAGTCAGGAGTTGGTTAATTAAAGCTCAGATACCTTAAAACCAAACCTATTCAAAGGCATTGAACGGCTATGGAAATAGAGCTGAGAAAATAATCTGCAGCTAGAAACAGAGACGCTGCCTACTAGAAGGTTTTTCAATGAGTCAAACCACAGCAGGACATCAGTGAAGTCTCCACTAACAGGAGACAGCTGTTCTAGGGCTCAGGACCCCAAATGGCCTGCAGGAACCTTTGATGGTTAAGGAGACGTGGGTTTAGGATTCTCATCTGGGAAGGCGTGTGTTGTATGAATAAATGGAAGAACCAAACCACACAGGGCAGACAGCTACAGGCTTTCATGGGCATTAATTTTACTTAGTATCACGAAAATTTAAATGCTGCAAACACACATAAGCAAGACAAATGGGAAAGCACAAAATGACCATTAGGATTATAATACGCATGTGAGAAAGCCATTGAAACATTGCAAATAGTCATATAAATACTAAATAATTCTACTCATTATTATTAATAATGTGTCATCTGGCCAAAGCCATTCCTTAAGTACTTTATGTTCTCTGCTAGAATCAAGTCTTTAATCCCATTTATATAGTTGATGGGGAAGCCCTGAGTCCAAATTAGGCTCCTGGGAAGATGTATTAGAATTACCAGCAAGGGGAGATCCTTTATCTTTTTTTTTCCCTCTGCAAATGTGAGGTTGCCTTTACACCCAACGCTTTTTTGCCCCTGAACTCTACTTGGATGAGATTGTGGAAGAAGTGGCTATTGTAGCTCATGATGGTTTTGAGTCGGATGACCCATGGCTAGGACCTCAGAATAACCCTGGTCCATTAACAAGCTCCTTCCACAGAAGTCACGTTCCAATAGGCCCTAGCAACCAGCTTTCTCTGTGTGTAGTGAAATGGGGCAGAGTGGGAGAATGCTGAGTGATGTGCCCCTCTCAAACTCTGCAAGGCAATTAACCTATGATCCTTTTCCAAAATGGGGCAGTAAAGCAAGGTGACTAAGAGTGTGGGCTCTAGAGTCAGCCGCGCCTGCTCGCCAGTATCTGAATCCTCACTGGTTAGTTTGCTTAATGTATTCCAGGCCAACTTGTCTCATCCTTGAAAGAAAGATTGAGCCTTTAAAACAGCTATAATAGTAACTACTTTTAGGTGATTTAGATTTATTTGTTTATTTATTTTTTTATGATTATGTTATGTTAGTCACCATACATTACATCATTAGTTTTTGATGTAGTGTTCCATGATTCATTGTTTGTGCATAACACCCAGTGCTCCACGCAGAACGTGCCCTCTTTAATACCCATCACCAGGCTAACCCATCCCCCCAACCCCTCCCCTCTAGAACCAGAGTCCATAGTCTCTCATGGTTCATCTCCCCCTCCGATTTCCCCCCCTTCATTCTTTCCCTCCTGCTATCTTCTTTTTTTTTTTTAACATATAATGTATTATTTGTTTCAGAGGTACAGATTTATTTATTTTTATTAGAAAAGGAAGGAAGGAAAGGAGGGAGGAAGATGTGGAGAAGGAAGGAAGGGGGAGGGAGGGAGGGAGGGCGAAGAGACAGGGAGGGAGGGAGGGGAAGGAAGGGAGGAAAGCAGACAGGTAGAGAGAAAGAGCTCCCTGAAGAGCCACAGCTTTACCTGACAGACCTGAGAGAGGACAGGCTAGAGGACCCTCCCCAGAGCCCAGGGTCTCTCCTCCCAGAGTCTGGCCTTGTTCTCTGTCACTGAAAAGCTCAAGAGAAAGAAAGCTGTGAAGCCCAGTGGAGCAGCCGCCTCCTAGGAGCAAGACCGGGGGTGCTGTTTGAGCAGCAGTGACAACTTTTGCTTTTTGCTCAGAGTGGTGTGGTTTGTGCTGTGAGCACGTTTAAAGATTACAAAGAGAGGGAGGTGTGAGTCTCTTGTGGCTGAGGTCCCTGCAGAGCATGTTTTGGCTGAATCAACGTGTCCTTGCTCTGCAATTACCAGTCTAATTAGAAGCAGAGTTTACAGCTCAGAAGACTGTCATCTGCCCTGGCTACATATATAATCAAATACATTGTTTGAACTGGAAACATATTTAGAAACACATGAAGATCTCGCTCCTTGGTTTCAGGGAGGTTATTTCAGGAACATGAACACTGAACTCTTGGATGAGAGTCCACATCTCATTATTGCAAGTGATATAAGTGAGCCCATACGGAGTATTCAGTACATTTTCTATCAAATGCTTCTAGATTATTCTACACCAGAGGTTTCACAACCAGGAGATGAAAGCCATCATACATCGACAACACATTTATGGAGTCTTTTCAATGTGCCAGGTACAGAGATATTACTTTATAAATTATTTTTCTCTTTTATTTTTAGAACAACCCCATTTTTTTTTAGGTGAGGAAACTGAGCTGGATAGGTTAAACAACGTTTTCAAAGACATGCTGATAAGCGCTGAACTTGGGTTTGCACCCATATTTATGATACTGCACCCGTGGGGGTACACATGCCCTTCTGCTGGGAGGACGTTGGCAGAAGACGGAGGCATTGGTCAGGTCCATAAGGGGCGACAAAGAAAGCAAATCCTGAATTGTTGATAGTGACACTCATGATAATTGTCACCCTTGAATTTGGTAAGATTTATTATAAAATGGGAGATTGGTTAGAATGTAGAAATGCCTATGCCTATGCCCTGCAGGCAGGTGCCCCCTGGGCTCTGGAACTGGCCGGTGCTGGACCTGCTCCTTCCCACCAGGAGAACGGGGCACAGGGGACAGGCCATCATGGAGATGCTGTGTCAGTGACTGAGGCATGATTTCTGCCATAGGAGAACAAGTAGTTTTGCCTAATGGCAAAGAGCAGGAATTGGGTTCTCCTGGAGGCATTTGAATGAATGCTGCTGTGTAGGGAAGCTCCTGATCTTCCGCCCTTCTGTCAGGAGCCTCTGTGCATCAGAGTCCAGCTTCACGAACATCAGAAGCCCCTGCTGAATGTGTTCTGCTCATGGGTGATTGATAAAACACTCAATATGCTGACTCTGTAATGCCCTCATGTATTTAAAATATAATTAAGGATTGAACAAAAAGATCCATTCTCACTCTTGTCTCTCCTTCTTCAAGTTTACACTCTTTTCCCTTATATGACTACTTTTTAGTAGTTCTTTTTTAAATGCGTCCTCTCTAGGTTTTAAAAAATGCAGCTAAAATATGCATAGGTATAGTCCTTTATTTCTTTGTTTACGTAGAAAGTGTGACACTGCTCTGTACCATTTCTTTTAGCATATTTTTTTATTTTCAGAACTTGGAAAGATCCGGCATCCTTTTCATAGGTGCACGATGTATCAGAGCATGGGTATATGATAACTGATTCCATCAATTTCCTATAGGACACTCAGGTTGTTTACAATCTTTTGCTATTTCCAAGGATGTTGTAGGGAACAACCTGTATGTGCACTGTTTTATGTGTATGTATAAAATGCACCATTTTATATGTACTTCTGGTGGATAAAATTTCCAGAGGTCAGCTGCTGTCAAGGGTATATGCATTTTCCTTGAGGAAACTATTGGCATTAAATGGGTATTCTGAAAACCTGAGTCAAAACTTTAAAATTCATCCTTGAGAGTGCATTAGGTGGTATGTGTTTTCTTCACTCTTTAGGAGACGAAAATCTTCATCGGAAGCTCCTTTCCAAGTCATCAATACAGAGCTTTCCCATTTCTTGAAATTAAGAAGCCATATGACCCACTTAATAATTCTCCTAGAACCCGGCTCTTCTTCCCATCACATGTCACCACTCAGACATCTTCAAGTGGGTCCTCAGTGGCCACAGTCTGGAAGCCAAGGCCTTTCACTCTCAGATTCTAGTAAACATTTCCACTGTTCCTGTGGCAGCTCTGTGCTCCAAGCCCATCCCCACATAGGCCTGGACTCTCCAGATGCAAGCCCCCACCCTCCCCTCCACTCCTACCCAGCACTTCATTTGTCCTGATCTGGTGCTCATTCATATTGCTCTGTGTCCAGGGCACACACCTTCTTGTATCTTTCTCTTTCTGGGCTACACGATCTTCTGGTGCAGGAGTTTCTCTACCTTCTCCAGGTAATGTATTTGCACCAGCAACTAGAACCAGCCTTGTACAAGGTCAGTGCTCAGGAAAGATTTGTGGCGATGCTCAGCAACTGCTCTCCAAAGCCCTGAGCTGTGGCTCCCCCATCTTTGCACTGAGTGACTATGGTACCAACTTCCCTCTGTGGTAACTTTTCATGATTGTTTCTGTGGTGGCACGAGTGTTTCTCACCTTCTCAGAGAGAAGTGCTTCAAACAGCCAGTAGGCCCCACTGAAGCTGGGCAGCTCCATTTTCCTTCCTTCTGGAAAGCTGCCCACAATAGGCCCTAGTGAGGCCCCACTACTAAAGGATATTGTGCCACAATTCGTCTTTGAAAGTTCTGGGTCAAAATCCCCTGCCATCTGCCCTCTCAGCTTCTTTCTCTTTAGCCTTAAGAAAGACAAAGCCCTCTGTGCCCACTGAGTGAGCTCTCATACCAAAAAAAGACCTTTCTCTTCCTCTCAAGCTTGCAGAGAACTCAACACCAGATGACTTACTGACAGCTTCAAATTCAGCTTCACAGGTTCCTATTTGCACACGGGGACCTGGAAATCAAGTCTCAGAAGACACTCTGTTGAGCCTGAAGTTTACTTTGTCAGAAATGCACACTCTTCTCACCATGACTCTGTAATAATGCAAAGAGGAGGCGAACAACTCCCTGCTCCTATATCAATATCCTCAAAGTGTAGTCCATGCACCATCACACCAGGATCATCTGGGTGATTTTGCTGCACATTAAATTTTGAGAAACTTTGATCTGACTAGTGGAGGTAATTAACGAAAAGCCCAGGAAAGCAACAGGGACTAGGACTCATGATCTACAAATCCTCCCCCACTTCCTAGACAGCTATGCTGGGTTATCCTAGTGGGAGTTACATCCATCATTTGTGCTAGAGAAACCAAGCTCCCCAAATCTGCCCAATCTATAAACTGAATGAATCAGGGGTACGTAATCTGGGGTCTGTGATGTATTAAAACATGTCTGTTAAACCTTCAGTTGTTTTCTTTAGTTGGGGTAGCTGTCAGGCTTCTTCCTATCAAAAGTGTCAGAAATCTCATCTAAATCTGTTTTAAGCAAAAAAAAAATTTTTTTTTTTAAATTTCACAAGTGAAAGTTTCAAGATCGAGGCATAGCTGCATCTTGAAGCTCTGTTGGCTTTGCTTTTCTGAGTATGGGCTTCACTCTGAGGCCTGCTTTTTCCTGCCTTGGACTCCAGCTCTAGTCTGAGACTCTCCCCACTCAGAAGGAGAGGGTTCTTCTTCACAGTAACTTTAGATGAAAGGGCTGAGTGGTCACTTCTGAATCAAATGCTCTCCCAACACACACATACACACATGCACATGCACACAAACACACACACACACAGAACAGGGGAGAAATAGATTCTGGAAAGGAAATTCTTATTGCCATTACCAGAAATGGAAATGGATATTATACAGGTAAAACAATAATTTTCACTATGGTTCATACATTTAAAAAATCAACACAGAAACTGATCGATAACCAATAAAAGGCAATGGTACTTTAAAGGTAATTGTGATTTCATAAGAATCTGGAATTTGGAGTCAAAGGCCTAGATTCTTGCTACTACTTCTAAGAGTTTCTTTTTTTTTTTTTTTAAGATTTTATTTATTCGTTTGCGAGAGAGACAGAGAGAGAAAAAAGCAGGGGGAGAGGCAGAGGGAGAGGGAGAGGGAGAAGCAGACTCCCTGCTGAGCAAGTAGCCCGATGCTGGACTCGATCCCAGGACCCTGGGATCATGACCTGAGCCGAAGGCAGACGCTTAACCATCTGAGCCACCCAGGCGCCCTACTTCTAAGAGCTTCTTGGTGCATTCCATTTTGTTGCCCAGAAAACAGAAGCAATGCTTACTCTGAAGAGCCCCTCCTTTCAAAGCAGACCTGGCACTTATAATTATTCATTGAGTTCCTGGGTTTCATCAGACTGTAAAACCCATGCAGGCCACGCCCATGGCTATCTTATTCAATGCTGTATTCCCAGTGCCCCCCAACAGAACTTGACATACATTAGATAGATGCTCAATAAATATTTGAAATATAAATTAAATGAGTTAACACATGGAGCAAATAGAATTGGGGGAAAAGTCGATAAACCAGAATGTTATTGGTCTCAATCTGTGTATTCATATTAATAGAAAATCAGATTACATGCAGAAGGGAATGTCGGGAAACTCCAGTTCTAATCCTGGTTCTGCTGTTAATTAGGGTCATGACCTTAGATAATCACTCTCAGAGCCTCAATTTTTGACTCTGTAAATGCTGAAGAGGATGATTCCTAGAATTCTCACATTACAACTAAATTCTGTTAGTTAAGATATGTGGTGAATCAGAGTATGATCCCCCAAATATATATTAAAATATAATATGATAAAATATGTAAGTATAAAATATATGTTAAAATATTAATATAAAATGATTGCTCTAGACTAGACTTGTAGGTCATGGGTATGAGTTTTGATCATGGAGACCACCATTTTCATCCCTCCTTCCTTTTCTTTCCATTCTTTCTTGTACTTGAATAATTATTAAACACTTGCTCTGTGTGCTCTGGCTCTGTTGATGATTAAAAATTTATCTCATCAATCTACATCCTTGCCTTGATTATGCACCCCCTACCTGGGCCCTGTAGGTTCTGTCTTTGATGACAATCAAAGCCTAGCCATCAAAGATCTACCATGTGTAATTCCATAAACTGATTAAGAGACATTCTTTTCTGACCTTGATGTATTATGAAAATGAGAGAGGCTAATCCCTCCTGAAGTATAATTTTCTGAGAATAGAACTTTGGTCTCAAAATGATAGCCAAGTCCACACTGGAGAGGGGTTTTTCTATGCTAACCTCTTCTATTTTGTGACTTCCTTTTTCCAAAATGGATTAATTGGGTGGTACTTAGTTCCCCAATAGATTCCCTTGTCTTCAACCATAAATTAATGCTGTCCTTGCCAAACTGACTTCCCTGATGAGACTTTGGGAAAGGAAATAACAAATCCTCAGACAATACACTTTATATCTTCCTATTCAGATCTGTAGGTACAGTAGCTTTCACATGCTTGTTTATTAGTTCAATCCATTAAGAGAACAATGATCAAATATAAATACCCCAGGCAGAAACATGACAAGGGCAAGGAAATAGATGACTACTGGCACTCATTTGTAATATAATAAATAGTATTTCAGTATGTTGTAAGTTTTTGACCTTAAGCAAGAGAAAGTTGATGACTTTAATAGAGTTTTCTTCACAAGCTTTTTCTTTTCTGCTTCAAAACTCCTGATTTTTTTTTTTTAATCTGTAGTTCTCTTAAAATTGATTTACAATATACATCTCCAAGTTTGAAAGCCAGGGTCCACTTGGAGAATGCTTGGTTGGCTGGCTGGGCACCTATAGCCTACAGTAAGCAGAGGCTCTCTAAGTTTGGACAAAGCAGAGTTGGAAACACGCACCCTGCTTAATGCAGAAAGCCTGCACCCTAGATTCATAAGAGGCACTGCTTCGGCTCCAATTCCTTAAGAATTTAGCTTAAAAAATATACTCTTAGATGCACAGCTTAAGAATTATGAGATTTCTAGTCATGTAGAAACCATTCCATGGATGGGAAATTTGGGGCACTAACTTCTCTAAGCTTCAGTTTCTTTGTCTATAGGATGTAAGTGACAACAGTATCACCTCTGAGGGTTGTGGTGAATAGTAAATGTGATTAGGCTTGTAAGGGCTGAGCAGGGCTTGGCACATACCACATGCTCTGTAAATAGTGGTTTCCGATCCGTGGATGTCAGGGTTATTGCTGTCCCCTTCACCACAGCCTCTTGTCACTGTGTATCCAAAGAAATGCCTTTGGTTCTAGGGGTAAATGAAACCAAAGGCAGGAGGAATCCTGCTGATTAACATAGAATCTGCCAGCATTTAAAAAAAATTTTTTTTATTATGTTATGTTAATCACCATACATTACATCATTAGTTTTTGATGTAGTGTTCCATGATTCATTGTGTGCATATAACACCCAGTGCTCCACGCAGAACGTGCCCTCTTTAATACCCATCACCAGGCTAACCCATCCTCCCACCCCCTCCCCTCTAGAACCCTCAGTTAATTTTTCAGGGTCCATAGTCTCTCATGGTTCGTCTCCCCCTCCGATTTCCCCCCCTTCCTTCTTCCCCTCTCGCTATCTTCTTTTTCTTCTTTTTCTTTTTCTAACATATAATGTATTATTTGCTTCAGAGGTACAGGTCTGTGATTCATCAATCTTGCACGCTTCACAGCACTCACCATAGCACATACCCTCCCCAATGCCTATCACCCAGCCACCCCATCCCTCCCACCCCCCACCAATCCAGCAACCCTCAATTTGTTTCCTGAGATTAAGAATTCCTCATATCAGTGAGGTCATATGATACATGTCTTTCTCTGATTGACTTATTTCGCTCAGCATAACACCCTCCAGTTCCATCCATGTCGTTGCAAATGGCAAGACTTCATTCTTTTTGATGGCTGCATAATATTCCATCGATATATCTATATCTATATCTATATCTATATATATATATAGATATATATATATCTATATATATATATATCTCACTTCTTCTTTATCTATTCATCTGTCGATGGACATCTTGGTGCTTTCCTCACTTTGGCTATTGTGGACATTGCTGCTATAAACATTGGGGTGCATGTACCCCTTTGGATCCCTACATTTGTATCTTTGGGGTAAATACCCAGTAGTGCAATTGCTGGATCGTAGGGTAGCTCTATTTTCAAATTTTGAGGAACTCTATACTGTATTCCAGAGTGGCTGCACCAGCTTGTATTCCCACCAACAGTGTAGGAGGGTTCCCCTTTCTCCACATCCCCGCCAACATCTGTCATTTCCTGACTTGTTAATTTTAGCCGTTCTGACTGGTGTGAGGTGATATCTCATTGAGGTTTTGATTTGGATTTCCCTGAAGCCAAGCGATGTGGAGCACTTTTTCATGTGTCTGTTGGCCATTTGGATGTCTTCTTTGGAAAAATGTTCATGTCTTCTGCCCATTTCTTGATTGGATTATTTGTTCTTTGGGTGTTGAGTTTGATAAGTTCTTTATAGATTTTGGATACTAGCCCTTTATCTGATATGTCATTTGCAAATATCTTCTCCCATTCTGTCGGTTGACTTTTGGTTTTGTGGACTGTTTCTTTTGCTGTGTAAAAGCTTTTTATCTTGATGAAGTCCCAATAGTCATTTTCCCCTTGCTTCCCTCGCCTTTGGCGATGTTTCTAGGAAGAAGTTGCTGCAGCTGAGGTTGAAGAGGTTGGTGCCTGTATTCTCCTTTAGGATGTTGATGGACTCCCGTCTCACATTGAGGTCTTTCAACCATTTGGAATCTATTTTTTTTTTAATTTTTTATTGTTATGTTAATCACCATATATTACATCATTAGTTTTTGATGCAGTGTTCCATGATTCATTGTTTGTTCATAACACCCAGTGCTCCATGCAGAACGTGCCATCCTCAATACCCATCACCAGGCTAACCCATCCCCCCACCCCCCTACCCTCTAGAACCCTCAGTTTGTTTTTCAGAGTCCATCATCTCTCATGGTTCGTCTCCCCCTCTGACGTACTCCCCTTTTCTTCCTCTCCTGTTATCTTCTTCTTTTCCTTTTTTCTTAAAATATGTTGCGTTATTTGTTTCAGAAGTACAGATCTGTGATTCAACAGTCTTGCACAATTCACAGCGCTCACCGTAGCACATACCCTCCCCAATGTCTATCACCCAGCCATCCCATCCCTCCCACCCCCAACCACTCCAGTAACACTCAGTTTGTTTCCTGAGATTAAGAATTCCTCATATCAGTGAGGTCATGTGATATATGTCTTTCTCTGATTGACTTATTTCACTCAGCATAACACCCTCCAGTTCCATCCACGTCGTTGCAAATGGCAAGATCTCATTCGTTTTGATGGCTGCATAATATTCCATTGTGTATATATACCACTTCTTCTTTATCCATTCATCTGTCGATGGGCATCTTGGCTCTTTCCACAGTTTGGCTATTGTGGACATTGCTGCTATAAACATTGGGGTACACGTACCCCTTCGGGTCCCTACATTTGTATCTTTGTGGTAAATACCCAGTAGTGCAATTGCTGGATCGAACGGTAGCTCTAATTTCAACTGTTTGAGGAACCTCCATACTGTTTTCCAGAGGGGTTGCACCAGCTTGCATTCCCACCAACAGTGTAGGAGGGTTCCCCTTTCTCCACATCCCCGCCAACATCTGTCGTTCCCTGACTTGTTAATTTTAGCCATTCTGACGGGTGTGAGGTGGTATCTCATTGAGGTTTTGATTTGGATTTCCCTGATGCCGAGTGATGTTGAGCACTTTTTCATGTGCCTGTTGGCCATTTGGATGTCTTCTTTGGAGAAATGTCTGTTCATGTCTTCTGCCCATTTCTTGATTGGATTATTTGTTCTTTGGGTGTTGAGTTTGATAAGTTCTTTATAGATTTTGGATACTAGCCCTTTATCTGATATGTCGTTTGCAAATATTTTCTCCCATTCTGTCGGTTGTCTTTTGGTTTTGTGGACTGTTTCTTTTGCTGTGCAAAAGCTTTTTATCTTGATGAAATCCCAATAGTTCATTTTTGCCCTGGCTTCCCGTGCCTTTGGCGATGTTTCTAGGAAGAAGTTGATGCGGCTAAGGTTGAAAAGGTTGCTACCTGTGTTCTCCTTTAGGATTTGAATGGACTCCTGTCTCACGTTTAGGTCTTTCAACCATTTGGAGTCTATTTTTGTGTGAGGTGTAAGGAAATGGTCCAGTTTCATTCTTCTGCATGTGGCTGTCCAATGTTCCCAACACCATTTGTTGAAGAGACTGTCTTTTTTCCATTGGATATTCTTTCCTGCTTTGTCAAAGATGAGTTGACCATAGAGTTGAGGGTCCATTTCTGGGCTCTCGATTCTGTTCCATTGATCCATGTGTCTGTTTTTGTGCCAGTACCATACTGTCTTGATGATGACAGCTGTGTAATAGAGCTTGGAGTCCGGAATTGTGATACTGCCAGCTTTGCTTTTCTTTTTCAACATTCCTCTGGCTGTTCGACGTCTTTTCTGGTTCCATACAAATTTTAGGATTATTTGTTCCATTTCTTTGAAAAAAGTGGATGGTATTTTGATGGGGATTGCATTGAATGTGTGGATTGCTCTAGGTAGCTTTGACATCTTCACAATGTTTGTTCGTCCAATCCATGAACATGGAACGTTTTTCCATTTCTTTTTGTCTTCTTCAATTTCTTTCCTGAGCATTTTATAGTTTTCTGAGTACAGATTCTTTGCCCCTTTGGTTAGATTTATTCCTAGGTATCTCATGGTTTTGGGTGCAATTGTAAGTGGGATTGACTCCTTAATTTCTCTTTCTTCTGTCTTGTTGGTTTATAGGAATGCCACTGATTTCTGTGCATTGATTTTATATCCTGCCACGTTACTGAATTCCTGTATGAGTTCTAGCAGTTTTGGGGTGGAGTCTTTGGATTTTCCACATAAAGTATCATATCATCTGCAAACAATAAGAGTTTGACTTCTTCTTTGCCAATCTGGATGCCTTTGATTTCTTTTTGTTGTCTGATTGCTGTGGCTAAGACTTCTAATACTATGTTGAATAGCAGTGGTGATAGTGGACATCCCTGCTGCGTTCCTGACCTTAGGGGGAAAGCTCTCAGTTTTTCCCCTTTGAAAATGATATTTACTGTGGGTTTTTCATAGATGGCTTTAATGATATTGAGGTATGCACCCTCTATGCCTATACTCTGGACAGCTTTAATCAAGAAAGGATGCTGTACTTTGTCAAATGCTTTTTCTGCATCTATTCAGAGGATCATATGGTTCTTGTTATTTCTTTTATTAGTGTATTGTATCACACTGATTGTTCTGCGGATGTTGAACCATCCTTGCAGCCCAGGGATAGATCCCACTTGGTCATGGTGAATAATCCTTTTAATGTACTGTTGGATCCTATTGGCTAGTATTTCGGTGAGAATTTTTGCATCCGTGTTCATTAAGGATATTGGTCTGTAACTCTCCTTTTTGATGGGGTCTTTGTCTGGTTTTGGGATCAAGGTAATGGTGGCCTCATAAATGAATTTGGAAGTTTTCCTTCCATTTCTATTTTTTGGAACAGTTTCAGGACAATAGGTATTAATTCTTCTTGAAATGTCTGATAGAATTCCCCTGGGAAGCCATCTGGCCCTGGGCTTTTGTTTGTTGGGAGATTTTGGATGACTGCTTCAATTTCCTTAGTGGTTATAGGTCTGTTCAGGTTTTCTATTTCTTCCTGGTTCAGTTTTGGTAGTTGATACAGCTCTAGGAATGCATCCATTTCTTCCAGGTTATCTAATTTGCTGGCATAGAGTTGCTCATAATATGTTCTTATAATTGTTTGTATTTCTTTGGTGTTGGTTGTGATCTCTTGTCTTTCATTCATGATTTTGTTGATTTGGGTCATTTCTCTTTTCTTTTTGATAAATTTGGCCAGGGGTTTATCTATCTTATTAATTCTTTCAAAGAATCACCTCCTAGTTTCGTTGATCTTTTCTACTCTTATTTTGGTTTCTAGTTCGTTGATTTCTGCTCTGATCTTTATTATTTCTCTTCTCCTGCTAGGTTTAGGGTTTATTTGCTGTTCTCTCTCCAGCTCCTTTAGGTGTAGGGTTAGGTTGTGTATTTGAGACCTTTCTTGTTTCTTGAGAAAGGCTTGTATTGCTATATACTTTCCTCTTAGGACTGCGTTTGCTGCATCCCAAAGATTTTGAACAGTTGTTTTGTTTGCTTCATTTGTTTCCATGAATTTTTTAAATTCTTCTTTAATTTCCTGGTTGACCCATTCATTCTTTAGTAGGATGCTCTTTAGCCTCCATGTATTTGAGTTCTTTCCGACTTTCCTCTTGTGATTGAGTTCTAGTTTCAAAGCATTGTGGCCTGAAAATATGCAGGGAATGATCCCAATCTTTTGGTACCGGTTGAGACCTGATTTGTGACCTAGGATGTGATCTCTTCTGGAGAGTGTTCCATGGGCAGTAGAGAAGAATGTGTATTCTGTTGCTTTGGGATGGAATGTTCTGAATATATCTGTGAAGTCCATTTGATCCAGTGTGTCATTTAAAGTCTTTATTTCCTTGTTGATCTTTTGCTTAGATAATCTGTTCATTTCAGTCAGGGGGGTGTTAAAGTCCCCCACTATTATTGTATTGTTGTCGATGTCTTTCTCTGCTTTTGTTATTAATTGCCTTATATAATTGGCTGCTCCTACGTTAGAGGCATAGATATTTACAATTGTTGGATCTTCTTGTTGGATAGACCCTTTAAGTAGGATATAGTGTCCTTCCTCATGTCTTATTACAGTCTTTGTTTTAAAATCTAATTTGTCTGATATAAGGATTGCCACCCCAGCTTTCTTTTGGTGTCCATTAGCATGGCAAATGGTTTTCCACCCCCTCACTTTCAATCTGGGGGTGTCTTTGGGTCTAAAATGAGTCTCTTGCAGACAGCATATCGATAGGTCTTGTTTTTTAATCCACTCTATAGCCTGTGTCTTTTGATTGGGGCATTTAGGCAATTTACATTCAGGGTAACTATTGAAAGATGAATTTAGTCCTATTGTATTGCCTGTAAGGTGACTGTGACTGTCTGTTGTCTGTGTTCCTCTCCGGTCTATGTTGCTTTTAGGCTCTCTGTTTGCTTAGAGGACCCCTTTCAATATTTCTTGGAGGGCTGGTTTCATGTTTGCAAATTCCTTTAGTTTTTGTCCTGGTAGCTTTTTATCTCTCCTTCTATTTTCAATGACAGCCTAGCTGGATATAGTATTCTCGGCTGCATATTTTTCTGGTTTAGTGCTCTGAATATATCATGCTAGTCCTTTCTGGCCTGCCAGGTCTCTGTGGATAGGTCTGTTGCCAATCTAATGTTTCTACCATTGTAGGTTACATATCTCTTCTCCCGAGCTGCTTTCAGGATTTTCTCTTTGTCCCTGAGACTCCTAAGTTTTACTATTAGATGTTGGGGTGTTGACCTATTTTTATTGATTTTGAGAGGGGTTCTCTGTGCCTCCTGGATTTTGATGCCTGTTTCTTTCCCCACATTAGGGAAGTTCTCTGATATAATTTGCTCCAATATACCTTCTGCCCCTCTCTCTCTTTCTTCCTCTTCTGGGATCCCAATTATTCTAATGTTGTTTCATCTTATGGTATTGCTTATCTCTTGAATTCTGCCCTCATGATCCAGTAGTTGTTTATCTCTCTTTTTTTCAGCTTCTATATTTTCCATCATTTGGTCTTCTATTTCACTAATTCTCTCTTCTGCCTCATTTATCCTAGCAGTTAGAGCCCCCATTTTTTATTGCACCTCATTAATAGCCTTTTTGATTTTGACTTGGCTAGATTTTAGTTCTTTTATTTCTCCAGAAAGGGTTTCTTTAATAACTTCCATGCTTTTTTCAAGCCATTTAAAATCATGATTTCAAGTCTTTAAAATCATGAATCTGAACTCTAGGTCCGACATCGTACTCATGTCCGTATTGAGTAGGTCTCTGGCAGTTGGTACTGCCTCTTGTTCTTTTTGTTGAGGTGATTTTTTCTGTCTTGTCATTTTGTCCAGAGGAGAAGAGATGAATGGGAGAACAAAATGCTAACAGGGTAACAAGGTCCCCAGAAAACATGCTCTAAACAAATTAGAAAAGAACTTAAATCAGGGGTAAGGAGAGGGAAAGAAAGAAAAGAAAAAAGAAAACGAAAAAAAAATTAAAAGAAAAAGATAAAAACAAACAAAAACAGAACAATACGAAAAAACAGAATATGATCAAATATGATCAGGCTGGTGCCTAGATCAGTGCCACACAGTAGATTTTGGGTGTATTTTGGTCTGTTAGAAGAAAGTGCTTCCCAAAATTTTAAAGAAAGAAAAACTTATATATGTACAAAAGTAAGGGTTAATATGATGAAGGGATGGAATATGAATGTAAAGATGAAAATTATAAGATTTTATAAAAGGAATTGATAAATAAGAAGTTGTTTGGAAAAAGAAAAAAGAGGATTAAAAAAAGAAAAAAAAAGTGAGAGAATGTGATCAGGCAGGAGACTAGAACAAAGCCATGTACTAGAGATTTAGGGTATATTTTGTTCTGTTAGAAGAAACTGTATCTCAAAATTTTAAAGAGAGAACAACTTATATATATATATATGCCAAAAATAAGGGTAACTACTATGAAGGGATAGAATATGACTCTAAAATTGAAAAATAAAAATGTTTTTTTTAAAAAGGGATTGGTAAGATGTTGCCTCAAAAAGGGAAAAAAATTAAAAAAACAGACTGTTAAAAATAAAGTTAACTTTGAAAGAGTAAAGAATCATGGTAAAAAAGCCATGAATTCTATGTGCAGTATTCCGCTAGCGCTGGAGTTCTGTGGTTCTCACTGATCGGTAAACTTGGTCTTGGGTGGCTGTTGTTGTTGATCTTCTGGGGGACGGGCCTGTTGCCATGGTTCTCAAATGTCTTTGCCGGAGGCGGAATTGCCCCGCCCTTGCCGGTCAGGGTTAAGTAATCTGCTCGGGTTCACTCTCAGGAGCTTTTGTTCCCTGCAAGCTCTCGGTACAGCTTTGGAGGACGAGAGTGAAAACGGCAGCCTCCCAATCTCCACCCTGGAGGAGCCAAGAACTCGGGGCCCGCTCCTCAGTGCGCCCCCAGAGAAAAGCAGTCAATCACTCCCGTCTCCCTGGTCTCCGGCCGCACTCCGTGCTCACCCAGCTTGTGACTGAGCGTTTCTATCTCTGGCATCCGACCCTGTGTGGAGTCTCCAAACCCAGCAGATCCCTGCGGTGCGCTTCCACAGCGCTCCTCCTCGGGGGAGGAAGGGGAGTCTCCCTGGGATCTGCCGCTTGTTGGGTCCCTGCTGGAGGAGCAGTGGCCCGACTGTGCCCCGGATCATGGTTTATGGCAACCCCGAGCTGAGAGCCCAATCCTCACCTCCGTCTCTGTAGATGGCTTCCCCGCTCCGATACCTGGGAGCTCTGCTGCACTCAGGCACCCCCAGTCTTTCTGTGACCCCGAGGTTCCTGAGACCACACTGTCCCGCGAGGGTTCCACCCCCTGCTTAGCCACTGGAGCGAGGTCCCTCAGTGAAACAGCTTCTAAAAGTTCCGATTTTGTGCTCCGCGGCTCTATCACTTGCCCGAAGTGGCCGACAGAAGCCCCCTCCCCCACTCTCTATCCTTCCGAATATTGCCTTGGATTCACTTTCTGCGTGTCCTACCTTCCAGAAAGTTCTTGCTTTTCTGTTCAGAAAGTTGTTGCTATTCTTTGATCTCCTGTTGAGTTCGTAGGTGTTCAAAATGGTTTGATCCCTATCCAGCTGAATTCCTGGGACCAGACGAAATTCAGTCTCCTACTCCTCTGCCATCTTGCTCCGCCCCCTCAAGATCTGCCAGCATTTACAGCCCTTCCCCAATCAGCCCCTGGGGATAAACAGCTTCTTTTTTTTTAATTTATTTTTTAAATTTTATTGTGTTATGTTAATCACCATACATTACAGCATTAGTTTTTGATGTAGTGTTCCATGATTCATTGTTTGTGTATAACACCCAGTCCTCCATTCAATACGTGCCCTCTTTAATTCCCACCACCAGGCTAACCCATCCCCCCCCCCAGAACCCTCAGTTTGTTTCTCAGAGTCCATAGTCTTTCATGTGATAACCAGCTTCTTGATACCCCTGATGACTTCTTGTCACATCTGTGATCTGAGACTCCTGTGTTTGCTTGCTAACTTAATCTTCTCCATTTCTATTATTGATCTTTTCCTTCTCCAATCTCTGTGCTCAGAGTCCACTCAAAAGCAACCTGTTTCCATCTATTCTGATGTTCTATCAAGTCTCAGAAAGGAGCAGTCTTCAAAAAATTTTTTACTTCACCAAAACCATCATAAAGGGTGAGCTACACAGAGAAATTCTGAACTCATCAAATTAGAAGTATTGATCTCTTTGCCAAGATGGAAGGGGAAAAAACACACTCTTTTCAAATGGACAATGAACCAAAATACATTGTGGTGGCAGAAAGATGTAGGGACTTTGTTTTCGGGATGACAAAATGAGAAGGGGTTGAGAAAATAAAAATTGTACTGGACATATAAATCATTAATTCTATAAAAGTACAAATATTTGACTCACTGTATAGCAGTATGCCCTATCAATCAGTGTCCTTATGGAAAACATCCTTTGATTTTGTTGGGAGAGGGCTGTTACATGTCATTTATAATATTGAACACTATAGCATATTAAATGAATAGGGTGTTATAATAATACCTAACTTCAAGAATCATCATAAAAGACCTTGAGAGTTCAATTAATCCATCCTGCCATCTTTAACACCTGACAGCCCCAAATGATTCCAACAATAACCTCAGTGGCTTGGAAAGAGTAATCGGGACCTTCAAAAATGTGAAAACACAAACAATTTTATGTCCCCCTCTTTCTTTCTTTCTTCCTTCCTTCCTTCCTTCCTTCCTTCCTTCCTTCCTTCCTTCCTTCCTTCCTTCCTTCCTTCCTTCTTCCTTCCTTCCTTCCTTCCTTCCTTCCTTCCTTCCTTCCTTCCTTCCTTCCTTCCTTCCTTCCTTCCTTCCTTCCTTCCTTTCTTTCTTTCTTTCTTTCTTTCTTTCTTTCTTTCTTTCTTTCTTCTTTCTTTCTTTCTCTCTCTCTCTCTTTCCTTCTTTCTTTCTTTCTCTCTTCTTTCTTTCTTCTTCTTTTTTTAAAGATGTATTTATTTTATTTAGAGAGAGAGTGCCTGGGCATGTGCATGTGTGAGTAAGGGGAGGACAGAGAGGAAAGGGAGAGAAGCAGATTCCCTGCTGAGTGTGGAGCCCCCTGGCTGCAGGGGAGGGGGGTGCTCCTTCCCACAACCCTGAGATGACTGGGCCAGCTGAACCACTCCAGGCTCCTGCCCACACATTCAAAGTCTATCAGTTGCGGTGCTAATGAAAGTTTCAGAGTCAGACATTTTTAATCACGTGCTTTCCCTATAAGCCTTTCTTATTACTTAAAAGGTGTAGTCTTCACTTTCTCTTTTACACCTTCATTTGTATGTTATTATCTCCAAGATGATATTCTAGGAGGCAATATGACAACAAGAGAAATGTAGCTTCCTCTTTCACCACTTAGGTTAGAAGGGAGAGTTACGCTATTCTTAAGGCAACCTCGATGCTACTGTTGCTCAAAGTGCAAGGCTCCATCCTCCCAGGAAGGCCAATCCAGTTATAGTAACTGGAAATGAATTGATTGAGATGCTTATGTGCTAAATTAAAATGTTGTTTTTGACCTGAGGTTAGAGCATCCAAAGGGGCATGATCAGCGTTCTCCGAAGCTCTCATGGCTAAAGGAGGCATATTTATAAATCAGAGCTTGCAGGAGGAAGGAAGGAAGACCTGTGAGCTCTGAGCTCTTAATGTCATTCCAGCCCAGCCTTCCACCCTGTCCTCCTGGCTACCATCACTTGATTATGCCCATTTCAGAAAACCTGATTAGAATGTGGTTTATCATCAATTATATCTCAATTTTTAAAAATAAAAATAAATTATAAGATATTTTATTTTAATGCAATAGTGCCTAGATATCTCTGAGGAGATTTGGGGAAAACATGATCCAGGCAGGAATCTGAGGTAAAAAATCCTATCTTGTTTCTCCATATGAAGGCTGGTCAACATTCTTATCTATCCTGTTCCCAAGACAGGTTCCGGGAGACAATACTGAGGCTAATGTTCCTTCCAATACTGCCTGATGGGATAGCAGAACATCATGGCTTTTGGCATAGTGTTCTTGTCTTGTTTTATAAGTTACCAAATCCATAGATAGCTGTTTTAATTTTTTCTTTCTTTCTTTCTTCTTCTTCTTTTCTTTCTTTCTTTCTTTCTTTCTTTCTTT
>NW_027397082.1:11382536-11412536 GCF_003265705.2 Callorhinus ursinus
CTTTCTTTCTTTCTTTCTTTCTTTCTTTCTTTCTTTCTTTCTTTCTTTCTTTCTTTCTTTCTTTCTCTCTCTCTCTCTCTCTCTCTCTCTCTCTTTCTTTCTTTCTTTCTTTCTTTCTTTCTTTCTTTCTTTCTTTCTTTCTTTCTTTCTTCCTTTCAATACCATGAGACAAGCAAATTCCATATTCTGGAGAGGGAGTCCTAATCTCCATTTCATTAACAACTCTACTCTCCCTCCCACTCTATATATGCACACACAAAAAATGGAGAACCCTCTCAGAGGGCACAGACTATGTCTTCATTTATCCCAGTGCACAAGTAATGTCAGCTTCCTGAAAACTTTACAAGTGAACACAAATTCCTGAAAGTACTCCTGTGTTTCTCACAGGTCTGATTTTCACAAGGCAGAGCTTGGACTATGTCTCCACCAACACCCATCACAAATGTTAATGTTCCCGTACCACCTGCAAACTCCATAACCCAGGCCTTCAGTGATCTGGGGCCAGTTTCCTTTTTATGTTCCTGTCTTTTCTTCTTCCACAGGAAACGACCCTCTAACCCAACTGGACTACTCACTGCTGGAGAACATTCCTCCCACCTTTGTAAAGCTTTTTCACATGGATTCCCTTTCCTCAGAAGGTTTGTTCCAAATCCAGTCTCAACTTCCTAGAAACCATCTCAAATGTCACCTTATCCTATAATCCTTCCCATCCAACTCCCTCCCAAACATATGTGAACACTTCCTGCTTCAAATGGTCACATGTTTTGTGGTTTTTGAGGTATCAGGTATCATCTCTACTTTTTTTTAAGGGTTTTATTTATTTATTTATTTTAGAGAGAGTGTTGGGGGGGGGACAGAGGGGGAGGCAGAAGGAGAGGGAGGGAACCTCAAGCAGGCTCCATGCTGAGCACGAGCCCCAAGGAGGGGTCCATCTCAGGATCTTGAGATCATGACCTGAGCCAAAACCAAGAGTTGGTCACACAACTGACTGAGCCACCCAGGTGCACCAAATTATGTCAAATTCTTAAATAGTGATGCATGTAATTCCAAAAAAGATTGAGAAAGCTCTCCATAACCTGATATGAAATGTTATCTAAAATGTAGAGAATGATCTTCAAGATATATTGTTGATGGAATAAAGCAAGATACAAATCAAAGCTTCTATATTTAAGAGTGATTAAAAGGAATTATGCATTCATATATTTTTTTGATTTTCCATAAAATATTTTTGGAAGGAAACAAAAGAAAATGATAAAGTTGTTTGCTCTGGGGAGGAGCTGGGGAGGCTGGGCTCCTGGGATTAGGAAGAATGTTTTTAAGGAACTGTATATACTTGTTTACCTTTTGAAACTTGAACTATGTGGTTGAAATACCTATCTGAAGAAATACATACAATTATAATTAAATAAATCTTTTGTTTTCATCTCTCTTTTAGAAAAATGCTTCTCTAAGTGGGACCTACAGTGATGTCTCAGATGAGTGAGTCAAAATGTAAAAGCAAAGGGAGGATTTGATATTCTTAGCCAGCCCAGGAGAAAGAGAAAAGCGTTTACTCTTGGGAGCTTCTGGAAACATCACTGCAGCTTATTTTTATTTATTTATTTTTTTTAAAAGATTTTATTTATTTATTTGAGAGAGCGAGAATGAGAGAGAGAGAGCACATGAGAGGGGGGAGGGTCAGAGGGAGAAGCAGACTCCCTGCTGAGCAGGGAGCCCGATGTGGGACTCGATCCCAGGAGTCCAGGATCATGACCTGAGCCGAAGGCAGTCGCTTAACCAACTGAGCCACCCAGGCGCCCACATCACTGCAGCTTAGAGGCCTGAAACCGGCTGAGAGGAAATGCCTTCCCAGAAAGCATCCCCAGGGAACTCATATCTCATACTTGGCCTGGATTTCCCAGTTCCGGTCTCAGCCAGAGATGGTCACTGTTTGCTCTAATCATCAGGTGAGCCAGATTTTTGTTTCTGTCATGAATGAATATAGTGATTGGTGAGATTTAGGTCTTGTATTTGAGGTCTTGGAGAAGTTGAGAAAGCAGCAATCTTGCTTTTTGTTTTGGTGTGGTTTTGGAGAAATGCCCTTCAAGTTTTTCCTTTCTCTTAGGGAAGGTTCCTTTATACCTTAGCCTGGGTTCTGCTATCTTGGAGGGTTTGATGTGAACATGTGCAAATTAGCAGGGCCCAGGTAAATAGAAAGCTTGAAGAAAATAAGAAAAAAATTCTGCATCACCCACTAGGGCTAATTACGTGGCCTCCAAAACCACTCCCACCCCATCCTCAGCCCCTCACTATTTAAAAATCCATAGCACATTTCTGAAAAAGAATAACTACAACATTGACAGTTAACATAAAATTTTAAGAATACCTTAATAAAAAAAAAGAAGGATGCTCCTCTTTGGAATTTGCCTGAATGAACTTCAGTTATGCATTGGGAGCCAGCAAAGCAACTAATCAGAAAGTGTGTCAGTGTGTTTAGACACACTCCCATCAATGCATTTTCATAAGTTGTTTTGATTTCAAAAGGGATCATGTTTTGACTCAAATTACAGCCTTGAATCTTTGTTAACATGGAGTGAACAGAAAGGGAGGGTGTAGTGAAGAAAAAAAAGTGAAAGTAAATGTCTTGTGGCAAAGCCTGAAAAACACAAATAAGACATCATCAGTCTTAATTGTGTCAGCAAATTGACAAAATTCAGATCTCTCTAAAAGCTGTCAGGATGGTCTCTGCCTGCTCTCCTGCTGGGACAGGTTTTCAAACCCATTAACTTCCCTTACCAGGAAGGAATTGCTTTCTCCCAGGTATGGCAGCCCTAGACTCCATATGGGCCCAAAATTGTGTTCATGACTTTGGCTTCAGAGTCTCTCTATTATAAATCCTCCAGACTGAATTTGAAGCAGAGAACCATTTAAAAAGACTGATTTTATACCCATCCTAACATTTTCAGGGTAGCTATGGCTATTTTGTCCCATATAATCACAGCCACCTCACTACAGACTCTAAAGAGACTCTATAGTATAGAGACAATTTGGATTTAAATCTGTACTGCAGAACATTTGGGGCATTTAAGGGGTGACTGACAGTGATCCACTGCAATATTTAAAGCCAGTAACAGAGCACATAATAGTAGAAATAATTACAGCTAATACATATTAAGTATTTAATATATGCCAAGTGCTATGCACCAGGATTTACATAGAATATTTTTTACATCATCCCTGCTGCCCTAAGAGATAAATAGGAAGTTTGTCACTAGAATAAAATCTTTATTTTAACTGGAACTGAAGCTCTCAGATTTCGAATCTTCTCTTCAAAAATGTCTTCATCAAAAACACCGGCAAATCCTTCCAGGGAGGCTACCCCAGTCAATTGCCAGAAATAACTGACCCAAAGCACTGCCTCCTCAGACAGAAAAAGGTAAAAAGGTACCGGTTTGCCTCAGAGGGGACCCAGTCCCAATATGTCTGCTTGCTGCCTCCTAGAGGTTTATGCCTGACATCGTAATAGGGAGCTATCTGATCAGAGAGCTCTTAATCCATGGGAGGAGGGTGGTCAATGAAGAAATAAAGTTTTCTGGATTATTAGGACTAGGTAGCTATTGCCTGCCATGTCTCTGGTTCTTTACAAATGGCTGACCTGTGCATAAACTGCCCTACAATGACAAATAATAAGAGACAGATTCAGATTATAAAATCTATTTCCAGGCAGAGACCCTGCATTGCTTGACGAATGTTACCACTAGCCATGATCTTTCTCATTTGCAGCTTATACTACCAGAGGTTGGCCCACTGAGTTCTGGTGAGCTTGGTGAATTTATTTCTCCAGTTCTAACCTGATAATGCTCCCCTGTTACTGAGATCTTTCATACTCTCAAGAGATCTCAAGATGGCAGACCAAGCCCATAATCCTACATTCCTTACCAATGGAATTACTGGTAACTCTATGTTTCATCCTTTGAGAAACTGTCAGACTGTTTTCTACACAGTAGCACCCATTTTACTTACCCTCCAGCACTGTTTGAGGGTTTCTCCACATCTTTTGCTAACACTTGTTATTATTTTTCTTTTTGATCCTAGCCATCCTAGCGGGTGTGTAGTGTTACTTCATTGTGATTTTGATTTCCATTTACTGATGTTGAGCATCTTTTCATGTGTTTGTTGGCCATTTGGAGAAATGTCTATTCAGATCCTTAGCCCTTTTTTAAATTGAGTTTTTTTTTATTATGTTAAATTGAGTTTTCTTTCTTTCTACCTCTTCTCCTTTTTTTTTTTTTTAAACCATTGAATTTTAGGTTTAGTCTAGCTACAAATTCCTTATCAGATATACGACTGCAAATATTTTCTCCCATTCTGTGGACCATTTTTGCACTTTTTTTTAAATTTTATTTTATTATGTTATGTTAGTCACCATACATTACATCATTAGGTTTTGATGTAGTGTTCCATGATTCATTGTTTGCATGTGACACCCAGTGCTGAATTCAATACGTGTTTTTGCACTTTCTTGATGATGTCTTTTGTAGCACAAAAGTTTTTAATTTTGATAAAGTCTAATTTATCTATTTTTCTTTTGTTGCTCATGATTTTAATGTCATACCTAAGAATTCTCTGTCAAATCAAAGGTTATGATGATTTACCCCTTTGCTTTCTTCTAAGGGTTTTATAGCTTCAGCTACTACATTTGGGTCATTGATCCATTTTGAGTAAATTTCTATAAGCAGAGAATGTTTTTTTTCCTGAGTTCTAAGTGAGTTTCTATGCTTTTATAAACATCAGATACAATATTTTCCTTTGAACACTGGAGGAGTGGATAAAATGCTGATTCCTGAGGTACTGGAGCTCAGTTAGGACCTCAAGAAAAAGTAAATAGTATCAACAATGGTATCCATCACATAGGTTATTTTTTCTTCACCTTATGGTAGCAGAGGGTGAGTGATGGGGATAAAGAATATCAACCACTTTTAAATCCACAGCAGTTGGTTTACCATCTATCTATCTTTCATACTGTTATTTGTATTTATTTTGAAATACACTGGCAACCACTTCACTCCTAAATTCAGCATAATGGGTGTACACGATAGGGTGAAGAGCTATAATTATGTTTCTTCAATGTACAGTCCAAGATGCAAGATCATTTAGCATTTTATTATGAGGTTTTACTTATTATTTTTCAAGCAAGTCAGAGTTTGATAAATTATGTAGTAAGAGCTGGATAACCAATCTAGCACACCATGCACCTAAACTGACTATGATTCAAATAAATGTATTTCTTTGAAAAATGACTTCTGCCTGTATGATTTATCAAGTTAATGTGGAATAGCTGTAGAACAGCAAGGTGCTAGTCCTATTTCACAAGTTTTTAGATTTTCTACTGTAGGCTGAGAGGAGGGATGGAGGGGAGTATATTTCCCTTCCAAGAAGAGGCTAAGGGAAATAAATGGGTTTATTTTAAGTTAATAGTGTGTGATTCAAAACGTTGAACTAAAAAACAGGAAAGGCAATAAAAACACAAGAATTTTGCTTAAACCTACAATTGTGCAAATTAACTCTCTAATGAAGAACTGAAAAGTAATCTTTAGAGTTACTGATCTCATTAAACTATAAAACACACACAAAAATTCTCACATCATAAACTCATTCCCAAGGGGGCCAGAGTCAGCTTGGAGGATAAAGGCATCTGCACAGGTTAACGGACTTTGGTGGGGTTTTGGAAAGTAGGAAATATTGTACCTGAAAATTATACTGACTAATGTATCTGATAACCATAAACAAGTTATATTTAAGTGGTTAAATGTAAATCCCATGCCGGACTAGATATATGGGGGGTAAGGGGTTTAAGGGAGAGATAGGGGTCAAGATTGACATCTAGATTTCTAGTTTGCCAACTGGATTATGGCACAATTCCTCAAGATATGGAAGAGGACCTGTTTGGGGCATGACCATGGCTTTATTTCTCAGACTTAATGGATTTAATAAACAATTTTAAACATTTAAGTAGAAATGCTTGCTGAGGGGATATGGCAATCTGGAACTTGGAAGAAGGTTTTGGTCTGGGGATATGAGTCTAAGAATCTCACGAAGATAAAATTACCTAGAAGAAAGTATAGATTGAAAAGAGGGCCTGGGCTGAGCCCTGGAAAACCCCAATCTTTAGGATATAGTTAGGAAAGGGAAAGCAGGAAAAGACTTAGAAGAAGCAGCTAGGAAGGTAGAAGAAAAACCAAGAGGCAGTGGGAAAACAGAAGCCAAAGAAGGTAAGGCAAGGAGGGAATTCTCAGTAGTGTCAAATGTGGCTCAGAAGTCAACCAGAATGTGGACCTAGAAGTGCTCATTTGATGTAAGAGAGAAAGTCATAGTGATCTCAGTAAGAGCTGTTTTGGTGAAGCAGTACGTGTCCAAAGCGTACTAGGAGTAAACTTTGTAATGAATGGTAGATGAAGAAGTGAAGATGGTGGGATGTCTAATTTGTCAACTGGCAATGCCATTACTCAAGATAGGGAAGAGGTAGAGGTTGAGACCTCTTTTGAGATAATTGGTCTGAAGTAAAGAAAACTGAGCAGTGGCTGGAGGAGAACATAGGATTTAAATAAGTTATTTTAAATTGTATTTGTTTTAAAGATAGAAGTGATTTTAACATGTTTGAAAGTTACTGTGAAATGTTGGGCAGAGAAGGAGAGGTTAAAGATATAGTAGAGGGGATACTTAACAGCTTAAGGTTTTAATAAGGCAAGAGGTAATGGGATTCAGAGTGCAGGTAAGGAGGATAAATCCTGCACAAAAGAATAATACTTTTTTCATGTGTTCTTTAAAATTTTGTGTTATATATGTGTATCACCTACCTAAAATATAGTAAAAATGTATAATATGAAAATATGAAATAATGATTAAGATCATCTCAATTTGTATAATGACAATGAGTAAAAAGAGAATTCTTCCGGGTAAAGGTGATCTAAGGGAAAGCACATAAAGAGATGGTTCTTAAAATATGGGAGTTAAGGGACAAGTTGCATCTCTGATGAGGTAGAACAGAATGGGTGTCACCTTCCAAGGTCAGGAGATTCTAAAGTATCCAGATGGTGGCTGAGTAAGATGGAGTATATTATACAGAAATTTTTTTATTTGGTTCTAGAGGAATTGAAGAGTTGAAATCATGGAAACTTGTAGTGCTGTGGGCTAAAAGGGTGGGCTTTGGTGTCACATACAACTGGGTGTTTAACTAAAGTATCTGAATTTGATCTAAAATAAGACTATGTCCAAGAGTGTTGTATGGATTCCCTACCCTGGATTGTGAGCCGGAATTAACTGACTCAATTCTAACTAATAAAATGTGCCAAAAGTGATGGGATACCCTTTCTAAGATTTAGTTACAAAAAGACTATGGCTCTTCTGTTTCGCCTGACACCTCCCTGCCTCCTTCCCGCATTTCTCTCTCTCTGTCTTGGCACTGAGGTAGGAAGCTGCCATGTTGTGAGTAACCCTATGGAAAGGCCCATGTGGAAAGGATCTGTTGCCTCTGTCTTATGCAGAACAAACTGATGTTTACCAGAGGGGAGGTAGGTGGGGGTGATGGGGGAAATAGAGGGTGAAAGTTAAAGAGTACATTTATGATGGTAAAAGAAAATGAATATGTAGAATAAATTATATCTTTAAAATGCCAACTGTGTTAATTTTCTATGCTGCCCTAATAAGTAACCACAAACTTTAGGGGCTTAAAACAATCAAACTTACCATCTCATAGTTCTGGAATCCAGAAGTCTGATACAGTGCTCACCTGGCTAAGATCAAGATGTTGGCAGGAATGCATTCCTCTCTGCAGGCTCTATGGGAAAATCTACTTCCTTGCTCATTCAGGTGTTGGCAGAATTCAGTTCTCTGCAGTGGTAGGACTGAGGTCTCTGTTTCCTTGCTGGCTGTCATTTGGGGGCTACCTTTAGTTCCTAGAGACTTTTCTCTGGTCCTTGCACATAGCTCTCTAGTCTCAGAACCAGCAAAGGGACGTGGAATCTTTCACTGCTGGCTTCAGATCTACTCTTCTACCTTACATCTTAGTATCTCTGACTGCATTAGGGAAAGTTTCTCCACTTTTGATGACTCATGTGATTAGATTGGGCCCACTTGGATAATCTGGATAAGCTCTCCATCTCAATATCAGACGCTAATTTCTCTGTAAAGTTTCTTTTGCCATGTAAGGTAACATTCGTAGGTTCTGGGAGTTAGGGTGTGAATAGCTTTGGGGCCATTATTCTGCCTTTCACACCTTCCATATCTATCTAAGACCCTTGGATTAAAGCACCACCTAAGGCAGAAGGCAGGGGCCTATCATCTTCACCTGGGGACTTTTTTTCAATGCCACATACCTACACCCCAGGAAATCCTAATGCGCTGCCCTATCTCTGCTATACCAACTCTGCAGCAGAAACTACAGAAAAGCAAAAGTTGCTATAAATCAGGAGCCACAATCTATTTTTAATCCTTCGGTAATAACTGCTATAAATTTGCACACAGTGAGTACTCAAGTGAGAATGTTATCAGTCCTCTAAGCCAAGTTTCCAGAGAAGACAGATGACAGATGGATTCATCCATTAGTATGGTGTAGTGATTAAGTCATTGGACTTTCAAGTTAGACAAACTGAGTTTTAATTTTAGCTTTGTCATTCACAAACCATGTGTTTTAGGACAAATCATGCCTTAGGCAAGTAGTCTCCTAAATCTTAGTTTCCTGATGTGTAAAACAAGGTTGATGATAATCTTCTCAGGGTATGTAAGGAGTAAATAAGAGAGCTGGTATAAAGCAAACAGCACATAGCCTGGCACAGAGCCAGCACCTCATTGCCACCCAAAAAATGTTTCTTAGGTACACTGTACTAATCTATATGGGTGGCTGTGATAATATGTCAGATGGTGATGTCCTCATGAACCATATATTCAATAATTCTGTGTATTCTGTGGTTGAGAAGAGGAAGAATTTCCTTTCTCCCAGGGCTTGGAAATCTTCATGTAGGCAAAGCCTTAAAGACACAATAGTGACAGATGGACATGGGTGCCTTCTTGCTTTGATGAAAAAGTGTGTTGATTTTGCCAATAATATGGATGGAACTGCTTGTCCACAGATTCAGTTTTCCCTATATGCTAAGAGAAATAAAAGGACTTCCCACTCTACTGTATACTAGGATCAGCCTCATGGGTAACACAGTGTCCCAACAAAAAGCAGCACTTCCCCCCTCCCCCTACCTGCACACTACCTGCTTTTCCCTTAGCCTGAGATACTCTTTCCCCTTCTTAAAGAGTCAATGCAAATATTATATTCTCTTGTAGTTTTTCTGATTCTCCCAGGCAGAATTAGCTTCTCCCTAATCTGTGATTTCACCACACATTGTACGGATTTTTATTGTTGTGCTAATTACACTATAATTATTTATACATTTGTGACTCCTTCCCTACTTCCTCTTCAGAAAAGATGCGTTCTTGCTGAAATTTTATCTTGTTTACTCAAAGCGCTCCCTTGGATGGTTATTCATACCTACAACATTCCCAGGAGAAGATTACTGTGGTATTGTGGGAAATATATTGAGCAGAATAAATGGATTTTTGTGGGTGGAAAACAGCATACTCTTGAAAATACAGAGCAATTTTGAGAATATGCCCTACATTTGGACTCTGGTGCGTAGTTACAGAAATGTGGAGCAAGAGGAGGATCATGTGATGTTGTCTGGTGGCCCGAGGGATAGACTAGACTGTGTCCCATGCAGTGGTCTGCGTGCCACTTTTCCTCCCTACCCCAGTGCTATCCTGTGGCCTATCTGGTGGCAGGGTGTCATGTTTTGTCCATGATTTTAGAGCATCCTGCTAGAGTCAGCATGGTCATAGGAAGTCAGTTGTCACAGCAAAATAGTATCAATTGCTTTCATTTATCAGGTAATTTACTAAATACCAGGCACTGTTTTAAGTGTTTAGCTACATTGGCTCATTTATTCCCCAGAACAAATACGAGAGGTGCCTATTATTATCCCCATTGCATGGCTCAGGAGGGCAAAGTGATTTTTCTTAAGATGTTCTGGGTGACCTGCAGATCTGAGTGTCAGTGCATCATCACATACATTCTTGTGTCTGAAAAAAATCTGGTGTAATTGACTTGTTTGGAGGCATAAAGGCAGGTACCAGAAATATCTAGGGGTGTTATCAGTGGACACAACATGGTCATCAATTATCAATAGATGAGAACTGACCTGTGAGAAAGGCCATCGGACCTCCCACCACTCACCCCTATCTTGCAACTTGCAAACTGACTTCCGCAGTGCCTAGAGGAGATGGCACCAATCCCATTACTCCACAGAGAAGCATCCCTGGATTTCGAGGTGGGGCCTGAAGATTCTGCTGAAGATGGGCTATGTAGGTGAGAGATTTCTCCCCGGGTGGGGGGAAGTGCCCAATGGACTATCAGACAGGCACTAACATGAGTGGCTCCAAGTGCCCCCCCGCTTCTACTCACCCTAGAGGAGGGGGCTCAGCTATTAATTTCATGGTGAGGAGCAAGAATGAGTCCTTTCACATGGTCGAGGGAGGGACCATGAATCAGATACCTAGATTTGACTTTCTCTAGCCAGATACAGAAAGTGAGAGGTCTCTATACCCACCTGGAGGGCACAAGCTTGGGGAAGAGCCTTGATCCTCTGAATAGCCAATAGGCTTGGACAATGGTTTAAAGTTGTTGTCAGTGAGTGCTTTTATTACTGCTAGTCACTGTGAGCTGGCTTGGCTCCTTTTCCTGATACAATGAGCTTAGAATCAAATTCAAATACCTGAAGTCTTGCAAAATGTCCTGTGTGGTCTTTCCCTCTCACAATCTACTTTTCCAGCCTCATTTTCTGCTTGTTAACCTGGACCCTACACAATGACAAGGAGAATCATGATGCGCTGGGTCACAATAGAATTCCTGAGGGCAGAATGCTGGTCCAGTGGGTACTACAATCATGTCCCAAGTGGCTTTTACCCACATGAGAAACTTTTACAACAGGAAGGAAAACTAAAGCCAAGATCAGGAATAAATAAGAGATTTAAATTCTGAGAAAGAAGGAATAAAGCAGGTCTCTTAACCAAAAGAGCAAAGCTGATAAGAAGCTTGGATAAATATAATGAAGCCCAGATCTGGGTAGCCAGTGATGAGGTGTCTGAACCCGAGCCGTTTGAGGACTCAGTTCTTCATACCTCCCTCGGGTTTCTGGAGGCCAGTATCTAGTTCAGCATTCCTTCACACTTTTTTTTCTCTCTCAATGAAGAGGTTTTTTTTTTTTTTTTTTTTTTTTTTTTTTTCAGGGGGGGGGAAAAAAGGAGCCAAAGCAAGGGGGGGTGGAGGAAGGGGGGAAGCAGGTTTCCCATTGAGCAAGAAGCCTCACGCAGGACTCAATCCCAGGACCCTGGGATCATGACTGAGCCAAAGGCAGATGCTTAACCGACTGAGCCATCCCCACACTTTTTTTTATGTGAGTCAGCACATCTGGATTGTTTTTTCTTCTACTCTGCCTTTCTGGGCTCACCGAAAGTTCTATTGCCTTCATTAAGCCTTCTCAAATTACAACAGACTTTGTTAATCTTACCTCATCCAAATGGATTCTAAGTGTTTTGAGGGCAGGGTTTATGTGTGCCAGAGACATCTCATTTCCGCCATGGGAATGGCTTCTTTAGGCTTGGACTTAAAACTGGCTCAGTGTTATTTCTGCCACATTCTATTGGCCAAAGCAGTTATAAGGCCACCCTAGATTTTTTAAAAATTTTTTATTGTTATGTTAATCACCATACATTACATCATTCGTTCTTGATGTAGTGTTCCATGATTCATTGTTTGTGCATAACACCCAGTGCTCCACGCAGAACGTGCCCTCCTCAATACCCATCACCAGGTTAACCCATCCCCCCACCCCCTTCCCCTCTAGAACCCTCAGTTTGTTTTTCAGAGTCCATCGTCTCTCATGGTTCGTCTCCCCCTCTGACATACTCCCCTTCATTCTTCCCCTCCTGCTATCTTCTTCTTTTTTTTCTTAACATATATTGCATTATTTGTTTCAGAAGTACAGATCTGTGATCCAACAGTCTTGCACAATTCACAGCGCTCACCATAGCACATACCCTCCCCAATGTCTATCACCCAGCCACCCCATCCCTTGTCTTTCTCTGATTGACTTATTTCAGTCAGCATAACACCCTCCAGTTCCATCCATGTCTTTGCAAATGGCAAGATCTCATTCCTTTTTATGGCTGCATAATATTCCATTGTGTATATACACCACAACTTCTTTATCCATTCATCTGTCGATGGACATCTTGAAGGCCATCCTAGATTTAAAAGGAATAGAAACAGACCCAATTTCTTGAAGGGAGATGCTGAAAAGTCACATTGCAAAGGGATAAAGGAAGGGTAGACTACTGGAGCCATTTTTCTTCTTTAAAATTTTTTTTATTTGAACTTATTTTATTTAAATTCAATTAGTTAACATATGGTGTATCATTAGTTTTAGATGTGGAGTTCAATAATTCATCAACTGCATATAACACCCAATGCCCATTACATCACATGCCCTCCTTAATGCCTATCACCCAGTTACCCTATCCCCCCACCCACCTTCCCTCCAGCAGCCCTCAGTTTGTTTCCTATAGTTAAGAGTCTTTTATGGTTTATCTCCCTCTCTGATTTCATCTTATTTTATTTTTCCCTCCCTTCCTATGATCCTCTGTTTTGTTTCTTAAATTCCACATATGCGTGAAACCATATAATTGTCTTTCTCTGATCACCTATTTCGCTTAACATAATACCCTTCAGATCCATCCATGTCATTGTAAATGGTAAGATTTCATCCTTTTTGATGGCTTAGTAATATTCCATTGTATATATACACCACATCTTTACCCTTTCATCTGTTGGTGGACATCTGGGCTCTTTCCATAGTTTGGCTATTGTGGACATTGCTGCTATAGACATTGGGGTGCAGGTACCCCTTCGGATCACAATGTTTGTATCCTTTGGGTAAATACCTAGTAGTGCAATTGCTGGGTCATAGAGTAGCTCTATTTTTAACTTCTTGAGGAACCTCCATACTGTTTTCCAGAACGGCTGTCCCAGCTTATGTTCCCACCAACAATATAAGAGGGTTCTCCTTTTGGAGCCATTTTTTTTGCAATCATTTTACTACATCACAATTATTTTTATTATTATGATTTATTCAACTCATATTGATTGTCATTTATGGGTCAGGTGGTGATCTAGGTGAAACAGGTGGTATTAGAGAAATGAAATCAGTAAATTGTCACATTTTTGTCCTTGGAAGACTTATAGTCTGTTCATGATAATAATCACTAATATTTATTGAATAATTACCTATTGCCAGGCATTATGTTAAGTACTCTATATGTATTAACTTTTAAAATATTCACAACATTATATTATCTCCATTTTATGGTCAAAGAAACTGAGACACAGAGAAGTTAAATTACATGCTGAAGGTCACACAACTGTAAGTAGCAGCTAGATTTAATCCTAGGCAAACTAACTCAAGTGATTATGCATTTAACCACTACACTATACTGCCTATCAGAACTCTAAGAACTGATAGAACCAGGCACAGAGGGCAATGGGAAGATTTCATAAAAGAGGTGATACTGAGACAAAGTTTGACAGAAGAGTGGTAGTTTACCTGGCACAGTATAGTACACACCCATGATTCTTGCCAAGTTATGTATTGATTGAATTATTAATTAATGAAGCTACCTTCAATAAGCATGTGGCTCTGAGTTAGTGATGAGTCTTGGTTATAAGAGGTATACATCCAACTCAAGCTGAATTGAGGGACACAGAGGAAGTGAACATTTTCTATTGGCTCATAGTCATGCCAGGGTCCACAGACTACAACAATATGATGAACAAAAGTCCTCTGTCTTTGCTTTGTTTTCTCCTGTGATGGCTTCACTCTTAGCCAGGTGCTTGCCACATCTGTAAAAAACTGATGAGCAAGTACCCCCGGAGTTCATCTTAATGAGAGTAGCTTTCCAGTAGAGAGATCCCCATGGGAGAAGCAGTGGTGGGCAAGGGCCACATCATTTCCTCTTCCTGAGAATCCTCTTTTGTAGTTGGTTTGAGGTCAAATGGTTCGATTCTCGCCAAGAAAAGATGAGTAGGAGGGATTTACAATACACTTCAAAACCTTGGTTTTGTAAACAACTCCACATTTTATTTCCTTTGTCATGATGCCTCAGGTCAAGGATCTCATGTTTCAGATGGAGAAGTTACAGTATAGTGGAGAGTGGCCTAACTTGAATTAAGCATTGTGTAAAGAAGAAATAAAACTTTATTCTCTTAATTTGCTCATATGTCAGGTTTTATTTGTTTTTACAGTATGACCTAGCCTATCCAGATTAACACAAACACCATTTCCCTAATTTTCCAATTTCCATTCTTGGTCTGCTCACCTGGCTCTTGTGCCCATCTTTAGAATAGTTCCAGCAAAGCTAATCAAATGTGAGAAGGAAGCATTCCTTGTATGATCTGAAATGGGAAAAAACAAAAGTTGTGCTGTATTTTTTCCATGGCCATTTCTGATCTTTTGGGAAATAAATTACTATATATCATGGCCAATTTCTTGAATCATTGGTAAAACACATGCTCACATGTCCACCAAGAGCCACAAGAATTAAAATGGAGATTTGGTCACTTTGCCAAAGTTTAATTGGGAAATTTTTAGTTCAGTAATCAAAAAAATTTTTAAAGATTTTTATTTCTTTATTTGAGAGAGAGAGAGAGAACAGGGAGAGGGACAGAGGGAAAAAGAGAGGGAGAGAATCCTTAAGCAGACTCCCTACTGAGTGCAGAGCCTAATGCGGGGCTCCATCACATGACCCTGAGATCATGACCTGAGCCAAAAACCAAGAGTTGGATGCTTAACCAATTGAGCCACCCAGGCACCCTGAGTCATCAAATATTTTATCAGCCTACAAATTTTCCTCTTATTCACACCCTCTTCATATCTGGGAATTTATGCTACTCAATTTAGTGTATTTGTTAAAATATAAAAGAGCTCTATGTAAATTTCTTATTTTTTACTCACCCTATAATCTGGCTTCATTTTTTATTAAATAACAATACATTTATCTTGGGGGAAAAGTTTAATTTTTTTCTTTGTAAATCCTTCAGAATTTGTAAACTTCAGAGATTATGATTAGTGTTGTATTTGGGCAATCTCATTTATATTAATCCCATCCTGGGACCAGTTTTCATTGCAGAAAATCTTTCTTGCACTGAGGAAGTAGGACAGGGAATGTTAGCTACTGAGATCATAGGAAAACGCATTCACTCTCCATACTAGTGTTTTTATGATGCAAACACAACATAGGTTTTCTCCATTTATGAATTTCAGGTCTCTGGAATATTTTACTTCCACAATTGAACAGAATATAAAGGCAGCTCCTATCAAACCACTGTATTGCCTTTCTTGCAATTACATATTTTTACACTTCAAATGTTATGGCATTGGAACTTTGTTAGTGCTTCAAAGAATAAAATAAAACACAAAGGACACAAAAAAGCAGATGTGCAAATTAAATGCCAGGATTAGTAATATGGGCAGTAAGCTAGTATTGGAAATATCAAACCCAGAGGAATTTGGAAGAGGAATACAATGGACGACTGTATGTTCCTTACATAGATTTACTACTCTTAAAACCTTGCCATAATAGGTCTATTTCTCTCTGTCTCTCTGTGTGTATGTATAGATACATACATGTACCCATGTGCCTATATGTAAGATCATATACCCCTTTTCCTAAACCTTCTGAAAGTAGCATGAAGATATCTTGACATTTCTCTACTAAATATTTAAGTATGCATAACCAATAACAAGAATACTTTTTATTTTCTATACAGACACAATGCCATTGCCACACTTATGAAAATGGACATTAGCTCAACAATGCCATTCAACAAGCAGTCCATCCACAAATTTCAATATTATCTCCAAAATGTCCTTTATTGTTCTATTTATTTTTAAAATAAGGATCTAAGATATATACATAGCATTTGCTATTGAGTGTTTTAGTCTCCCATAACCTAGAACTTTCCTCACACCTCTCTTTATTCTTGATGATGTTGTATCCTTTGACAATTCCCAGCCACATGTCCTGAAGAACATCCCATCTTCTGGATTTGTCTAACTGTTAGATCTTGGTTAAATTTAGATCACACATTTCCGGCAATAATCCCACAAAGGTGATGTGTATCTCATGCCACTCATATCAGGAGACACAGAATATCAGGACCTTCTATTATTGGTGATGGCAAGCCTGACCTCTTGGTTAATGTGGTGACTGTCAGATTGCTCCATTTTACAAGTTTACCTTTTTAATTAGTCTGTAATCTGTTGGGAGATACTTTGAAATAATGCAAATATGTTTTTTAATGCTTTTCATTCAGTGGTTTTTATATTTATTGGCCATTCTTGCTTGAATCATTATTATAATAAGGCTTACAGAATGTTGATTTTCTAATTCCATCCTTTCTTCTACTTTTACTGACATTCTTTTACACAGCAGATTTTTTCTTTGATTTATCTTTTCTTTCAGTGCATTACATATATTTATGTAGTATTCATTTTTAATATGACTATGGACTCACAAATTATTTATAGTTTTTCCTATATGGTATGATTTTGTTTCTTTGCTCAAATTATTTCAAATTTGGCCAGTGGACACCCCTTCAAGCCAATTCTGCATTCCTTTGACATAAACGTATTAATATTTGAGCACTTCTTGCTTTCTGGTCCAATAAAATATTCAATGCTTATATTACCTTTCCTGCTCCAGTCATGAATTTAGCCATATTTCTGAAAAGATTAAAGTAAAACAAAACAAAAAATCTCCAAAGCTTTATTAAGATATAACTCCTGTATCATAAAATTCACCCACTTAAAATATGCAATTCAGTTATTTTGATATATTCACAGGGCTGTGCAACCACCACCACCACCATCTAAATTTAGAATATTTTTGTCCTCCCAAAAAGAACCCTGTAGCCATGAGCAATACTTCCCATCCACCTCAACCCCTAACCCCCCTCAGCTCTAGGAATCATTAATTTCTGTCTATGTAGATTTAGCCTGTTTTGGACATTTCTTTTAATGGTATGATACAATATGTGCTCTTTTGATGGCTTCTTTCACTTAGTATAATGTTTTCAAGATTCATCCATGTTGTATTATGTATCAGTAGGTATCAGTACTTCATTCTTTTTTATTGCCAAATAACATCCATTGTATGAATATACCATATTTTGTTTACCCATTCATCAATATTTAGACATTTTATTCTATTAATACGATGTATTAGATTAATTGATTTTCAGATGTTAAGCCAACTTTGCTCTTTCTTTAGGTGTGTATATGATAATGAGTGCCTAAGACATCTCTGTTTTTTCTCTGTGACTGTATTTCTTGTGGAAGGAAGGAGGTCCTCCCATATGCTAACCCCTTTCCCCCACCCCCTATACACAATGCACACTGCTCAGCATCAGCCCAAAGCATATCCCTTTCTTTACCACCTGGTGACTTCCCTCTCTTCATTTAGACATTCCAGCAAATGTCCCCATTACACAATTATGTCTGTATCAGCAAGTCTCAAGTCTGGCTTTTCTTTTGATAGAGGGGGAGAAAATACCATACTCTGAGAAAGTAGAGGTCTTCTTATTCTTTAACTAATGTGCAGGGTCTTCATTTTTATTTCTGAATTCTTTTCTCATTTGACTTAAAATTTTTTCCAGGGGGCTCACAATGGATATTAATATCCATTTGTATTTAGAAACAATGTTTAGCTTTAATTCAAACATTTTAATTATCAGCTCTATTTTCATTCTCATTTCTCTTGTTTTTACAACAAAAGAAACCTCTGCTTTCCACCAGAGGCAGTACTCTAAGGGAACAATTTATTTTGCTTAAGAGTGCAACTCCACCAATGGTGTATTTACACAACCTTGTTCAGCTAAACATAGCAGTTCATGATATTTCAAGATCTCTGCTTCTGTTATACCTGGCTAAGTCCTACTAGAGTGAACAGAGGATGACACCAGGCAAACTTAATCCTGTTTTGATAGTATGATCTAAATTCCTGAAAGAAGGTACTGGAATGATTTATAAATATCTTTAAGGACTAGAGAGGTTAGGGTAAAGCTAATGGGAGGTGATGCTGGGAGTGTTCTATATCTAGGTTCTATTATACTTTCATTGCTAATCCTCATTATGTGTTTGTTTAAGCTGAAGTCTTTTTGCTTTATGATAATTTGAGAGAGCACTTGATGACAATGTGTCTGGGTTGTCCTGTTAAAATTCAACAAATTACTAGTCTATGCCAGAAAAAGGAGAAATTCTGATTCAAAAATTTATTATCAGTGTTTACTGGCTATTGACAGTAATCTCCGTGTCTATTGCCTTAAAATATAGTATAGTTCTTTCACTATGATTACAAGCTATGTGATTTGAGGTAAGTCATTTATGCTCATTAAACATGAGTTTCCTCTATAAGAAACAACAGCAAGTATATGGAGAAAAATGAACACTCATGCGCTGTTGGTGGCAATGCAAACTGGAAAATAGTGTGGAAATTCCTTAAGAAGTTAAAAATAGAACTACCCTATGATCCAGGAATCACAATACTGGGTATTTACCCCCCAAATACAAAAACACTAATTCAAAGGGATATATGCAGTCCTATGTTTATATGTTTATAGCAGCATCATTTACAATAGCTAAGATATGAAAGCAGCCCAAGTGTCCATTGATTGAATGGATAAAGAGGATGTGAGACTATATATATATATATATACTGGAATTATATTCAGCCTTAAGAAAGAATGAAATCTTGCCATTTGTAACAACATGGATGGATCTAGAGGGTATTAACATTAAGTGAAATAAATCAGTCAGAGAAAGACAAATACTATATGACTTCACTCATATGTGGCATTTAAGAAACAAAATAAATGACCAAAGGGAGAAAAAAAAGAGAGAGAGAGACAGAAATCAAGAACAGACTCTTAATTATAGAGAACAAACTGATGGTTACCAGAGGGGAGGGAGTGGGGGGATGGGTGAAATACATTATGGGGATTAAGGAGTGCACTTGTGATGAGCACCAGGTGATGTATGGAATTGTTGAATCCTATATTGTACACCTAAAGCTAATATAACTGGAATTAAAATAAAAACTTAAAAAATTTAAAAATATAAAATTTAAAAATAAATAAAACTTATATCTTTAAAAAATCAGTTTCTTCACCATAGAAATAGGATAATGTAATTCGGTTGTCATACAGATTAATTAAGCCTGAAGCATATCAGTGCTCTATATATGTTAGCTGAAGTTGTTTTTATAATTAATATATAAATGGCTATTAGCCATCTACTTCATGTCTAACACCGGGGTAGGCTCATTGGTGATTGTCAAAGAAACAAAAGACAGGGTTCCCACTTTCAGGAAGTGAAACCCTCTGTGAAGGGGTGAAGACTAGTTGTTAAAAGAACAAGATGAGACCAGGCACATTAAAGTCCAGAACTCTCGGCAGGTGAACTAGGAGTTGGGAGAAGAAATAGATCAGAATGAGTTGAAACAGAGAGACTGAAGGATGAAGACCTTTACGAATCTGCTATGAACTGTAAGGCTCCAAAATTCTTAATTCTTTTCACAAATTTATAGAAGTAACTAATGTTATACAGAGCAGAGAGAATAGAGGTAGGATTACTGCCAAGATGAGAGAGAAGAAAATATTTAACACGAGCTTGGGATCATTCCCCTGATTCCTCCCTGACAGTACCATCCACTGTATTTACAAGCTCAGAGGACTGAGCTATGAAATTTTTTTCATACTTTGTTATGAAATTTACAGGTAACACTAAATTTTAGAATAACATTAGTGGATGCTTTATGGTGAACACATTAAGGGAAGCAGTTACTGTAGTTTCTCATCATTTATATTAAAAAAGAAATATATTGCCACTCTAGTAGAGCTATTGTAATGTTCTATGCATATCATTAGCAATCAATGATTGTAAGCCATCAATAAGAGCTTTCCAGAAAGACTTTTCTCAGCAGGAAGAAAAGAGAGGAGTATATTCATAATTATGGAATATGCACCCTATATTTTTTACACTTAAGAGACGCATGCTTTCATACCATGTGGTAAGGGACATATGGGCATAATAAGTTATTTCTTATTAATAGTAACTATTTTTATAAGGAAGATAGATGGAGAAAGTTATCTGGAGACTGTACTTTTAAATAACTAGATTAAAAGCAGTTATTATATTACTTTTGATGTCTTGATGCAAACAAAGCTGATTTGGCCAGGCTTTTTCTATTATAATAAGATTTTAGAAGTGAATGCAGACAAATAATAAGCCCCATTTACAGACAATTCACTCAATCTAGTCCTAGAGACAATGTAGACTTGTTCCTTAGAATAATGTCTATAGTATAGTACTTTGTTCATACCAGTCTGAAAAGAGTACTTAGGAAAATGTACAGATCTCTGCCCATCTTAGTTTTTACTTGAAATCCTATTTCATAATGGTAGTAATGACTAGTCTTCCAGCTGATAAATCTTCAATTAAAATGAAAAAGAAAGCAATATTTTGGGTCTATCATCCACAGAGGTGAGTTGGCTCACTGGTTCTAAGTAATGGCAAGATGGTAACTGAGCTTGCACAAATGCATTGGTGCCTCTGTCCAATGATGTGTGGTGCAATAAGCATTATTCTAAAAGGCAGACTGGGAAAATAAATTGGGCCCTGAGAAATCTGGACAGTGAGTTTTATGGACAGTTTTGTGGGTGATGAAGTTATTCTGGAGTTGCAGAGTTGTGTATCTTTCTTTGAATTGTACTTGTGGAGAAGACACTGATCTCTGAGCAGGAAATGAAATTGTATTTTTTGTATTATCCATTACAACTTCCCTATGTCAAACAAATTAGTGCTGAGGTTCATGGCCATAAATCACATCACAATGCCATAATGATAGATAAATAGATTAATGGAACAGAAGAGCCCAGAAATAATCACAAATAAATTTAATGAGGAAACAAAAGTCTTTTTGACAAATAGTTCTGGAATATATAGATATCTGTATGGGAAAAATGGACCTTATCTCCTGCCTTACTTGAAAATTTAGTTTGAGTTGGGTCACTTAAACATCAATGCAAGAACCATAAGACTTCTAGCATCCTAGTAGGATATTTTCATGACTTTAGAATAGAAAAAGATTTCTTAGAACATAAAAGACATTAACAAAAGAAAAAATAAATTAGAAATTAAAATTTTCATTCCGATTTAAAAGTCAAAACATCAAAATTAAAAATTTCTGGTTATCAAAAGATTTGAAAAGATAAGCTGCATTCTGGTTGAGACTATTTGCCAAACATATCTGACAAAGAATTTGTATCAAGAAAATATACAGAAAGATTTTAACTGTAGAATGACATGGCCATATTTTCATTTTAATGTATCAGTTTGGTAGTTGTAATAGGTAAATTTTAAGGAGATAGGATTGGAAACAATGAAAAAGTAGCTATTTGGTTAAAGGTGGTAAGGTCCCAGTCTGTAAGAGGCAGTTTTATATGGAAAATTCTCTGAATTCTTTGAATGTAGTGAGAACCAGAAGAAAATCTGATATGTGTTTTTAGTACCTTCTTATAAACAAGGAACTGATATATACTGTGTTTGGGATCCTAGATTAAGATCCCTGCAAATAGATGCGAGAAGAGAAAGCTTTATTCCTGCTATAGAAAGAGAGACCATCCAAAAAGCTGATTGCTCTAAACTTCTGGCAGTTAGCAAAGATTTTTATTCTTTAAACACAGTAGGAAGGGGGAATATGAGGAATGGGAATGATAAACGGAATCTGGTGTGAGGACAAAGAAAAGATATTCCACTAAGCTCTTTTTAGTTCTTGAAAAGACGGTCTCAAGTCCAGGAAAGTGCATTTAAGAGATTAACCATTCTTAGTCTTCAAAAGATGGTCTAATGTTAAGTGAATCCAGAAAAAGTACACCCACAGTTGTGAATTTATCAAGAAAACTATCAGTTTAGGTCAGTCAATGAAAAGCACATTCTCTGGGTCTTTGCTAACATAAGAGTTGCAAAAATGGTCTCTTTCCGCTCTTACCAGTTTTGGTTTTTGTGCCTTATTTCTTCAATTTTTTCTATACCTGTGTTTTCTTCTTTCCTGCCTCATCTTTTCAAATGACAAGAATATTAGATCTTTTTGATATTGTTTCACAACTTCTCAAGGTTCTGTTTATTTCTTTTGTTCTTTTCTCTCCATTTTTCAGATTGGATAATTTCTATTGTTCCATCTTTAAGTTCAATAACTCATTCCTCTGTGTTCTTCATTATTTAATTGAACCCATTCAGTGACTTTTTAAAGTCAGACATAGTTTTCAGTTCTGAAATTCCAATTTGGTTCTTTTTTATAGTTTCTATTTCTCTGCACAGAACTCATTTATCTTTCCATTAATTTCAAGGGTTTTTATCTCTTTATTCCTAGAGCTGATTACAATAGCTGTTTAAAGATTGAATCGGGGACTGTGTTGCTTCATAACCGAATTAAAGAATCCTCTTTTCTAGGATTCTGCTTACCACTGTCACTGTGGCTAGGACCAGGGATGGGAGAAAAAAAGAAAACAACTCCGAAAACTAAAAGAAAAGCAACACTTACCCCCACATTCTCAGGCTCCTTGGGGATCCTTTTCCTGGTCCTCTGGCCAGAAAGACAGGATTTCTCTCAGAGACTTTTGCTTTGCCTGCTCACCACAAAGTTAAGGAGGAAGGTTGCTCCTGGGACAGCCTGAGGGATAGAAAAGGCAAAACTTGAGAAAGGGACTCCACATCAGTCTGCCTGCTATTATTAACCTCAGTTGTCAGGTGGCTGCTTTTCCTATTGTCCCAGAACTTTCAGTTGCAATTAAAGATGACCTGCTCCATCTACGTTGCACTGCAAGTTTCCACCTGTGCTTTTGTGACCTGCGTTTTTAAATAGTTGACCCAAAAAACACTACCTCTGAAGGAAATAGTTAGCTTTATACATGGACAATGTGCACATCTTTGTCCTTGGTCCCAGGATATTAATATAAAATGACTTTATCCTTTTATTCAATGTCTGTTCACCTTCGTGGCCTTTTAGGATCGTTATGTATATATCATTTCATTGTTTATAATATGATTAATTTATTTTACTCATAAAAATCACAGCAGATACTTGCACAATCTCTAGTAAATCTAGAGAATTAAGGTGAAATGTTCTGAAGCCTTATGTGACAAAATGTCTTCTCAAAGTCATTTCCATATCAGTGTACATTATGCCCAGTCTCGTTATCACCCACCCCTTGGCAACTACAGAGCAGAGTCAGCAAATGTCCACACAGAGGAAGTTTTGATTGGAAGTCACAATGGGGTCGTGTGAATGGAGAGACAGTGGTGTATAATGAACATCAGATTATAACACAGCTTACAGAAAGCTTATAAGGTACAATCAAGGGGGAGTAAATTTCCAAAGCAACTTTGATTCTTCTTATTCTTGAAAACTTTCTCATAAATTTCAAACTTCTCCAGGATGTGGAGCAAAAGCATACTTTATTTACCTAGTAGAACATAGATTGTATGTGCAGGCAAAGTAGTCCACTAAGGTTTGATAGACACTAGGAATGCTGCCTGATCTGAGTCTTTTCTCAACTAATTCTCCAGAGGCAAAGTTTGGGGATTTACTCCCTCACCTTTAATCCTATTTCTGCAATGACTCAGACCCAGTTGACAGAAGCATTGGGAGGAGAGTGTGTGCAGTAGATTTTGGTCTTAAGAGGAAAGAACAGAAATTCTGAAATAATGTTCCACACCACAGATACCAGTTAAAAGAACAAAATAGTAGGATGAAGCCAGAGAGAGTGGGGCCACTTTTTATATCAGTCAAGTGTCTGTGGGCCTTTTGGAAATAAAAAGGGGGAAGAAAGAAATAAAAGGGAAAAGGAGAGAGATAAAATGATCATGGGGGGTATAAAACACTCCTGGGACAGCAGAAATGTCCAGGCACATATTCAGCACACATTCAGCCAATATTTAGTGAGTATCCTCTATACACGAGGTACTGGGTCAAGATTTGAAGATTTAAAGATGGGAAAGCACAGTCTCTTTTCTTAAGAGCTTATGGTTTCTGTTACACTCTGGAGAGGAATGGTCCAGATTCTAAATGGATGCAGCCACTGATGGAAAAAAAAAGGTAGGAAAACTATTCTAAATGGTAGATGAGCTTATATTTAAAGGGAAACTCTGAAACTGAGAAGTCTCAGATTTCCTTTCATTTCTGTGATTGATAGCTGAAGAGGAAGGGAAATTGGAACAAAAGCCTGAATATTGGATCCTTCACAATCAAATCTTTTGTCTTTGTGTGACTTAGAGTATGATATATAATATATAATATACTATGCATGTACGTATTATATATAATATTATATATGTATTATATAATTATATAGCATATGTCAATTATATATTATATGTAATATTTCTGCCTTGTTCTTTTTTACTTAATTCATATTTCCAACCTATTTTGATGTTTTTAAAGAAAACAGGCAGAATTGATGTTATTTGAAGTATTTATATATTTATATATTTATTTTAATTTGGGTTCCATTTGACTTATAGCAGAAGGGTCCATATTTTGGAAAAGGATGGACATGGGATTTAATCCAAATTCTACTATTTTCTTCTGCTTTTTGCTATTTGTGCAAGTTATTAAACTTTTCTGAATGAATCTTCAATTTCCTCATCTATATAGTGGGGATAATAATACCATTATTAGGAAGTATGAGGAGGATTAAATAAGGTATTGCATGGAAAATGGCGGTGTACTATCTGGGACAGAGGAGCCCCTCAAAAATATTGATGATATTAGGTCATTTTATTAAGCAATTATGACATTCCAAGTAAAATTTCTTCACATTCAGTATCTCCTATCTTCTTCAGAATAACCCTGTGAGCCCAGCACTGTAATTATCCTGATTTTATTGCTGAGGAGACCCAGACTAATGGGGTTAAGTAACTTGCCTAAAGAGCACACAGCAAAAAGAAAGCAACAGAACTAGTTTGACAGGTCTCTTGGACTGCAGAGGGGGACACATGGACACAATTCTGTTGCGCACCTAAAGACTCTGGGTTTCCCTTCCGCATTAGCTTCTTTGGTAGATTTTAGAAGCATTTCACTGGCCTGAATCTGCTCCAAAGCTAACTGGGTTCTTGAAGGATACTACTGTATTATTTATCTGCCCACCATCCATAATTTTCCATGTTGTGTGGCTTATTCTCACTGAGCAATTCCTTTTGTGCCGAGACACTGGGAGTTCTTTCTTTTTCCTTCCTCTTTCCTTTCCTTCTTCCTTTTCCCACATCATCAATATTTAGCCCCTTCACAGAGTAAGTGGGCCTCTGTCCTAGTTCCTCGTCTTTATTCCTCTCAGCTCTCAGGTTGTCCCCTCCTCACTTATGGACCTCTTCCAGCTCCAGGCATGCCCGCAAGGTAGGCTGTATTCTAACCAGAGCCTTGTGGCCACCTCTATTTCCAGAGGGAGCTCTGGCTGTTGTATTTAGCACATAGGTACCCTGAAGTCAGGAAACAAAGCCTTCTGAGAAATCAGTTTGGGGCAATGGTGGTTTTAGGGAGGATCACAGATGTTTGCATGCATGAAATCCAAACAAAAGGGATTAAAGAGAGGGCCCAAAGCATTTTTTAGGATAAGGAACAAAAGAACAAACAAACCAGAGAAATCACAGAATGTAGAAATACTATCCTGTTTGTCTGCAAAAAGAGTGTTTTAATATCAATTGTTTGGGGGGAAACACACAAACACACACACACACACACACACACACACACACACGCTGAAAATACTGCCCATGTAAAATGAATTCAACTCAACCTAGCTGTCAAAAAAAGGCATCAGAGGAATAAGAAAGTAGCAAGGTTGTCTTGGAATCCAATATAAATGTGTGCTTTTTTTCAATGTTCTATAAATGCTTTGAAGTTACCAACAGCCCCAAAAAACATTAGACTCTGTCATGGGAAGGCAGTTTGGGGCAAGGACACAAGGATGAGAAGAAGACATGACTGATAACAAAGAGCTGTGACCTCCAGGTACAGAGTCGTCCTAAATATACCATTCATTAAGTTCTTTATAAGTTTCAGGAAGTTTTTCACCTTTTATTCATCATTTCACTTAATCCACACCATCATCTAAGAAGAGAGGGATTATCATCCACATTTTACAGATGACAAAATTGAGGCTCATGCTACTAAGTAACAGGGTCATGGTCACACACCTAATTATTTTGATAGTCAGGGGTTGTACCTGGGTCTGCAGAATTCCATAGTCCATGCTCTTAACTGCTCTTCTCCCCTTTTAAGAAGCCATGCTCTGTCATCACTGCTCCCTGTGAATTGGTATCAAGCTCAGAGGGAGAAGAGCTCCTTCTCCGGGGAGGGCCGCTATACTTGGTCTAGTCTGTTGTTTTCTGCCTTTTTCCTATTTGGGGCCACATGGCTGTTATCTGTGACCTATTAAAAACATATTGTGTCTTTCTGTGGCAGACATGGAAATCCACTTAAACATGCAATTGAACTTTATTTAATTTTTTGTGTGCCAATGTCTTTATCCCTCATTTTAAAGCTAAAAATTTAAAAAGCAAAAATTATAGTAGTAAGCTTCAGGATATATGATAATGTCCATATTGGCAATGAGCAGGCATGAAAGCACTGTCTATTTGGTTGGTCAAATCTCTTCCTGGGATAGTATTCTGACACCAACTGGTATACTGCAGTTCTGTTCTGGTATTAATGACCTGGAGTGAGTGCAGACCCCGTAAGTTAAGGGCTCAGTCCTCCACAAGACTGTTCTCACATCAGAAGGTAGCTGCACCTGCACCTCAGGTGTCCACAGACCACCCACACTTCTGATGGACTGGCGATAAATTCAGGAGTCCCCAAAACCCTCACATTTGATAGTTTGCTAGAATGACTCGCAGAACTCAGGAAAGTGCTTTACTTCTGATTACAGTTTTATTATAAAGGATAGAGATCAGGACTAGTCAAATGAAGAGACACATGGAGCAAGGTTTAAGAGAGTCGCAAATGCAGAGCTACAGTGCCCTGTCCTCATTGAATCATGGCCTGTCTTCCTCCAGGCAGTGACATTGATATATTCACCAACCAAGAAGATCCACTGAGTTTCATGTCCAGAGGTTTTATTGTGGTTTCATTGCATAAAATGATTGATTGAATATTGCCTACATAACTGAAAGCAGCCACCCCCCACTCCCCTTCTCAAAAGCTGGGCTGGCTTAAAGCCCCAACCTTCTCATCACAGGGTTGGTTTTTCCAGTGAACAGCCCCCATTTCAGTCATCTAATCTCATTAATATAAAATCAGATGTGATCTAAGGGGTTGAAGAATAATAAAGACACTCCCATTACTTGGGGAAGTGCAGGGGTTTTAGAATCTCCATGCAAGGAACTGGGACAAAGACCAGACAAATTCCGTTTTGTATAACAGATGGTTGGAGCACATTGCTTTGGGATCTTTGGAAATGTGTGGGTGCCTGCAGAGAAAACTTCTTGGTTAAATGTAGGGTGATCATATAATTTATTATTCAAATGAGTTTTCTCTTTTACAAGAGAAGGGGGTTGCAGATTGGTGGGGATGCCAGACAACAGGTGTCAACAGGGCATCTTCTGAGTGAACTGGGACTTTGGTCACTTTATTGCTTTTTATTCCACTCCCAAGAAAGTGTGAAGGGTTTGGGACCAGTCTGTAAGTTCTTGGAGTCTTCTTGGTAAGACAAGTGCTTATCTTGCCTCTGCTAGTTACATTTTTGAAACTAAGGGAGACTATTTGCTCAAAAGGGATGATAGTATATCCATAATTGGAACAAACTTGACATAGGTAGACTGTGTCTTTATTTGAATAAGTATATAGTTCCGTAGCAGATGACTCAAGTTATTCTTACTCTACACAGGTGACAACATATGTAACATTCTCTTCTTCACTTATTGCTTGCTCTGAAATTTCAGGGTCTAATAAGTTTTCTAAACCCAAAGGCAGTAATACCCTCTCCCTCCCCATCATCACTTCACCTATGGAGGTGCTCATTATGTCCTTTCCCTGAAAGCCAGTCACTTTTATATGTTTCAAAATTTGTTGGCTACCAAATACAAATATTTCATGACTGCATCTCCATTCTTTTCTATACATAGTGCCTGAAACATCCAGATTTCTTGGCATTACTTTTTCATACCAAAAGTTATCTAAAATGTTCAATACCACTCTAGTCCTATGGTTCTTTGTGTCTGAAAAATTATATGAGCTCTCTGAAGGGAAAACCTTATTTTAATCATAATTTCTATATTCCCAGGGTTCAGTGTGGTGCCTAACACATCATGGGCCATCATACGTATTATTATCATAGTAAGTGAATTAATGATTGAGAGAAGCATTAGCAAATCAAGATAGGATTGAATTGCCTACGAAACCCATATTCTGCAGAAGTGTTAGAGAGAAAATCCATACCCAGATTCCTTTTATGGAAGTCCTAACGTTGCCAAGTTTTTTTTCTATAAGGGGCAGGAAATCTTTAGGTGTGAAAGGAGAGAACAGTGGGTAAAGACTCAGTCAAAATCTTCTGGAACCCAGATGGATACACTGCTTTATTTCATGGAAACTGTTGAAGAGCTCTCCACGATAACTTCCAGTGATGGCAATGGATTCTCATACATGAGGTCCTGAGTCCAGTGTATTGATCCTATCTGCGACCATGGCAGAGATCCTGCAGGCAAGATGACAGGCCATCAGCAGTCTGCTCAGTAGGAGGAGTTGGCTTGGGGGAGTGCAGTTGATATAAACACTGTAGTGGAAAGCCACCAAATCATTTTACAGCAGCATGACCTTGGATTCGTGGCCATTAGTCATTGTAATGATAATATTAAAAAAACAATAATTATTGGAAAAGGAAACCCAATTAAAGGTATGAAATCAGGAGGCCTGGGTGAGGTGGCCTATTGGTAGTTTGAATTGGAAACAGGAAATGTAATGTTACATAAAATGGTTTGAAATTTCATGGACGTAGAGGTTTGGGAGCTTAAAGCAAAATTAGAGTGTGAAGTCCTCATTCTACAGTTGAAATGGAGGCTCCCAAAGGCAAGTAATTCCTTCTATTTCTTACTTAGGATTATGCAGCTAAGAGATTAATATCTCATATAAATCTATAAGAACATTTCTCCTTTATCTTCTTTGGAAGGTAAGCTCCATGAAGATGTGGTTCTTTTCATTCATGCACTAAATTTTCTTCATTACCTAGAACAGTGCCTGGTACACATTACACAGGCACTCAATTCTTTGAATGAGTCTCAGAGTACACATTTTGGTTAAGATCTTGAGTTTGGAGTAAAACAGATGTGAACTGAAATACTGCTTACCCCTATGAGATGTGTTACTTTGGGTGAGTTAATGAACTTGTATCAACCTTAAGTAAGATAGTAAACAAAATAATGCACATAAATCAACTTGATGAGCCTAATACCTAATCGACACTCAATGAAAGCTGAATATTTATAACAATAATTGTCAGATTTTACTGAACACCTGGTTATATTATAATTTCTAAGGGATTTAGGTTCACTCAACTGCTTCCCAGGTTCAGGGTTTTAACATTTGGCTTTCATAAAAGAAATCTTAGGTCATTCACATACCCAGTCATTCTTAAAATGCTTTATTTTAATTTTCCTCATGGACGTACATTAAGAAATGTGTTGCAAATTAGCATTCATATAATGGCCTCATTTCACTTCTGTGCAGCCTGTCAATTACTGTTTTTATTTTTTTAACCATAATAACTCCCCAACTATTTATATATTTAAACGATCAATGCATTAAATCAGAGAACAT
>NW_027397082.1:11424158-11497416 GCF_003265705.2 Callorhinus ursinus
GGCTGTTGTGCTGATCTTTTGGGGGAGGGGCCTGTTGCTGTGGTTTCCAAATGTCTTTGCCGGACGCGGAATTGCCCCGCCCTTGTGGGTCCGGGCTAAGGAAGCTGCTCCGGTTTGCTCTCAGGAGCTTTTGTTCCCTGCAAGCTCTCGGTACAGCTTTTGAGGACCAGGGTGAAAATGGTGGCCTCCTAATCTCCTCCCGGAGGAGCTGAGAACTCGGGGCCCCGCTCCTCAGTGCACCCCCAGAGAAAAGCAGTCACTCCCGTGTCCCTGGTCTCCGGCCGCACTCCGTGCTCACCTGGCCTGTGACCAAGCGTTTCTATCTTTGGCACCCGACCCCATGTGGAGTTTCCAAACCCAGCAGATCCCTGCGGTGTGCTCCTGCGTCGCTCCTCCCGGGGGAAAAAGGGGAGTCTCCCCGGCTCTGCCGCTTGTTGGGTCCCTGCTGGAGTAGCAGTGGCCCGACTGGGCCACAGATCACAGTTTATGGCCACCCCGAGCTGAGAGCCCGCAACTCGGCTCTGTCTCTGTAGCCGGCTTCCCCGCTCCGATACCTGGGAGCTCGGCCGCACTCAGGCACCCCCGGACTTTCTGTGACCCCAAGGGTCCTGAGACCACACTGTCCCGGGAGGATTCCACCCCCCGCTTAGCCACTGGAGTGACGTCCCTCCGCGGAGCCGACTTCTAAAAGTTCCGATTTTGTGCTCCGCGGCTCTATCACTTGCCAGAAACGGCCGGCGGAGGCCCCCTCCCCAGCCGTCTATCCTCCCGAATATCGCCTCGGATTCACTTCTCTGCACGTCCTACCTTCCAGTAAGTGGTCGCTTCTCTGTTCAGAGAGTTGTTGCTACTCTCCTCTTCGATCTCCTGTTGAGTTCGTAGGTGTTAAGAATGGTTTGATCCGTATTCAGCTGAATTCCTGAGACCAGATGAAATCTAGGTCTCCTACTCCTCCTCCATCTTGCTCCGCCCTCGGCTAAAACATTTTTAAAAATGGAAATTTGAGGGGTTGAACACACATTTCATATAATTTTTCTCTGATTAAGAGTGAGATGATTAATCAGAGGGGGAGACGAACCATGAGAGTCGATGGACTCTGAAAAACAAACTGAGAGTTCTGGAGGGGCTGGGGTGGGAAGATGGGTTAGTCTGGTGATGGGTATTAAAGAGGGCACATTCTGCATGGAGCACTGGGTGTTATTCTCTGACAGTTACTGAGAAAGAAGCAGTTCAGCTGATATAAATCAGAATCTAAGACTACTTGGTTTGGACCACCCTTTTGTTGCCCCAAAGGCAGGAATTCTGCAGCGGTTTCTTCCTATTGCGAACCAAGAAAGAGTGCACTGAAAATTTAAGCTAACAGTCTTTTATTTGGGCAATTGGAATTGCAATTCGGGAGACACAGATTCAGGTAGAAACCTGACTCGTGTTTTGAAGAAGACAAAAGGGGGCAGAGTTATAAAGGCAAAAGGTCATGAGCGCAGTTGTTATTTAGGACCTCCATGCAAATCTGGGATTGAAACTGGGTTATCTGAGATTGGTTGGGTTAACATGCAAATGAGCAATTTAAACTTGTCAATTCTCATTTGCTCCTTTCCAAGTGAAGAATGTGAAGGACTCAGGTGTCCTCATGAGGAGGGAGTTAAGTCCAGCCTGAGGGCTTGTAGCTGGCAAAAAGATCATAGTTCCTCCACTGAGGACATGCATAAATTCCACCTCCTGTCTGGCCTCCCCACTCTATTTTTAAAAGAGACTCTTTTAGTGAGGCTTGCTTGCTCTACTTAGAAATCTCCTTTCATACTATATCTTATGTTTTTCCATGGTATCTTGACAACCTGCACTTTCTTTCTTTCTTTCCTTCCTTCCTTCCTTTCTTCCTTCCTTTCTTAGAGAGAGAGAGAGAGACCTCTCATGTGCAAGCCAGGGGTTGAGGTTGGGGGTGGGAGGGAGGGGCAGAGGGAGAGAGAATCCCAAGCATGCTCCAAGCCCAGTGCAGAGCCGCACATGGGGCTTGATCTCACAACCTTGAGATCGTGATGTCCAACTGACTAAGCCACCTGGGTGCCCCCACATTTTTTCTATACTTACTAAATTAATTTACTTTGTTTCTACTAACTTTGAAAACTTTTACTCCTTTATTTACTGATACAGCCCAATTTTGTTTGCCAAAGAGTAGAGTTCTCAGTCACTGTCATCACACTTATTCCATGTTTGACCAATTTTTCATTCTCTTTCCACTAAATCAGTCTCCATGACCATTAAACAAGGTCATGATGCTCTCAGCTGCTCTCCCAAAGGTCTACTTAAGTCTGCCCTCTCACCATCATAATTCACACTATTGCTTTCCCCACTGAGAGCAGACATCCTAGATGGAGTTGTGGTTTGGCACATCATAAAGAATTTTAAGATTTTTCACCTTTGGCCAATTAAGTGACAGACTAAACATGTCCATCTTAGTGAGGAAACTGGACCCCCTATCATACAATTATTCTTTGGAGTCTGTAGAAAAAAAAGCATTTAGATGTATTGGGGGTGGGGAGAATCTATAGCGGTTTAGATGAGAGAATTCCAATATCTGAAGAGTTTTCAGGTACAATTTTTGAACTGGAGTGGATGTTGGAAATAACTTTCTGCTATATTACAAGTAGATCTTTTGTGTAACTACAGATGGAAGTCCTGAATCAAGGTAGAAGACCAATTTTGACTCACATTAAGAAAAGAATGGCTAATAATTTTCCAAATATATAATAAAACAATTTACCTCAAGAAACATTAAGAGACTGGTGAGAAGTCGTCAGAAAAATTTAGCAGATATTGGATAGGAGCTGGATTATTTTTCTGACGAGTTCTCACCAGAAAAATGATAAGCATGCCCACTATCTTAAAAATCATTGATTGGCATTTTAATGTTTATTTCATGGACTTCCCCCCCCCCCATGCACCTTTAATGTGTCTCCTGTATCCAGAGACACAATGTGGTATTGGTAGAATTGAAAATGAACTAGAATTTGTGTAAGAAAACTTAAGTTCTTTTGCCACTGGAGAGTTGTGTGACTTTAAGTATTAATGTCATCTCTCTTAGAATTGTATTCCAAAGATGATAACCATAACCTTTTCAAGGCTATAAAATGTTTCACAAATATGAAGTGATTTTACTCAAACACGTTTTCTGGAAGTTATTTCAAAGGGAATGCTCATTTGTAGTTACTAAACTCATTTCCAAAGTCCCAGTCTTCCAAGAAACAATATGATCCATGTCATATGATTGATAGGTAGTTTCTAAGCCCCCAGAAATGCCGGGCTGTTTTTCTTTTTTGCCTGCTGTTGACACACCAAAAATATTTGTTTCCATACTATAAATAACCAACCGAAATACCTTCCTTTTATTAGTTACTATTATCCGTTGTTGGCCTACATTCTGGTGTTTCTCTACATCTGCAAAAGTAATAAACCAATTTTATGTAAGTCACAGAATAACAGCAGAGTAGAATTCTGCAAAGAAACTCCCCTGAATAATTGGCCCTGTCATAGATGGCATGCATGAAGAACAATAATAGTAACAAGTCCACTATCTTTAAGGGGTGGGGAATGATTTACATAAGGGAAATTATGGTTGTTCACTACCAGATACAATGGTGGAGTTACATGACATTTTACTTCTGAAGCTGTCTGAGCATCCATATTCAATATTTATCTGAGTCACAAGGCTCTCAGCTCATTCATCATAGGAAGCAGGAGGGCCTAATGGAGCGAGTGGGCTGTGTGGCCTGTTGACTGATTTAGTCACCTTGGTCAGGATACTCATGCCCTTGGAACATAGGATTGACTCATAAAAAGTGGAGACTTTTGTTTGTTTGTTTTTACCATCAGTCTGCCTCAAAGGGTCACAGTGGGTTTGTTGGAAGACAGCAAGATATTTTCAGTTGAGTCTTAATCATCCATTTGAGGTTGGGAAAATAAGGCAAAATCAAAATCCACAATGTAAAATCTGTTCCCAGTCATCTTAGAATATTCGCTAGCTATCTGCATTGGTTTTAAAAGAATAGGAAACAGTAATTGGTGATTAAATTGTTAATTTTTGGAACCAGACTGCCTGGATTGGATTCCACATCTGCTACTTTATAGCTGTTTACTACGAGGAAATCATTTAACCTCTCAGTCTTTTCACCGGCAAATGAGGATTATTATGGTAAAATTGGCTTGTTTGGACCCATTAAGTGAAATAATTCACTTCATGGGGTGTGCCAGCAAATGTTTAACCATCAGCTTTTGGGGTGGAGTGGGGACAAGGTCAACATTTGCTGACTTCTGTGGTATGAGTGCTCCCACCTGGACCATTTCAAGTTGGGAATGTGTGCACACAATAGCTTGCCAGCCCCAGCACACAGCAGTGATGGAAATCACTTTGCCCAGTGCCTGGGATACTGAAGGGCTCAATTATTATAGGTAGTTATTATAAATTTTATCATTATTTTGTTTTGGATTTCATTATTATTGAAATTCACTGAACATAATTTGTTCTCTTTCCTCCCATGTTACTCTTTCTCCAGACTATAACAAAAGAAGAAAAATTATAAGTTTGGGAAATTATAATGGCAATTAGAAAATAAAACAAAGCCAAACAGATCTCCTTAATGTCTCTTATTTGGAAGGAAAAGCCAGGAACTAGAAGACCTTTAACTCTTATTCTGCTACTGTGGTTCAACTGGCTTGGGCAAGCCACTTTAACTTCTCTTAGGCTCAGTTTTTCTTCTTGTAAAATGGGTGAAATTATTGGTGTTTGCCTGCTTTACCAGAAACTTTTAGCGTTAAAATCTACAACTTATTAAGACATTTCTTATAAACTTAACAGGTCTGGTTTTATATTCAGAATCATTGATTTAGCAATCTAACTCTTGGGATTTATCCTAAAGAAATAATTATAAAGAAGTAAGGAGTCTTTTAAAAATTGGTAACAAAATGTGCATTAATGTACTTAATCTGTTTTAGGTAATTTATTTTAGATAAATGCAATTGAATGTTATGTTAGTATCAATGAATATTATGCTAATGTATATGACTATTACGCCAATGTCATTTTAATGTTAATAAAAGATAACTTTGCTATAGAAAAATATTGTCTTCATGAATATAAAAATGGTATTTTTCTAAGAGAAAAATTTTATGACAGATTATATGGCAAATAGTCATAGAACTGTATTATAATACATAATAATGGTACATTTGGGAAAAAATGGGAAAGGAATGCAAAAAGGAAAAAACTGTGGTGTTACAGTCATGGATTTTATGTTATAAAAGGAGTAAAAATCAAAATTTAAAACCCATTATGAAAATAGTTACAGGGTAATAAGGTATTAATGGAAATCCAATAAGTAGAAAGACATCAGCCCAGAGAATCACCTTTTTCAAAATGACCCTCCATATTTTTTCCTATATAAGACCTAGCTTTTGACTAGTTATTCCAACAAAGGTGGTTTTTCTGAGGCTTGAGAGAAATAGAAAGAGTAGCAAATTCTTAAAACTAGAAATATATTTGAAATTTGAGCTGGTGAGAGCCCTTCTCTTTCAGGTAAAACACATATAAAAACTCCCATGTTTTGGGAGTTTGCTCCCATGTTTTGTGTGCTCTTTGATGCCTGGGGTCAACCTTACACTGGTAAAAAGAATGGTACATATGAGACTTCATAGGAAACTTTTCGTAGGTACATGGAGATCTTGCCTCCTATCCTGGTTTAATGGCTCCATACTCAGATGACTTGAGTTTTCAATTGGTTCATTTTAAGCCGTGACTTTGGAGCCTTAGTATTTCTTGACCTACAGTTTCTGGCCCAACTTCTTACAACCATATGCTTCTGTACAACACCGTGGATCTCCAAATCCCTTGCACACCTTATGGCACATACTTCAAAGCTATCTGGGTGCCTTGTAACTGATGATGACTCAGGATAAGAACCAAATCTCTACTTTCTCATTGGTTTGAATTACCATTACCTTAATGGGGAACTGAAGTCCAGTCCAATCAAGCTGGACTGAAGCTTGGAATGTGCAATAGAATGAAGAGCATTTTATTGGCAATATGTGACAGTGACAACAGCTGTCTTCTGTTGTTATCAGTAAGCTTTAACTCAAGTTTGCAAACTCAAAATCATACAAGGGCAGGCAGGTGGCACAGAAGGTGGTGAAGTTGCTGAATTCTGTTACTATCTAGAGTAACACCTCTTTAGCTGCACAGTGCTTTAAAATATGATATGAACTAAAAATGCTAACAACACACAGCATGTCCGCCGCCTGCTAGCCTGCTCTAACTCTGCCTGCTGCCCGGAACAAAGAGTAGTAGCAAGGGTGTTCATGTGGTGGTGCAGCATGTCAAGTTGAGAGAGGACACAGTCCCTCTGGCTGATCTCCTTTGCTTTGTCTCTCTCCCCTTGTGACAGCTGGCCCCACAGATTCCTCTGCTCCACTTCTAAGTCCAATCTGGGCTTGAGCCAGAAAGGATGTAAATAATTCCTTGCTACTTTGATACCGTAATGAATACCCTCTAATTCCCCACATTGTTCCCAGTGTCCATTCCTCCTTCACAAGTCTGTCCAATTTCCAGTTTCACGCACCTAAGCACCTGGGCTATACTGACTGTGTGCCAATCCTCCCAGTTTCTAGAACATGACATGAACATTAGTTCTTTCAAAAAATGAAAGCCAGGTCCTGCCTTCACAATTGATACAGCCCTGTATGAAATGAAATGCCCTAAGGCAAACATGACTCTATTCTGAATGCAGAGCTGAATGGCTCACAGTTTGATTATAGAAAAGGTTTTCTGTGGCTTAGACTCAGATGATCAAATGGTCTTTGGATTTCATTAAAAGCTGTGGTGAGTCTACTAGAACACAATTTTGTTTTAAATATACTTGGCAGAGTTGGAGATGATTTTGAATTTCCTTTCTGTCAATAAATTGATTAAAAATAGTTGTTTGAGTTGTGATGTACTCCCTACTTTATGCTCAGTTTGTGTTGGGTGTTGTGGGGGATTTAGAGGAAGAGTAAGTCACAGTCTCTATCCTCACAGAGTTTATACTCCAGTTGTGGACACACAAACACACAACTTCACACCCAGGAAAAGAGAGTATACAATAAAAGTCGGTGCATAAATGATTATTAACATCTGTGCTTCTACTGGGCTGTGCCATTTACATAACTGATGTTGTATCCTCACCACAACTCTAAAAGTTGTCAATTTCCCTTTGCCATTCGACATACCATAAACTGAGGTGCTGAGACCTTAGCCTAAGGTCACACAGTCAGCAGAATGCTAGACCTAAGGGTGTCTGATTCCAGAGCTGGTGCCCTTTCCTGTAAATGAGCTGTTCTCATTCTTCATTGTGTATTTAAATCACCTGACACACTTAAAAAAATGTGGATGCCTCGACCATGCCATCAGAGATTCTGTTCATTTGAGGTCTGAGTATTGGCTAATTCAAAGAATCCCAGGTGATTCTAATGTGTCAGCAAGGTGAAGAACCACTGTGCCAAATCCTCCTGCCATTGTGCAGCCCAATGTTGAAAAAAAAGTGTATATTTTGGAGAGAGAGTTCAGTTTGTAAAGATTTAGAGCAGGTGAGCTGGGATAAGACAATTTGCCCCTAAACCACACATACTTAGAGGTGACATATTGCTCCAGAGTTGCAACAATGAGTCCCTAACTTCATCAAATTCTGGTCTGTAAAGGAAAGATAAAAGTATCAAGTTTGTAAAATGTGCATATGGCTTATTACTGATTGTACTGCATCTTACTATTTTTATGTCATTTGAGTATTACAACAGCCTGGGATATGATGCCAGGTAATTTATTTACCAATGAGAAAACCGAGATCCAGAGTGACTAAGTGACTTACTGAACATCACTGGGCTAGTTAGTGACTCCATACAGTGCTCACTTCATCGCATCACCTAGATTCAGTGGCTCCCACAGCACTGGAACTTCATGGCACTGCTGCAGATTGGGTGGTGAGATCAATAATGGAGGAAGCTGCTAATTGAATGGGGTGAAGGGTACAACTATGTTAAAAGCCATCACCACTCTAGGAAGCACTCTTTAAGTTCCTATGACAGACATAGCTCAGCCTATATTATCATAATCATCCTTCTAAATAAATGATTTAGATTAGGGCATGCATGATCATGAGCTTGTGAAATGCAGATAAACATATTTTGTTTCCAAAGCCACGAGCTCAGGACATGAGTATGCATCTCCCTCTGGTTCCCCATTTCCCCTGAATATAATGACTTGAAACAGTTTAGACCATGACTAGGGGAAGGCACAGGGATGCCCACTCAAGCACAGGCAAGCCATCGAATTAGTAGCTTTCAGCAAAACTACTCTATTTGGCCTGTGCTTCCAGAAAACAAGTTGTTATAGAATAATTAAGTTGGGGAGGCAGCTACATGAAGTTTCCACAATAGAGTGAGGAACTGAAATACCAGATGGTGCTATCAATGCACAGCAGATGTTTGCCAGGGAGCTGGGATCATGGTTTTAATTTCCAGAGTAGAATGACTTTCTAAAACAGAGAACAGTCCAGTGTTATGGGTCCCCTTTGTGGAATTTCTGCACACTGTGGAACCCTCTGGAATGGGAGACTTCACTCATTCTGTGCAAGGTGGCAGAGAGTGGCCAGTGCATTCATCTTTTTGGCCCATGGTGGATCATTTTACTTTTCTAGAAGATTTAAGGGAAATGGGGACTTCTGGTCCTAGGACACTCAAGACATCTGTTGACTGGTAACTGGAGAATAAGGAAGAAAAGAAGATAAAGTTCCTAAATGCTTAAGATGTATTATCTGTTAAAATAATGATGTTAAGGACAACTATAAAGATATAAATCAACCAATATGAAACAGTGTTACACATTTAATGCTTCAAAAATGTGCCTATTGCAAATATTATCTGAAGAATTATTATCATTAATTTATACGTGAAGACGCAGAGTTCTCATTTTTTTCCTCTTTTAATTTATTTTGTTCCATTTTTTTATTATTAACATATAATGTATTATTTGTTTCAGGGGTACAGGTCTACGATTCATCAGTCTTACACAATACACAGTGCTCACCACAACACATACCTTCCCCCAGGGTTCCCATCTTGAGGTCACTAGGTCTGGATTTAAATTCTATTTGGCTTTCAAGTAACAAATACTTAGTTAATTAAGTAGGGAATGAATGAATCCAAGAAGTTGGGTAACTAGGTCTTGGGAAGCAGACAAGACAAGCCCTCTTCTTCCAAGGAATTGACAGTGACTAGGGTGCTGCTTAGAAAACCCTAGTAAGAAAAAAGCCATGTGAACTTCAGCTCAGAAGAGGCCAGCAAATCTCATGAACTTATTCTGTGGGATGTGGACCTTGGGATGAGGCTGGGTCCTGGGTGCAGGAGGTCTCATCATGGTGACCCTCACATCTGTTTTTCTCTAAAGGCTACCTAGGAGCCCTTCCCTTCCCCGTCCAGAAATGTAGTGCTGTCTCTCCCCACATAGCACGGGGGCATTGCTTCCTTGCCTTCAGAAAAGCCTATTCTTGCACCCTTTTCTTTTTCAAGCCATTCTCTACCTTCTAGCATTGTCCAGAGAGCTTCCCATGGCCTTTCATTTATCAAGAGTGAGCAGAGAAGCATGCAAGCTTATGTGTTTCTTAAGCTTTCATGGTTTGTGCCCTTTATTCTCTCTAGTTATCCTCTACTTTGAAGAGTGCTGCCACCTTCTATGGAATTGGAGGGACATCTAACAGAAAACCTCTCTTCAAAATGTGGACAGGGAAAAACTAAGAGACAGATGCTGGTGAGCACATTGATAAAACCACTTTATATCAACAGAAAAATGTGAAGACATAACTTTTCCCACTTTGAATATACTTTTTCAAAGTGGCAATCACTGATTGCATGTGGAAAAAGGCTGGAAGAAATATAATTAAAACCCCAAAACTCTCCCAACCCAGAAATCCTCTCCACAAATATAAGTAGAGAAAGGAAAGCGTTTTCTTATTGAATAAGCATTAAGCCAGAGTGTGATGTACTTCGCAGGCAAATCCTAGTCTTCAGTTAAGACTGACAAGCATGAGAAGCTGGCACCTCCCATCTTGGTACAGGTCAAAGCCATCATATTCACCAAATAGAAATAAATCAATACTAGGTCCTGGGCTTATGTTTGGTTAGGATTTGATGGACATTTGTTCTTGTTTCTCCCTGGGGATCTGAGTTTTCAGAAGATAATTCTCCCAATTCCTCTATCTAGGTGTTTCCCTCTTCCTTCCTCCCCCAGGCTTTACCTGTTTGCCTAGGCTCAGACTGTAAGGGCCAGGGCATCCTTGTTTTTCGAGACATGGTAGTCCTTAACCAACTGATAGACATCATGTTGGTAAATATTAAAAAGTCTGAAAATAACAAGTATTAGCAAGGAGAATGGGAAGTGGGTTCCATCATGCATGCCTAAACGTAATCTAAATTTGAAAATCAGTTTCTCTTTCATTCACATTTTTTGACCTTTATTTGAAAGGTACATGGAAATATGTGCATTTAATTTCTGATTTTGGAATGTCATAATTATGTCTTGCCTAGGCCGGGATGAGACATAGATATTGTGGATATCCAATGGTTCTCAGCAAATGCCTGTAATGATGCCAGTGTTTCCATGATTATCACAAGCAGATTTCTAATTATCAAAGATTAGGACTATAGAAATTACACACAGCACTTATAATGGTTATGCATGGTAGCCCATTAGCTCAGAAATGCAAGAAATATTACTTACATTCATTAAATGCAACAAAATTTAGCCCCAAGTATCATCCAGCTGGATTAGTTGGAAATTCAATTTCAGTCACTATGGGACATCTTCCACCTGTAGAACTATTCTATCATTTCAGGGTATAGGTAATGTCCAGAAAAGGGAGGGATGACTCCTCCTTTTCTGATGCTGCAGCCACTGACATCCTCATTGTCTATGGTCCTCCATATCAATCCCTTCTGTGGGATGAAAGACTTTGGGGTGAGGCTGTCTCTGATGCTGTTGGTCTCATCCTCATACCCGTTCTTTTCTAGAACCTGCCTAGGAGCTATCTCAGGACCCCTCACCTCACCTGCCCAGGGATCTAGTGCTCTCTCTCCTTCTGCAGCATGGGGGCATTGTTTTCTCCTTTTCAGAAAAGCCCATCCTTGCACCCTTCTCTTACTCAAGCCACTCTCCACCTTCCCATAAAACCCTCATCTTTAATAGACTTGGATTGTCATTTAAAAAAATGGGGGGGCGCCTGGGTGGCTCAGATGGTTAAGCGTCTGCCTTCAGCTCAGGTCATGATCCCAGGGTCCTGGGATCGGGTCCCGCATCAGGCTCGCTGCTCAGAGGGGATCCTGCTTCTCCCTCTGCCTCTCTCTCTCTCTCTCTCATGAATAAATAAATAAAATCTTAAAAAAATAAAAAATAAAAAAATGGGGGGCTAGAGGGCTGGGCAAAGTCTTTCTACCTTCCATCTGCCATGGGTTCCCCAGAGTGAGACAGAATGAATATATGTGCATATACATTTACCATAGATGGCTCTGAAATCACTTCATATTTTTGCAGTGCTTTAGATCACAATCATGAGCCAAAATTGACATAGATGGTGAAATGACTCAGCTTATTAGAAATTTTGGGGTAGCCAGTGTTTATGAAATTATCTAAGTTTATCTTTCATGAAGTTTCTGTAAAGTTACTTATTTATTTTATGGAGACACCTGAGTTATTTACCTTTATAGATCTATATATAGATGTATTTATAACTTTATTTTGGCAGTGTAGAAAATTAGTGATTCTGAGCAGGTAAGCCATTTAAGTTAGGTCACATAGGAGCTCTCTGCTTAAAGTCTAAATGCTGTTCAGAAGACACACACACACACACACACACACACAGCTGGCTATCTTTTCACTTGAGTGTGAACCATCTTAGGTAAAATAACACTCAGAGGGTCAATTTGGTTCATACTTGATCAGAATCAAGAATTGAAATACAATATAATAAGAGAAACTAATATAATATATTAGCCACAGGACTTTTGTTCACAAGGGACAAAAACCCAACTCATTTTTTATAGGAAATATGACTTTATTAGATCAACCTCAAAATTTTTTTATAGGAAATATGACTTTATTAGATGGATCTAGGGACTCAATTTACATTTGTCAAAAATACAGAATTAAATCTCCTTCCCCACCTCCTGCTGGCCCAATGGCTCCATTCTCTGACAGGCTCTTTCCATGTCAAAGAGTAAGATCCTATCTTACATTGCTTCTTGTGATCTTATAGAGAAAGAAACCCTGCCTCAGTCAGCATCCAAATACAGTCTCTAAAAATGGCCTCTGGTTGGCCTTTGTAATTTGGCCTTCCCACTTTTCTGGTGGAGAAGGCAGTGAGCCCAACATGGGGCTTGATCCCAAGGACCCAGGGACCATGAACTCAGCCAATGATAAGTGCTTAACCGACTGAGCCACCCAGGTGCCCCTAACACCAGTCCTTTTCAAACTCTTCCAGAAAATTGAAGAGGAGGGAACATTCCCAAACTTACTTCATGTGGCCATCATTAGCTGATACTAAAGACAGAAAATGACTCTACAAGAAAAGAAAATTACAGGTGGATATCTCTGATGAATATAGATGAAAAATTCTTAACAAATACTGGCAAACTGAATTCAACAGCACATTAAAAGGATACAAGGATGGTTCAACATACACAATCACATTAATAGATCACATTAATAAATTGAAATAGAATGAAAGATAAAAATCATAGTATCATCTGAATAAATATAGAAAAAGCATTTGACAAAACTCAATATTCATTCAAGATAAAAACTCTCAACAAACTGGGTATAGAAGAAATGTAGCTCAACATAATAAGGCTATCTATGACAAGCCCACAACTGACAGGCTTATGACAAAAGGAGAAAGGTTGAAAGCTTTTCCTCTAAGACCGGGAACAAGACAAGTGTGCCCACTTTTATCACTCCTATTCGACATAATACCAGAAGTCCTAGCCAGAATAATTAGGTAAGGAAAGGAAATAAAAGGCATCCAAATTGGAAAGGAAGAAGTAAAACTATCTTTGTTTACAGACGATATGATCTTATATGTAGGAAATCCTAAAGAATCTACCAAAAAACCATTATAACTAATAAATGAACTCAGTAAATTTGCAGGATACAAAACCAGTGCAGGGGAGGTTGTGGAGAAAAGGGAACTGTAAGTAGGAATGTAAATTGATGATGCCCTCATGGAAGACAGTACGGAGATTGCCCAAAAAATAAAAAATTCAGGCGGCCTTTATTCAGTGTCTACTATAGTATAGCACGGTACTGGATACTTTGCAGGATGAAAAATAATAGGTGTGATTTGCTTCATTTGTATCATTGCCATTAACATCATTAGAACAGTTAGCATTAATTGAGGGTTTGGTATGTGCCAGGCACAGTGTTAAGCACCTTACACGTATTTCCTCATTTAATCCTTATCATAACTCTACAAGGTAGTATCACTTAGTCAGGACTCCTCCAATTACAAACATGAGGAGCTCAGTTCAAGCTAACCCAAGCATAACAGCAGTGGTAGCAACAATAGCAACAGACCCTCAAAGTGTTGGGAGGGCGGGTGGGTCTATCTGGATCGGAAATGAATAGTTCCAGCCCAAGTTTACTTTCCCTTCCTTGTCTCTTTTTGCTTGGGCCCCAGGTTCCCCTTCATGAATGTGCTTCCTCCTTATGGCAGAACTGATGGATGCCGGCAGCTATAAGCAGCAATTAAACCTGCTTGCTTCTGCTGGGAAATCAAGAAAGAACACTGATTGACCTGGCTTGGGTCACATGTCTATCCTTTAACCATAACCAGTTCCAGAGCCGGGGGGATGGAGTGCTCTTGTTGGCCTGTCCTGGGTCACAAAATCGAGGTCTAAGGAACCAAGTCTCATGATTAGTAGCCCCACCAGAACAGCACTATGTGGTGGGAGGGGCAAACGAACATTGGATGCCCTCCACAGGTAAGTCTTATTATTTAATCATTTTACAATGAAGATACTGAAGCTTAGAGAGATTGTCCATTTTTAAGTAGCAGTACAGGATTTTTTCTAGATTTGACATATTGAAAGCTCATGCTCTTAACTATTGTGCCATATGGTCTTTCTAGCTCTTATCTTGGAGATATTTACTACAGTTTGCCATGACTATTTTTATTACATACAAATCTAGATAATAAATATAGGATAATACATAAGTAGATATAGGAGAATCCGACCCTTCCTCTAAATTCTGTAAGTGTATAAAACAGGGGGCATTAGAGGGGATAAAATGAATTTTGCTAGTGTTTATGGAGGAAAAAAATGTAAGTAGATTTGAAGAAGGGTATATGATTGGCCAATAGAAAGGAGGAGGAAATACTGCTTTGCTTATGTTTAAGAGTGAAATATTTTTTTTCAGTTCTAGTTAGAACGGTTTTTCTAGCCAAAATATAAACAACATAGAGTTAAAGAGACGGAGGTCTAGCCCAGGGTCAGCTGCTGACTCGCATGTGACGTTGGATGGATGCATCATTCACATTTTGGTCTCAGTTTCTTCATCGACAAAATATGGGCACTAACATCTGCTTCACCATTTCACAGAGTTCTCACTGATACTTGAACACAGAAGAGAAAATGCCAAAGTGTTCTGAAGAGCTAAAAACACTATCTGAATGGAAGATTGCATCAACAGTTCTCACTATGTGCTTCCTCCTGGGCATAAAATGGGCAGTTTTTCCTCAGACAGCCTTTCTGATATTAGAGCAAAAGTAAGACCATATCACAACGGCAGTTTTATAAACCGGTTGCTGAAGAGGCAAAATTTACAGCAGATAATTTATCCCCTCTATTTCTATTCTGTCCCCAAATAATGTTTTTAAAATTTGACAGAGCTTTCTTTGCTAACCAGTCCTCTGTAGCAGAACTATTGTAGAATAGGTAAGTAAGTGAATAAGTAAATAAGTAAATAAATTCTGGGTCCAACAAGAAGTTTTTCTTGCAATCAAATGAAAAGTACTTTCCTATGTTTTCATGTGTTCAGTAAGCAAAGGTGTCTTATTGGATGCCTCCCTCTTGGTAATATTTCTAAGTCTTATACGTCTCTCCTAAATCCTTTGTTCTGCAAGCTGAGCAGAAATTCCTCCCTGAAAACACTTCCTATTATCCTCAGAGGTCTCTTCCTAATAACTTCAGATGAGAATGAGGTATAAATATGAACTAGTCATCCTGCATTTTGTGAATAATTGAATCAAAGAACAAACCCCAAATACGGCAGGTTAAAGCAATGAAATTCATGCTGTGTCTCATTTATTCTAACAGGTTTAGTTATGCAGGTTTATGTAGATAAATAAAGTTGCAGGCAGAATGTTGGCAAAGAGGAAAGATAAATGTTTTAAGGCTAGCTCCAGATCCAGGAATCAAGCTCAGGCACCTCTGCGGCCACACAATGCACTTGTCCACTCTGCTACACCCAAGTGATGCTCTGCAAACACTGAGTTATAGAACAGGATTGTGGATTTAACAGGATTGTGGATTTAACAGCACTGACTTCTGATGTCAGTGGTCCAAGGCACAATGTGGGAAACACTGTAGTAAATATTTTAACGGTCCTCACTTTTAGCACTAAACTTAGATCTCTAGCCCAGATAGTTCCACTGAACTCCGGATCCCTATATACCTTACAACCATTATGCATATTTCAAAAGCACTTCCTCATGTCTCAGAACAAATTCACAAAACCCTCCTTTTGGTTCTCCTTGTCTCAGAGAAGAGTATTACCTTCTTTCTACACCATTAGGCAAGTCTGAAAACACAGGAATGGCCCCCAAATCTCCCTTTCCCTCCTCACTCGCCATCACCCTGCAATCAGTAAGTCATGCTCGGGACTCTCACCTACCAAATCTCTCAGGAAACCATGTGCTTTCTCCTTTCCTGGCCATCCTCAGCCCCCAATCTGTTACTGACATCTATTTATTCCTCCAACCATTCTTCATGCTGCAGTGAGTGTGAGGAAAACACAACCAAGGCTCAGTCTCTTGGCATTTGCTGTTAAATCCTTCTTGAGCTATGCTGCCTGCCTCCTGGGCCTCCTCAGCTCAGACCACTCCCTCCCTCCCTCCAGCTCCAGCCCCAAGACGCTGCCTTTAGTTCCTCTGGGCTCCAAGTTCCTTTGGCTTCACGTTGCATACACCACATGCTTGTCCTTCTGCCTGGAATGCCCCCCTCCACCTGGCTTAGAAATCTGCTTAATCTCCAAGTCTTGGTTGTCCCATCTGTTTGAAGGGAATTAAAATGCCATAGATCAGAGTTGTTAAAAATGGGAAATAAAATAAATACATAATATTCCTGGCACAACATAGATATTCAATAATCTATTTCCCAAAATATATCCTAGAATTTTAAATTTTTTCCAATAATCTTCATATAAAGATAAATTCACATGCACATGTTCTTTAATTGTGATTTATAAGACTTCAAGGTAGGAAAGAACCCTTAAAGATTTGTTTATTTCATTTTAGAAATTTATTAAATCATAACGCATCTTGCAGTGGGACATCTGTGTTACGGTTTTTAATTGCTGTAACTTAATATCCCTGAGAGTGTGGAGTCTTCATTAAATGTAGGGGTTAGACAGCTATAATTTTCAAAATTACTGCTTTGTTCTACAACCCATTTAAAGGGAAAAATAATTAATGAAATGTATACATTTTTAGAGGCAATGACATGAGAAAGGATTTCAAATAAATGAGCAAGTAAAGAAAATAAATTAGCATCTAATTTGTAATTAGAGATTACAATGCTTAATAATTTGAAAATGAATTGAATCTTTATGGTAATATATAAGGTGGTTAATGCGGTAACATTTCCATTGAGATTAAAATGACTTTAGTAACAATACTATCAAGTGGGGGGGGGTTGAATAAGCAAAGTACAGAAGATTTTTAGGGTAGTGAAACTACTCTGTATGATATTGAAATGATCCATACATGTCATTATACATTGGTCCAAACCTATAGAATGTACAGCACCAAGAGTAAACTGTAAGGTAAACTGTGGACTTTGGGTGACTAGGATGTATCGGTGTAGGTTCATCAATTATAACAAATGTGCCAGTCTGGTGGGGGATGTTGATATTAGGCCATGCTTCAGTGGGAACAGAGGGTACATGGGAAATCCCTGTACCTTCCATTCAATTTTGTAGTGAACCTAAAAAATGCTATGAAGAAAACTGAATTATTGAAATAACAAAGGTATAATTATATAAGGAACATCAATGACAAGATAGACTCATCTTGTTATGGCCAGAAAGGGGGCATTTAAAATATATACATGTGAAATGTGGCTATGCAGCGAGATGCTGTAGAAAACAAACAAAATCACACCCGAACAAATTTATTTATACTAAGTTAAAGTTATTAGAAATTTGCATTGAGATGGACAAATATTTAGAAAAATAGAAATAATGAATATTTGATATTGGAATTTAGAAATTTGGGGTGTGTCATGGCTATATTTGAAAAGCTACCTTCAAGTAATTGGATAACTCTTTGAACTCAATACTCAGCAGTATATCTAACTGCTCTGCAGATGCTCCTATAATTCTTAGTTGTGCTCAAGACTAAAAGTCCCAGGTAGTAAACATTCTAGGGTTTAAGGACAAGGTTGTCATGCTCAGATGAGGCATAAAAAAGTAAGTGAATATGAGCCATTTCACAGGTTGGCTCCACAAGATTGCATTTATGCTGAAGGTCCAAGTGAATTATATCATCAGTCATCAGTACCAGAGTCAAGCAGTTGTAGAAGTGTTTGTTAACGACAAGAAGACAAATTCCACAGCAACTAAAACCAATAGTAGTGTTGATGAAAGTACCCTATAGATTAGGACTGAGTTCAACCATTATGGCTTACAAAGCTGGCTATGTGTTGACACCTCCACCTTGGAAGACCAGAATGCCAATATATTCATCAGTAACATTTTCATTGCAAAGCCAAGCAAATATATGGTGATTTGAAGACATTGTTTTAATTACTGGAAAATTATCTGATTACTTACATTCCTGCCTCAGGCATTGATCTTGCTGCTTGGATAGGAAAGGCCTGGACTGGGAGTTAAGTGTCTGCTCTGCAGACATGATTTGCCCCAGTTGTGCATCCCAAGGGGAAGACTATAGGAGGCTCTATTTTGGATCTGCTTCCAGCTGTGCCCTCCAGTTTTGCTTTACCAACCATGAAGATTGTAGTTTCATTCTTATTTCACCTCTTCATTTTTCTTAAGTCATCCTTAGGGGAAAGTCCAACATTTTGTGACTCTTTTACTGCATATTATATAAAATCTCTATGACAACAACAGAGATGTGTCAAGATGAAGCAGACCTCATTTGTACTTCACCTCTTGCTAGCTGTGCAAATTTGGGAGTTTACTTAACTTTCATAAGCCTCAGTTTCCACATCTGAAAAGTGGACATAATATCTAACTCACAGGATTGTTGTTACAACAAATAAAATATCTAAGGGAAGAGGTTGTGCCAAGATTTAAACCCAAGAAGTCTCACTCAAGGGTCTCCACACTTTTTAATTTTTAAATTAACATACAATAAAATTTGTATTTATTTTTGTGTATAGTTCTATGAATTATAGCACATGTATGGAGTCAGGTAATCACTAGCATAATAAGGATACATGATAATCCCATCATTGCAAACAGCTCCCTTGTGCTAGCCCTTGGGAATCACACCCTCTCTTTTCCCCTAATCTTCGGCAACCACAAATTGGTTCTCTATTACTATAGTTTTGTTTTTTTGAGAACTAAATGAAATCATGCAGTCAGTAATCACTCAGGATTGGCTTTCTTCACTCAGCAGGATGTCTTTGAGATTCATCCAAATTGTTGCATGTAACAATAGTATGTTCCTTTTTATTGTTGAGAAGCATTCCTTTTTTTTTTGTACATTTTTTATTTTATTTATTTATTTATTTATTTATTAACATATAATGTGTTATTTGTTTCAGAGGTACAGGTCTGTGATTCATCAGTCTTACACAATTCACAGCGCTCACCATAGCACATACCCTCCCCAATGTCTATCACCCAGCCACCCCATCCCTCCCACCCCCCTCCATTTCAGCAACCCTCAGCTTGTTTCCTGAGATTAAGAGTCTCTTATGGTTTGTCTCCCTCTCTGGTTTCATCTTGTTTCATTTTTCCCTCTCTTCCCCTATGATCCTCTGTCTTGTTTCTCAAATTCCTCATATCAGTGAGATCATATGATACTTGTCTTTCTCTGATTGACTTATTTTGCTTAGCATAATACCTTATAGTTCCATTTACGTTGTTGCAGATGGCAAGATTTCATTTTTTGATGGCTGCATAATATTCTATTGTGTATATATACACCACATCTTCTTTATCCATCCATCTGTCGATGGACATCTAGGCTCTTTCCATAGTTTGGCTATTGTGGACATTGCTGCTGTAAACATTAGGGTGCATGTGCCCCTTTGGATCACTAATTTATATCTTTGGTGTAAACACCCAGTAGTGCAATTGCTGGGTTGTAGGGTAGCTCTATTTTCAACTGTTTGAGGAACCTCCATACTGTTTTCCAGAGTGGCTGCACCAGCTTGCATTCCCACCAACAGTGTAGGAGGGTTCCCCTTTCTCCACATCCTCGCCAACATCTGTTGTTTCCTGACTTTTTAATTTTAGCCATTCTGACTGGTGTGAGGTGGTATCTCATTGAAGTTTTGATTTGGATTTCCCTGAGAGAAACATTCCATTGAATACATGTACCACAGTTCATTAGACTAATGACCCATTGGCGAACTTTTGGGTTGTTTCCAGTTTTGAGCAATTCTGAATGGAGCTTCTTTAAACATTAACATGCAGGTTTTTGTGTGAGCATAGGTTTTTCATTTCTCCAGGGCAAGTACCTAGGAGCAGGATTTCTGGGTTAGGTGGTATTTTTACATTTTTATATTTAACTTTGTATAACTTTATATGTTTAACTTTATAAGAAACTACCAAACCATCTTCCAGAGTAGATACTGTTTTGCAATCCCCACATCAATGTATGACAATTTTAATTGTTGTACAGGCTTACTCGTAGTAGCACATCTTTGGTATTATAGTTTTAAGAAACAAAAAGTCAATGTTCCACATGTCCATCCATGGATTATCTCAGTTCATGTTAGCAAGGACTCCTCTCTCTTCATTTTAATTCATCTAGTCCCATTTGCCTTCACAGCTCTACAAGGTCTTTTAAAATATGATTTTTGTATAATGCATCCTTTTTTTCCTCCAGTTAAAGCAGCAGAAGCAATAGTCTACCAGTACTTACTTCTTCCTTTCTGGAAGATAAAATTGGTGACGATATTATTTCATACTTCACCATTTCAGTTTGATTATACAAGCTATTCTTTCAAATCTGAAATGCTTGTGCAAATAGTGTGCAATAACTTAGAAATAATATGTGATTTTAATACATTGACATACAAACACAGAATGGGGAGGCAATTGGGCAAATTGTGGTTAACAATAGTAAAGTTGTGTTCTCTTTATATTTATGATTATGGATGGGTAAGTTTCATTGTATTCCATCATGATAAGAAATACCTGCCTTCCCTCTCTTTCGGAGTAGGGAGGACTGCTACAAGATTTATCCGTTTACAAATAAATATCTAGAAACAATGTAGCAATCGATGAGATAGGTGTATCATAGATACCAAGCAGTATCATTGGTACTGGTAAGAGGTTTATAAAGTTGAATGAACTTTTACAGCAGTTTTTGAATCAGGTAGATAAACTTTCCCCCTTCTTACATTTTTTGTTTTATTCTGAGTAAAATAGGAAACTGTCAAAGGCTTTTAAGCAAAAGAAATTTGCATGACATTTTTATGTGTTTAAAATACCATCACTTGCTGTTTTACAGGATGTCTATAATGTTTTGATCAAATATCTCATTGAGTTGGAAGAATTTTGAGCATGTGCTCCCCAAATATTCGTATTTGTTTATAAACTGTGTTGCTACCCTTTAGGAGTTAAACGTTGGTAAAGGTAGATTGCTAGTTTTTGGATATAAAAATTAAGGATGTACAACAGGTGATTTTGCTTCTTCTTGCACTGTGTCATTTTCTGGTGGTATTGGATATATAAACCCCAACTCGAGTATGAATTTTGCAGAGAAGACATAGAGAAGGAGCATCAGAGAAGCAGGGACAATAATGTGGAAGCTGCTGGGGTAGACATAATGAGATGTGGAAAGAATTGATATATATTTTTCATGTTTAGAGTCTTCAGATTTCTTGTAGGAATCATCCATCTATATCCACTGCCTGGCTCCTGACATTAGCTGCCCTCTCCTCTTTCCATGGGATGGCACAACCTTGTAGCACCATATCCATGAAATCTGTTCAACAATCTTAAGGTCATACTGCGCTGGAAACCACTTAATTAGATTAGTCCACTTCTCTTCCTGATTAGGCTATTTATTTGACAGTTTTGTTAAAAAGGATGGGTTTGATGACAGAGGCCAGTAGGGAGCAAAGCTCCATGGGTTAAAAAGTAATTATCATAAAACAAACAAACAAAACCAACAATCAACCAGTCCTGGAACCAATTTCATCTAGATCTTTCTGATTAAACCCTTCCTCAAATGGAAAATTAAATTGGAGCTTTAAGAAAAATGACTAGGTCATATGATACATGTCTTTTTCTGATTGACTTATTTCGCTCAGCATAATACCCTCCAGTTCCATCCACATCATTGCAAATGGCAAGATCTCATTCCTTTTGATGGCTGCATAATATTCCATTATATATATATATACCACACCTTCTTTATCCATTCATCTCTCAAAGGACATCTTGGCTCTTTCCACAGTTTGGCTATTGTGGACATTGCTGCTATAAACATCGGGGTGCATGTACCCCTTCGGATCCCTACATTTGTATCTTTGTGGTAAATACCCAGTACTGCAATTGCTGGATCGTATGGTAGCTCTATTTTCAACTGTTTGAGGAACCTCTATACTCTTTTCCAGAGTGGCTGCACCAGCTTGCATTCCCACCAAAAATACAGGATGGTTCCCCTTTCTCCACATCCCTGCCAACATCTGTCGTTTCCTGACTTGTTAATTTTAGCCATTCTGATTGGTGTGAGGTGATATCTCATTGAGGTTTTCATTTGGATTTCCCTGATGCCGAGTGATGTTGAGCACTTTTTCATGTGTCTGTTGGCTGTTTGTATGTCTTCTTTGGAAAAATGTCTGTTCATGTCTTCTGCCCATTTCTTGATTGGATCATTTGTTCTTATGACCTCACTGATATGAGGAATTCTTAATCTCAGGAAACAAACTGAGGCTTGCTGGAGTGGTGGGGGGTGGGAGAGATGGGGTGACTGGGTGATAGACATTGGGGAGGGTATGTGCTATGGTGAGCACTGTGAATTGTGTAAGACTGTTGAATCACAGACCTATACCTCTGAAACAAATAATATATTATATGTTAAAAAAAAAAGAGAAGAAGATAGCAGGAGGGGAAGAATGAAGGGGAGTAAGTCAGAGGGGGAGATGAACCATGAGAGATGATGGACTCTGAAAAACAAACTCAGGGTTCTAGAGGGGAGGGGGCTGGGGGGATGGGTTAACCTGGTGATGGGTATTAAGGAGGGCACATATTGAATGGAGCACTGGGTGTTATATGCAAACAATGAATCATGGAACACTACATCAAAAACTAATGATGTAATATATGGTGATTAACATAACATAAAAAATAATTTATTGAGTAAAAAAAAGAAAAATGATCAGGTGTCTGTGAATTCCTCTTGGATGAATCTCAAAGGGGATAACAGGGGTAAGTTCTGGAAGAAAGGAGATGTAACCTTTATGGGGAGAAAAATCAGTCATATTTTCACCAAGTTTTTGCAGGAAATTCTTCATGCAGGATTTAAGGCAGTAATAATCCTAAGTCCAAATGGAAGTATATTAAGGCAAAATCAATATTGGCTCATAACCTACAAATATCCTGATGTCTTCTCTCCTACCCCCTTTCAATTTGCTTTTCCCACTCCTATAACAGGATAGGGATCTATTTGGATTCTGACTTTTAAATCTGTTTTTCCTCTCCTGGAGGAACTCTGGCATACTTATCCAGGTTGGCAAGGAGTTTAACAGGGAGTGAAGAAAAGGCATTAAGCAAATGATCCAGCAAAGCTCTGAAAACTTTCTGAGGGGAGGGGAATGGCTGGCTTGGATTTCACAAAGAGCAGTTTGTAATCTGGGTGAGGTAGAATCTTCACAATGGTCTCCCTATCTAGAGGTCCCAGACTGCCAGATGTTGTTACGTTTATTGAAGGGTACAGAGCTGGGTTCCAAGGACAAACCGCTAGTCAGGGCCACAACAGGGTGTTTCTGGAAGGACATTCCAGGCTCCTTTAATGTCAGACATCACTCTTAAATATCAACACACTCAACTTTAATGATTGAGAAAGCTTCTCTCCTTCTATTCCTACTTATCATGGAGTGGTTTAAGACTGACTCAAGAGAACTTTGTTATAATTCTGCCTTGGGAAGTTTGTGGTTTTCTTGTGGTTTCTTGAATCTCATTGAAAACATCCATGAAGAACTATTCCTCTGTTGTCTTCAAGGTGACCCATGATGGACACAGGGGTCAAATTTCAATGATGTTACCATGGAAATACCATGGAAAAAGCAATGGGAAATGCGCAAACGGACACATACACACTCATGCATATCCTGGAATTAGTACTTTTTTTTTCAAGATTTTATTTATTTATTTGAGAGAGAGAGAGGGAAACAGCATGAGAGGAGATAGGGCCCGAGGGAGAAGCAGGCTCCCCGCTGAGCAGGGAGCCCGATGAGGGACTCCATCCCAGGACTCCAGGATCATGACCTGAGCCGAAGGCAGTCGCTTAACCAACTGAGCCACCCAGGCGCCCTCCCCCCCTTTTTTTTAGTACTTTTGTTTGGATAAGCATTAACAGTCCTGGCATTCATTTATTTCGTCATGGATACCTACTGCGTAATTCTTATGTACAAACAAGCAGTGTTACAAAGTCTGTGAGGACTTAGAAATTTGAAGACATTTAAGCCCTACTTTTAAAAAAGATTGGCTTTTTAAGAAAAACTTACTAATGTAAAACACATTTAAAAATTCATTCACCATAGACTTTCATCTGAACTATTTACATAGCAGCTGAGGGGTTGGGTTGATACTATGATCATACAAATCAGCATTTTAGGTCCCGGAGGAGACTTTGCCACCTAACAACTTCATTTTAAAGCTTAGTTAGCTGAGGTGGTTTGAGCAAGCATCCTCTGCAAGCTAGTGGTAATACCCAGTTGTGGAGTTGAAGTTGCCCAGACCATTTGCTCTGGGTCAGATCAAGGCCCCCACCCTCAGAGAGCAGGGAGCCTCCTCCCACGAGGTAGTGCAAGCTTTGAGATGCTAGGGGCCGCAGGGTTCCCGGAGCCCGGAGGCGGACGCATTTGCGGGTTGGTGGTGTCCCGGCGGCTGCGGTGGCTGCGTATCTGCAGTGCCTGCTGTCAGCCCGCAGCCGAGCCGCGCGGAGAGACGGGCGCGGAGCCAGAGGCCCCACGACTCCCAGCCCCGCGCCTCCCAGCCCCGCGCTTGGGCTCGGCAGGCGCCTGGCTCCGCGCGCCCCGCGACCTGCCCCGCGCCGCCTCCGCGGTCCAACTTGGACGGAGTTGGGTCCTGTGCGCCTGTCCCCCAACAGCCAGCCAGCTGAAAGCCCGGCGCCGCCGCCGCCGCTCCGGCCCCCTCTCCGCTGCTCTCCGCTCCCGCGATGGGAAAAGGGAGCGCGGGGCGCGACTCCCCCCGGGGCTGAGCGCTCTCCTCCCCGGCGCGGGGCTCTGGGTCCTCGGCGCCCCGGGCGCCTGCGGTGGCGGCTCCTGCGGTGTCCCGTGGTCCCAGGGCCCCGCCCCGGGGGCGCCCGCACCTAAAGCCGCGAGGCCCGGCTGCTGCCACTCCTTTGCCTCTCTCTGCGCGCTCCTTCTACTGAGGAGGGTATGGCGGGGACGCGAACTGCGGATCTGGGAGAGTGCAGGGCTCAAGATCGGAACTCAGGCAAAGCCGCCCGCCTGGAGCTGGAGGAATTAAGGCCAATCAGCAGCGCATTTACTCTTGACAGGCGACTCCACACGCGTCTAAACTTTGTATTGTTCTGGTCACAACAGGAGCCCGAGGAGAGAAGAGGTGATGGGGTTGGAGGCAAACTTGAAGCGGGGGGGTGGGAATTAGAGCGGGCTGGGTGTTCGTACAGAGCATGAGTAGATTGGGCTTCTGGATTCAGGAAGTGCTGCCAACTGGAGCCTCTGCCTACCTTCTGCAAGACCTACCTCCATCTCACCCAACCCCCATCTACTTTTCTAGACCCTAACCCTGAAAACACTTCAGAGTGAGCTGACAAGGTTTGTCCCCCTGCTCACAGGGCTGGGTGTCGCTGAAAACCAGGCAAAGAATTGAGAACAACAGAGTTCAGGACAGCGGAGATGAAAGAGTTAAATGTCAGCAGGCTGACTTGCCTTCCGGGGAATTTGCCTTAAATCGCTAGACTTAGTGATGGGCTCAAGTTAGACCGGAAAGGTTTGTGTTCAAAGGGTAGTTTAGATGGGAAGTCTCTTCTTCATCTCTTCTTCCTCTGGAGGGGAGGAGAGGTCAATAGACTATCCGTCCTTAGAAAATTCCCAGTTTCTGGGCACTCACCACCTGCATTACAGAGAGAGAATTCTGCAGCTCTTCTACTAGCATGGGGGAGTGTGGTCAGACCCGGAGCTTTCCAGCCTGTAGATGAGCCACTGTTCTTTGGTGTTACAAGCCCAAGGAAGATAGGATGTCCTAATGACAAAAGGCCCCTGTTTTCCCCTCTGTCTGGCCTCCTCTAGTGAATAGCGTGAATAAAGATGGTCCTCCTTCTGCTTTATGGAGGGAAGAGAGGGATCCCTGGATTACAGGAGGCCCAGTAATGGGCCAGTAATGGGGAGAGTGGGTATGCCTGGGCTTGAGCTAGACACAGAGCAGGTGGAAGCCAGCCCTTTTGGCCTCTGCAGGTGAGGTTTTGTGTTTCTAAGGAAATTATGCATCTTTAAAATCTGAAATAACAATTTAAGCTGATTATGGAAACTTAGCTTCCAGAAAGTTAAATTGGATGCAACAGCTAAAGACCATTTTAAAAAGTTCCCCAGGCATTGAGAACATTAACAAGTCAAAGTACCTTTCATGGTGTTTTCAGTGGTTATGCAGTTGCGAGAAACATCCCCAGAGAGATGTCACTTTTAGTTGTTGGCTCATTGTCAGTTGATACTGAAATTTGTGAACATTTAAAAATAACAGTTTACTTTTTCTGAATCACTTTGGTGTTCAGGCATAGATTGCACTAAGACAAATCATGATAATAGCTGTTCCTAAACCATCAGTTCATTTTGCCTGTTTTGAACTTCCAGTAAATATGTACTATTTTCGATCTGGCCTCTTTTGCTCAGCATTATGTTTGTGAGATTCATCTGCAGGTATCCTTTTAGCAAGCAAATACTTGTTTACTAGAGAGTAACAAGGTCTTATGAGTATCTTAGTTTGGTTTTAACTTTTTTGGTGTCATCTAACTAATAAAATATCAAATATATTTTCTCAAACTCCCACTGTGTACTCAGGCTCTATGCTGGGCACTGGAGAGACATAGATGATAATGTTAGGAGAGCTATTCTCCAGGTGTTTCTCAGTCTAATATGAGAGTCCTATTAACCAAAGACCATTACATTGTGATAAATATTGCAGAATGTATGTGTGAGAGTGATAGAACACAGAGCAGGTTGAGGCTCACATGCTCCAGGCATTGTCACAGAAGAGGTAAGTATCTACTAGTTTTTGAAGGATGAGTAAACGGCTCACCAAGTAGAAAGTTGGGATGGAAACTTGGAGGTTGTTATAGGAAAACCCATATTTAGGTTGGTTCTGCCAACCAGCCTTGAGATGTGGTCTCTCTCTCAATTCAAATTCTTTCTCTGTCATAGTGAGAGATGTGCCGCACTCCCTGCCCTCGTGGGGCTCTGGGTGAGATCTGAAGAGAGGTTATGACACGCTTCTCATGCTGGCAGTTCTGTACAGAGGTGGTCATCATCATTAACTATGAGTGGATTCATCAATACGTATTTAACACAATCCATGTGCCAGGAACTGCTCTGCTGAGGGCACCAAAAGTGGAAGATACGGCTCTCCTACTAGGGTACGTTTCTATCTTACACTTTTTTCAAGATGCCTAGCCTGAGAGCCTGGTAGTTTGTGTGAGGGATAGATGCAAGAGTGAGGGAACCACCGAGGGAGGGAGTTGAATGTAAGACTCATATATCTCTGAAAATGTTAATTTGCAGATGCGTGATGGACAGGGATGAAACAAATACAGATAAAAACTCAAACAGCAAAGGCAGGGTGGTTTGGAGGAAAGAGTATGGGCTTTGTAGCCAAATAGTGAGGGGGCTTACTCCAGACTTCAGTTCAAGTTCAACAGCCATTGAATACATTCATATTTGGGGGCAGGTGATTGAATCCCTCTGAGCTTCAGAATTCACATCCTGAAATGCAGATTTGAACCATGTTTGAAAATCACTTGACATGGTCTTTTACTAGCTTGCTTAACAAATAGATACTGAGCATGTCCTCTGTGCTACGTGCTGTGGTATTGTGAATAACCAAGGACAAGGCTACTGTTTTCATGGAGTATTTTTGGTAGGGACAGAAAATATAAGTTAAAGGTCAACTTGGGGCTCCTTAATTATATAGGTTAATATGTGGACAGTAAAGAAAGATGTTAAGCAGATGAAATGGGGTGATGCTGGTTGATGAGAAATAAAAAGCACGCCAAGGAATTTCTTGCAGTCAGTGTTCCATGTGTCATAGTATATGTAGACTGCTGTGTATAGTAGTAGGAGTATCGAATCCCTGATGACATTTTTGAGGATGACATTTAAATTCTCACTCTATTTTAATGCTTAGATACAGAATGTTGTAGCCCTTGAAAATACACACAACTGAGAATGTTCTTTGTAGCTCATGATTGGAAATGTGGACTTGCCCTTGCTTACCACAGAATATTACCTTTGTTACTCTTATCAGGAAAGGAACTAGTCATCTCATGGGAAGGCATCTTCTATCATGTGGTGCCTTTCAAAAAATAACTGACTTTGTAAGGGAGATATCCTGTGCCAGGAAATAATGCAAACTGAGTTGTTTCCCTGATGAGTTTGTCCAACAAAGGTCCCAGTGAAGAAAAGTTGTCCGTTTTCTGAGGGTAGAATTGTGTCTCATAAACTTGATTGGGTTTTTAAAGAAATTGAGGTATAACTGACATATGAGTTTCAGGGGTACAACATAATGATTCAATATTTGTATGCATTGTGAAATGATCTTCACAACAAATCTAGTTAACATCTGCCACCATACATAGTTATGTTTTTTTTCTTGTGATGAGAAATTTTAAGATCCATTCTGTTAGCAACTTCCGTATATGCAATACAATATTATTATTATTATTATTATTTAAAGATTTTATTTATTTATTTGAGAGAGAGAGAATGAGAGACAGAGAGCACGAGAGGGAAGAGGGTCAGAGGGAGAAGCAGACCCCCTGCTGAGCAGGGAGCCCGATGTGGGACTCGATCCCGGGACTCCAGGATCATGACCTGAGCTGAAGGCAGTCGCTTAACCAACTGAGCCACCCAGGCACCCGCAATACAATATTATTAACTATAGTCACCTTGCAGTACATTACATCCTTATGACATTTATTTTATAACTGGAAATTTGTACCTTTTGACCCCCTTTGCCCATTTTGGCCACTCTGCATCTGGCAACCACCAATATGTCCTGTGTAACTATGAATATTTTTTCTTTCTTTCTTTCTTTCTTTTTTTTTTTGAGTCCACATATAAATGAAATCATATGATACTTGCCTTTCACTGTCTGACTTGTTTTGCTTAGCATAATGCCCTCAAGGTCTATCTATGTTGTAGCAAATGGCAAGATTCCATTCTTTATTATGGCTGAATAATATTCATATATATATACATATATATATGTATATATATATATACCGTACTTTTCTCTATCCATTAAGCTATTAGTGAAGAGTTGGTTTGTTTCCATGTCTTGGCTTTTATAAATAATGCTGTAATGAACATGGGGGTACATATATCTTTTTGAGTCAGCATTTTTGTTTTCTATGGATAAATACCCATAAGTACTAAGTAATACTATTTTTGCTGCATTATAATGCAAACTGGCTTTATTTTCAGTTTTGCCTCTGCATGGTTAAATTCTTCGTTCTTATTAATTGGAGTGGGGGATGGGAGGAAACTGTCCACGAATTTCCTGGGAAATATTTACAGATGTAATGGAATTATCCCTTATTTGACCTTAAGACTAGAGACATTTGTTTAGGTCCATAGATGGTTTTATTGTCTTTTTGCCTTGAATGAGTTTGGAACTTTGACCACCATCTTGCAATGGTGAAGGCTCAAACCTAAGAATGAAGAGCCAATACTCTGAGGATGACAGAACAGAGGACACAAAGAACATAGGTTTTTGAAGATGACACTGGGTTGCTCCACTGAATCTCCTGCCTTCAAACTCCCTGTTGATGTAAACACAAATGTCTTTATTATTTAAGCCCCTGTTCATGAGCTTTTTAAATATTAACTGCCTAATAAATACATTCTAATTGACACATGTTTTGTTCCTGATATATGTCTTCATCTTATTTTCTCTCTCTAATGTTGCCTCTTGAGATTATAAGTAGCTCAAGAGAAGTAAAGACCTATCTTTGAGTGTCTGGGACAGTATCTGAGCATGTTGATAACTTTTATAGATTGCAAAACTAATGTGTTGGCCTATTTTGAATTACTTTTTCTTTCTCCGGGTGTAGTCATGCAGGACAGGGGCTTCTGTGGAAATATCTCCATGTTCCTCAGTGGTATCTGAGGTGAGCTTATGTTTATTCAACAAAATAGGCACATACTGTTGTGCACAGTAATAAATTAGGACTGTTATTCATTGTATAAAAGTAATTACTCTTGGGGTCCCTGCGAGCTACCGTGAGCTTCCTGGGAGCATTTCAAATAGGATTATAGTAGCAAGCGTGAAGTAACTCAGAGCCTTGGAGCCCTTGAATTGATAGAAGTCTGCCCTTTTTGCTCTTTGCTGCTGATGTCTGTTCCCAAACAGCTAGGCAAGAGGGCTCCCAGGAGCTGGATTTCAGTTTTCCTGAAGTGGGGATAAAGGAATGACTATGAGAAATCAAAGAGCCCATACAGTGATGGGTAATTAAGGATTCTGAGAGTGAAGAACTGAAATGTGCTGTGTGGTAAGGGCATGATACTTGGAATGCTTTGAGTTTATGACTGCTGGTGCCAAGTGGCTAGCGTTTGCCTTTCTACCCTCTAATAAATTTAACCTGTGCTCAGATTCCCAAAGCCCAACCTGTCACAATATAGCCCTTTCCTGTTTTTTGCTTTTTCCCAGGGTATTGTCATCTGGGAGTTTAAGAAACTTGGAAAATGGAAAATGGGAAATGCAGATAGGCTACAGGTAAATTTTATCTACTATTCTGCTAATCTGCACTGCGTATCTATTCACCTACACACATATCTTCCCAACCCACTCAACACTCCTAGACTGCTTACCTTGCCTAACCTGTTGTCTCACCATACTTACCCATTTATCTGTCTATCTTTTCAAAACATGAAGATCACCTATCAATGAAATTATCTATTTTATAGCTTTTCTTAATGTTACCTTAAATTTGAGTTGAGAGACTTTGGCTCAAGGTAATGGATTATTTGTTTTGTTGTTGTTATGGGTTCTATTTAGGAAGCAGTCCTTACTGTGATACTGATGAGAAGGACATGCAGATGTGATTTTTGTCAGATCCTTTAGTAGATGATGATGATGATGATGATGATGATGATATTGGAATTGATTATGAAGAGATTGAAGAAATTATCTCTGAGGTTGTGGAAGATTTTAAAATGAGCTCCATATAGGGGCGCCTGGGTGGCTCAGTCGGTTAGGCGTCATCTGCCTTCAGCTCAGGTCATGATCCCAGGGTCCTGGGATTGAGCCCCGCATTGGGCTCTTCACTCAGCCGGGAGTCTGCTTCTCCCTCTCCCTCTGTGATCTCTCTCACTTTCACTCTTTCTCAAGTAAATATATAAAATCTTAAAGAAAATGAGCTCCATATAGAATGATTCATTTATTTATTTCTTTTGAATTTATGCATTTTCCCTCCATGCCTAATATATTCCTTGTCTCTCTTACTCATCAAGTGTTTACTCTGTGTTAATATGTACTGCGCCCAATGCTAGGTGATATAATGGAAGGCATGTTTGGGTTTCAAAGAACTAAAGGTCCAATCCCTGATGAGAGAAGCTCGATTTTTGCTTCAACAAAAGAAAGGCATCTCTAGAATATTGCACTGGGTTGAAAAATGTAACCCCTAAAATTCATATTTGCCTGGAACCTGTGAATGGCACATTATTTAGAAATAGAGTCTTTGCAGAAATAACCAAGTTAAGATGAAGGCATACCAGATTAGAGGGTAATTTAGACAAACACAGAGGGAGGAAGGCCATGTGACAACAGAAGCAGGGATTGCAGTGGTCTGGCAGCAAGCCAAGGAATGTCAAAGGTCGCTAGCAACCAGTAGAATCTAGGAAGAGTCAAGGAAGGATTCTGCCCTGGATCCTTCAGAGGGAGCATGGCCCTGCTGGCGACTCAGTCCCCCACTTCTGGCCTCCAACCTGTGAGAGAACAAGTGTCTGCTGTTTTAAGCCACCCAGTTTGTGGTAATTAGTTATGGCTGCTCTAAGAGCGCAATACAAATAGTTTGCATTTTAATAGGACATTTAATTTAGGAATATAAGCCATTAGGAAAAAAGAAAAAAAATCACCCAAGCTTCTATGTGTGACTCTAGTCTCTTTCAGTCCTTCCCTAGTGTAAATCATTTTTACTGGTTGTGATCATAATATAATATTTTTTGTTTGTTTCTGGTGGGCCATTTTCATTACTTTCTGATCGTTCAGCATTAAATCTTTTTTGGCAAAAATCTTTGGGGGACCCTCTAAATCACTGTCACATCTGCAAAAGCCAGGGCCTCACTTTCCCAGCATCTCCTGAAGCTCACAAATGGTCACCCACACCCCACCTCAGACCTGAACTGAAAGCGGCTGATGGGAAGATGCAGAGACAGAGCACCGGATGGCTGTGCCAGGTGGGGAGGCAGCAGAGCCCATGACTCTATGTCCTGGTGCTGAGGCTGCCAGCCCTGCAGGCATGGGTGTTTGGGCTTGGGCAGCGACATCCACTGTATCTTCCTGGGGTTAGCGTATCACATTCCTGGCCAGGTGGCCCCCTCCCTGGTTTTTTTGGGTCCCAGGGAATTACCTAAGTGTATACTTTTTGGGGTGAAACTAACGAAAGTGGATCTCTAGTGCTTATAAGGAAGATTCTGGCTGATTACAGCATTGTGCTTTTTAAATCTAACATTGTACTGTAAGCGAATTCTGTAATGTTACATATCTCTGACCTGTTAGAAAAGTAGGTCATTTCAAAACAAACCTGCAGTGGATATATTTGTGTGTATAACTTCTTTTTCCCTTGCGTTATTTTTTGATGAATATTCCGAGAACCGTGTCCACTGGGTCAAAGAGTGTGAACTCTGTATATCACTGTGCTTTCCTAAAAAGTGGTAACAATTTGTATTGCTACCAGCAGTATATGTGTAAGTAAGTGCTAATTTTATTGCATCTTTGTTTATGTGGGAGGTATTATCAATGACAAATATTTCTACTATCCTCCTGGGTGAAAAACAGCACGTTAATGTTTTAAAGTTCATTTCTGTGATTACTAGTGAGAATAACATTGTTCCCTTATTTTGTTTACTAGTTGGGATTTCCACTGATTTTTTTCTGTTCACCACGCAGGAATGTAAAGTAGACATATATAAACATGGGATGAGCTTCTCAGGAGGGTTACAAGTCCAAAATCGCTGCACCTATTTGAGCAGACTGGGCAGCTAGATGAAGTCCTGATGTCAGGGCGGGGGATTCTAGAGGTATAGTAAAGTCTTTCAATCCTGAGGTTTTTTTTTTTTTTTTTTACTGTTCTTGGGAGAAAGGAAATGCAGAAGAAAGCATGCTGTGCCTGTAAGTGCTGAACTTAAAGTGGCAGAATCAGCGAGGAAAAATTCTTTCTCTTATAGGTTTTGCTTTGATGTTCTTTTTTTTTTTCTTATATATTTTCTTTTCATGTCCTAGCAAACTAAATCCTGGTAACATTTCTCTGAGGGTCACTTTCTAAGAAGCACCTTTTAAGAACCAACAAATTTTAGCCTGACATTTTTCTTCTCAAGGGTCGCCTGTGGAGCCTCATGGCTGATTTCTTGCCAGTGGGTGGCAGCCTGTTGCTTTCAAGAGAGGCAGTTGCAAATGTGTGTGGAGGGCAGGGTGGGGGCAGAGAGAGTATGGTGTGTAAGAGATAACTGGGATTCTGGGGCAGATAAAAAAGGCTATTGAATCACCTTGATAGCAGCATCAATTTGGCAGTTTGCTTGAACAAAGTTAAATGATGACTGATTTATAAAAACACATGCTACGTAAACCTTAGGATTACTCCTGGGACATTTTGGGGGGCACCCTACTGAAGAAACTGTTTGTTATATATGTATTTTTTTCTGCTTCCAAACTCTCAGGAAGAGATTTGATTTCATCAGAAAGTACGGGCACCTGATACTCCCCTGCTACATCACCAGGAGTTCATCATCCTGAGTCAGAGGGTAAGTAATAACGAGTTAATCTCAAACTCCTCTTGCTAACAATAAGGTTTGCATAAAGCTTGTGACCATTTCACCCATGTTCTAAATAGTGGGCCTGTGTGGAAAGGGAGGGTTTCTTGTCGATTCCCAAAGGAAAGGAAGTTTGGATCATTCTATTAAAAGGTTTGGGTGATTCGAGGAAACGGAGTCCCCAGGGCTATAAAGGTCCATACACTGGTTAGTGAAGTTGACTAGTTTGTCTTTGCTCTGCTCAAAGCCATTCTAGAGGGAGGTAAAGAGCCTCGGAACTTGGAAAGGGTGACAAATGATGAGGATATAAGCTGAGGTTCTTGATCCCAATTTATCACTGGTCATTTAAGGGACTGGATGTATTCCTGCTTGTCTCTCTGGGCACCAGGTTTCCAACTACAAAATAAGAGGGTTAGGCCGGACAGTCTCCAGGGCCAATCCCTGCTCCAAAATTCTGGGAGGCTTTTGGGGCACCTGAGTGGCTCAGTCATTTAAGCATCCGGCTCTTGATCTCAGCTCAGGTCTTGATCTCAGGGTCATGAGTTCAAGCCCAATTTGGAGCCTACTTAAAATAAAATAAAATTCTGGGAGGATTCTATCTTTCCTGTCTTTAGCTTCTCCAGGCAATCCAACCCCCATTATCTTTAAAGATTAATCTTTCCTTAAATAGGCTCAGGGTACATAATGTGTTGTATATCTTCTTTACCTATCTCTTACTGGGAACATCAGCATATCCCTTACCTCTATCTTTTCCATGAGTATTTTGCTGCACAGGAGGGTTCCCCTGGTGAGAAAGTCAGTGACCTCAGAAAGTATCTTCATTGACTTTTTGTGCATCTTTTAACTGGCTGAGAGAGCCCTCTGGATTACCTGTTCAGGTTGCTAAAAAACAATTCATTCCTTCAACAAGTATTTAGTGAGTACCTACTGAGCTCTAGGTACTCGCCACGTGCAGTAATGCTTCCCAAGGACCATCTGAGAATTTACCTTTCTCTTGACTAAATATGAGTCTGTCTACATGGGTGGAAGACCTTCAGATTTTCAGGACTTCTCTAGAGGCAGGAGTTGCAAGTAGGCAATAGACTGTCCCTCCACAGACCTTCCCCACAGGTGCCCCTCTTTGTTAAGCAGGATTTTAAATCAGAAGGCACCGTGCTCTGAAGGTGAGTGCAGCTGAATCCTGAGCGAAGGGAGCCTCTTTGGGGGATGGGTTAGCCTGGTGATGGGTATTGAGGAGGGCACGTTCTGCATGGAGCACTGGGTGTTATGAACAAACAATGAATCATGGAACATTGCATCAAAAACTAATGATGTAATATATGGTGATTTACATAACAATAAAAAACAAAAAAAATAAAATAAAATACAAAAAAAAAAGAAAGCTGTTTACAGAGATATGGAGAGGTACATGGGGGAGCATTCAGACACTGTGCAGCAAAGAGACACATGCTCAGATGTGCACTTTAGTAACTTTTAGGACTTTTTTTGTGTTATATTTTGAAGCATCATTGAAGATTTTCTTCCTAGCCACAGAAGTGCTTTTGCCTGGGCCTGTTTCCAGGTGGGCATGAGGCACGGAGCGTGAAAGTTGTGTAGCCTCAGAGGAGGGAACACATTACCTTTCAACAGAAATAGATCCTACTAAGAAGTTTTCCTTCACGTGACCCTGCAGTCTTGAGGAAGGAATAACAATAACAAAACACAGTAACAGTGGAATGGCCACTTTGTTTGGGGGATATTTTTGTTCTGGAGAATGGAACAGAAGATCCTATAATAATGATGCCTTACAGTCACCAATTTCTCACACACCCATGAACTCAAACCTATCATTTGTAGTGAGCTTTACATGCAGAATGTCATTTGGTCTCCAAAGGAACACAGTCAGATATATTCTATATATCCTCATTTTGTAGGTGTGGAAACTCAGGCGCAGGGAGGTCAGTTAAGTAACTTTCTCTGGGTCACTCAACTAGTAGGTTAAAATTCTTGTCTTACTTGAGTCTGTGCTCCTTACCGCCCCAATACTGCTTCTCTAAGAGGGAGTTGTAATTTGAATGTTCTTATTTTAAAGGTGAGAAGACAGAGAGTCAGAGAGGTCAAGCACCTCAGCTAGAGCTCTTCAGGGATACACTGAAGCTTTGAATCTGAGTGTCTGGTTCCTGATTGAAGCCTACCTTCGCTACAGAGATGGACCTTGGGTTCATTCTTCAGGCTGTAAGTGAACTTGATACTGTGAGGTTGGTGATTCTCAGAGTAAGGACCCAGAATTACAAATAAACAATGGTCATACCACAACTTTCCTCAGAGGCAGGATTTTATTCTCCTAAAAGATGAAGAAGGGGTTGGAGGCATTTCCTACTTCTCTCTACTCCTGTTTGTGTCTCTAGGGACTGGGCATCTGCTCTTTATACTACGTAGACCACTGGTACCTAAAAACTCTTGAATTTATCCTGGCAGATTGTCCAGAATGTGTCCCTCCTGGCATCCCAGTCCTGGGAAGAAATGACCTGGCTTTGGGAAGATCTATTTTCTAAGCATGCCTTACTGGAATGACAGTCACTGGGTGGGCAGCCATCTTGGTCATAGTGCCTTGTTGTGGGATCTGCTCCAGTCCTCTTCCTAGCACCTCAGTGTGGACAGGACTTTGGCGCAGGGTGTACAAATGATGTCTCCCGTCAATCAACAGTCAGTCAGAGGTTTACAGAGCAATTATCATAAGCTTCTTCCTGTGACAGCTTCTGTGGTGGTTACAAAGTAGGTGTTCCTATACTCAGAGATTTATGATTTAATTGAAGAGATGATTAAACTGATCAACTAATAAAAAACAATCAAACCAGAGGTTAGAGATTGGTAGTGGGATGACTGAATCTGACCAGGAGATAACCATCCACTCCTGAAATACACATACATAAAGCTTTAAAAATATCTTGAAATGAGTTGGCAATATTTAAATGTCAGGATATCTCACATAAAAAATTTTACATTTCTAGGTTCTATTGTAAAAAAGAGAGAAAGAGACTTGGCCATGTTGAGCTTATGTACCACACAGAAATAATTGACAGGGCTGAGTAGCACCTCCCCTTGAAATAAGACTTGTGCTATTCCATTCTCCATTCTGTTTATAGGCTTCAGTTCTGGCCCTCTTGATTCATTAAGATTATCTGCCTGAATGTTGCAGAGCCTTCTAATTCTCAGCCATGCATAGGCATCAATTAATAGCAAAGCTCAGTGATAAATGTCTTAGGAAGTTGAGGAGGGAAAGTCATTGAGGGCTGGAGTAGTCAAGGAAAGCTTCATGAAGGAAGGGGTAACTAAGCTGAACTATAAAAAAGTCAGGATTGAGGTAAAAAGGGATGCAATGCAATGTTGGAATGTGCTTGTATGTAGGGTGCATAAAAAGCAGAACAAAAGGTAATAGAAAGTTTAAATTCTGAATGATTAAGGGCTTAAATGTGAAAAGCAAAATTTTTAAACATTTAGAAGAAAATCCAGGAATTAATTCATTTTATTAGAACTGGGAAGAATTTATTTTAATGATCTAAAAAGCCCAAACCATAAAGGAAAATATTAAGAAATTTGACTTCACTAAATTAAAAAAAACTATCTAAAAATTCAGAAAACAAAGTCAAAAGGTGAAGACAAGGATAATATTTGTAATGAATAAAATAGAGGATAAATATTAGAGTCTATTAAATAAAAACTCACAAATCAACAAGAAAAAGACAACTTCATGGAAATGTGTATAATATATATAAACTTTTCACTGTCAGAAAGGAAATACAATGGCCAACAAATAATGAAAAGATGCTGAGCCTCAAGAATTTTATTTGGGAAATGCAAAGTAAAACAATCATGATGTATTATTTCATAAATATCATATTGGCACAAATTTTAAAATGTGACAATTCTAAGGGGTTGGTAAGGATGTTGAAAATTGGTACTTTTCACATACTACTTATGGGAAAGGGACTTGGTACAAAACCTGGGGAGAATATATCTTGTATTAAGTTCTTGTTAAAATGTCTAACAACAGCATGAAGGACCAGGGAGGGAGTGAAAGGATCTTGTTCTAAGGTTCTTATATCATACATGAAGGGCTGTAGTATTTGAAGACAACAGTCATATGTTAAAGATGCATATTTTAACCCAGAGCCACCACTGACAAAATGAAACAAGGATGTATAATTAAGGAGCCAAAGTGGAGCAAGAATGGAATATAGTAACATTCTATTAATTCAAAAGAAGGCACGAAAAAAGAGACAAAGAAAAGATTTAATGTGTAGAAAATAAAGAGCAAAGATAGTAGGTTTACACATGACAATGTTGATAACTAGATGATCTAAATACACAATTAAAAGTGGAGATTGTAAAATTGGCTTTCAAACAAAGATCTAGTTATATTGAATTTACAAGAAACACTTAAATAAAAAGACAGAGATAGGTTTAATGAAAAGGACTGAAAATATATTAAAAAACATCTAATACAATGAGTAATCTTGAGAGAGCTAGAGTAACTGTAATATCAGAAAAAAATCATCTTCACACCAAGGAAGATTTCCAGGGACAAAGAGGAAAATTTCATAAAGACAAAAGGTTAATTTATGAACAAAACATAACAAAGCTAAATGTGTATGCCTAATAACATAGATTGAAAATGCATAGGCAAAGTTTGGCATTAATTAAAGGAGGAAGAGATAAACCTATAATTATGATGGGAGATTTCAAAATATTAATCTAAAATTTGATTTAATAATTGCTACAGGAAAACAGTAATAATATAAAAGACTGAACAACACTATTAACCAACCCAAACTAATTGATGTTTATAGTGCACGGCGAAGAGAAAAAACAATCTTTTCAAGTGCACACGGAACACTTAAGATGCCCACATGCTGAACCATAAAATAATTTTCAGTAAATTATAAAGATTGAAATCATATGGAGAATGTTCTGTGACCACAACAAAAGTAAATTAGAAACCAATAACAGGAAGATATCTTGGAAATCCCTGAAACTTTGAATTAAGGAACACACTTCTGAATTATTAATGGGTCTAGGAAAAAATTGCCAGGGAAAATAGTTTTAGGTGAATGAAAATGAAACAGAACTTCAAAATCTGTGGGATGCAGCCAAAACAGTGATTATGGGGAATATATATATATGTTCATATAGGCACAGATTAGAAATTTATAAGAATTTGATTGCAATTTTAACTTGCAGGCCCAGGAGATGAGATTACAGGACAATTACAGTGTATGCCTTGAAACTTCCTATGTTTTTCACATCTCCAGAACGACTTTGCATTATCTTAATATTCAGAGAAAAATGGTATTATTTAAAAACTAAAATTCATAAATAGTTTGTACCTTTCCCAGTCTCAAATAGCTGGCTAGGGAATGGATCATTTCAGATTTGAACCCAGCTGTGTCTCAGAAAATCCATATCTATATCACTATGCTGTGCTAGTTCCTTGTGATAATCTCCGGGGAAACACTTGTCCTTAGTTAAGCACACCCATAGTACAAAAGTTCTTTTCATCTTCAATCACTCAAATGTATTTCTTGTCCGCTCACGAGGAGGGCAAGTGAAAGGAGCCTGAAAATAACACTCTCCTGTCCTAGAACTAACATTCATGTTCAAAATCTTTTGGGTATTTGTGAACATTTTAGTACCTTTGGCTGTGTGAGCTGCAAGTGATACTTATCAATAAAATGCATTCAACTTAATACACCTGCATTAAAAGAGTTTCGAGTGTGGATATATTCTCTACATGAACTCCACTGAATCTTTCAGCAGAGACCAAGTTGCTGTGATGGAAGAGACCAAGAGGAGAGAGCCACAAAGTCCATTTGAGGTCCTTGGAGCTGTCCTGATCACGCCCCCCCCCCCAAGCCCGATCCTATGACCTGGATATACAACTATTTCTTGGATTTAGTAATAAACCCTGGTATCATTTCCTATTTGCTTAAGTTAGTTTTGTTACTTACAGATCAAAAGAACCTAACATCCATAATCAAGCTCACCCATATTGGGGGTTGGAATACAGATTGGTTGAACTCCAGGAAGGGCAACTCTTTATATTTACTACCAAATGGTGTAGATGATTGCTGCCCAATAAGAAATTGTAATCTGTAGATGTTTGTTTTGAAGAATAAAAGAAACATTTCTGTAACTTTTCCCTTGTTCATGTTTGATAGATTTAAATGCTTTTTCTTTTTTTTCTAGATCACGTTTATCTTATTTTGAATGAAAAAAGACACATTTTATTCATTTAGGAATTTTCCTTCCCTCCTCCACTTCCTAATTACACATTTTCTGGTTCAAAACTCATTCTGGAGTTTTCTTGATGGAATTTCCAGTTTTCAGAGATTTTCTAAGATTGAAGTACGGATAAGAGACAAGAAGGGGAATGTGCTGGTTCCTCACTGTTCCTTCACAAGGAATGGAGCTGGCTCTCAACCCAATTAGTTTTACAGTGTTGAGGGATTCTACAGAAGTTACAGACAACAGTGGGTTTTTCTACATTCCAGAAGATCATGTTACTCTTGGAATTCAAACCACGGATCCCAGGTCCCCTGAGAACATCTGCTATTCATTGCCAGCACTGTCAGGTGTTTATTTCAGCTCTTACTCTGTTGTGAAAGCATCTGCCTAGCTCCCTTTCTGAAGCCGTTTATTCTGAAAGGACATGCTGGAAGCATAGGCCAAATAGAGTGGGTTTGCTGAAAGCTACAAGTTAATTTGATGGTTTTTCTGCTCTTGAATCAACTTTCTGATGCCTTCACCTTGTCACGATCTGAAGTATATCAATTCATTACATTTGGGAAAAATGCATATTAATGTGTTCAGTGAGTAACTTGGGAAGAAATGCGTTTATCTAATTTCACCAAAAGCTGATGGGCATGCATTTCCTAATCTGAATAATTTACTTAGAGGAGGGTGATTATGATCATACAGCTTGGATTGCATCTGTCACAGGTACTTTTGCAGTGCTTCCTGGAGAAGTGATTATTTTTAATGCGTCTGTACCCTTTGCCTTGTTCAATTAGTAGCTCCTTGAATTATTGATTTTATGGTTTAATTTGCAGTGGTGTCATTGGGCCAGCTTTATGGGCATGTACTGTGCAGTTAGTTAGAAGGACTTTGCACTTGGTTTAATACTGTGCAGTTGCTATCTTGAAATTCTGGACACGTTTTGAACAAGGAGCTCTGAATTTTCATTTTGTATTGGGTCACGCAGATAAGGAGCCAGTCCTCAGTGTCACTCAGCTGTAGGGATATTGGAGTGGGCCAGAGTGAAATAATGAAATGAGCACAGTGTTTAGTCACTGGTTAGCTGTGTGACCTGTAGTAATTTTGGCTTTTGGTTTTCTCAGTAGGAAATAAATAAATAAAGTAACTACCCCTACTCACTCCCTAATTCTTATGATGTTTAAAATGAAATGGTACTTGTGAAGATACAATATAATCTCTTATTAATATATATGTATAAATATATACTTTTATATATACATATAGTCAAGTTATATAGTCAAGTTATGACTTTGGAACAAGTTGATTAACATTGAAGTATTTGTGGTTGGGAAATATCTGTTGTAGAGGAAGTTGTTTCATTCCAGGTTTCCTGCTGATAATTATCATCTACCAAACTTTCTTAATACCTATATTCTTTGCATATTATGTATTGTGTATATGGGTGATATGGTGACTATTGTTTTAGTTCAGTTCTCCTCCTTGGCTGTACAGTAGATCACCTGACATCCTAAAGAAAAAGGTATCAAAGGCCAGACCTCAACAGAATAAGAATCTGAAGAGGAACCCAGGATTTTGCATTTATTTTATTTTGCTTTGTTTGTTTTGTTTTTTTTTAGAGGAAGGGGCATGAGCTTTGGCATTGGATAGACTTGGTTCTGCCTATTTTGCTAACTGTGAAAATGGGGAAAAGATAAGAGAGAATACAGAGTTGTAAGGTTGCAGAATCTCCTTTGTAAAGTGCTCAGTCCTGTAGGATCTCAATAGGTGGAGATTATCATTATTAATTTTTCATTTTTTATTGTGTAATCTTGTTTTGTGAATGGTGTGTGTGTGTGTGTGTGTGTGTGTGTGTGTGTGTGTGTGTGTGTGTATCCACAACTGGATTGTAAAGTCTTTGAAGTCATAAACTGTGGTTTACTCTTCTTTTTAATCCCCTATAGCTTCCAGTACAGTGTGGAGCATTTAACAAATGGGTTCATAAAAACCATTTTTTTAAAAGATTTTATTTATTATTTGACAGAAAGAGACACAACGAGAGAGGGAACACAAGCAGGGGGAGCAGGAGAGGGAGAAGCAGGCTTCCTGTGGAGCAGGGAGCCTGATGTGGGGCTCGATCCCAGGACCCCGGGATCATGACCCGAGCCGAAGGCAGACGCTTAACGACTGAGCCACCAAGGCGCCCCCATAAAAACCATTTTTTGATTGATTTTTTTTGACAGATAAAACTAAAAATCAACTCAGCTCTGTCCAATGCACTTAAAAACACCAACATTGCATTCTGGCAGGCTCACCAAAGATTTCAAAAAGATGCTGAGAGCATTTGCTCATCTGTGTCTAGGCGACTGAGACATTTTTAAAATAATCAGTCTGTGGAGCCCATTTGTTTAGAAATTCCATTTGGAGGACTGCTACATTTGTTCTGAGTCATTACGTGCTCTACAAGACTGCAACAAGAAAGCTGTGCATCAGTTTTGAGGACAGTTCCAGGGTATAATTTTTGAAAGGACAAATGCAGGTGCCATGTTTTATAAACTGGAGGTACTGGGTAGGGGTGTGGTAGAAAGTATTGCTGCAGAGAGAACAGGACTGGAGTATAGCTGAGAAACCAGAAGTAATTCAATAGTATCAGAATAAAAAGGAATGTGACTGGAGAGTAAAGGTGTCTAACAGTCAGTACTGAATCTTACCTTTCTGGAAATCCCAGTAAGAATGGTCTGGTCTTAGTTAAGGGTCCATGGTTTAGAGCAGGAGAGTAAGAGGTAAGGATGAAAATGCACAAGTCTTTTCTGCTCTAAGTCTGGATTTATCTTAGAAATAAAGCAGAACTGAATCTATAGGTGGCAGTTTTAGATGGGCAGTAACTGGCAGAACCAGTCTTATAACAAATGTTCCTCTGATTCTTGGCTTTTCTTTTTAAACAAAGGATAGTGAAAGCTTTTGCTTGTTTGTTTGGCTTTGTTTTGTTCTGCATCTAAACTTGTCTTTATAATTTCCCAAGTTCATAGTTTTTCCATATTTGGTTACAAGATTTGGGAGAAATCATTTCAAGGGAAGAAAAAAGAAAAATTTGGTGGATTTAATATATTTAGATGACTATCATGTAATATTGAGATAAAATAATAAAGTTAATAATGATTAGCACTTATTAAATACTTCAATATGACAGGCACTGTGCTAAAGCCTGCAAATCAAGTATCATAATTAATCATTTTGCAAGCCTATGAGGTTTTGGTATAGAAATTCCTGTTTACACAAGAAGAAACTAAGGCCCAGAGAGATTAAATAAGAATAGGAAAAAGCCTACTATGTATAAGGCATCACTAATCAATTTCTATTGTTTTGGTTTTGTTTTTTACATAAATGAATTCATCAGTGAAGCCATTTGGGCTTGGATTTTCCTAGTGGAAAATTTTTTCCTATGAATCAAATTCTTTAATAGTTCCATGGCTATTAACATTTGCTACTTTGTTTTGTGTTTGATTTTGTAATTTGTGTAGTTCAAGGAATTTTCCATTTCATCTAAGTTGTCAAATTAGTAAGAAAAAGTTGTTCATATTATCTGTAGGCTCTGTAGTGATGTCCCCCTTTCATTCCTGATACTGATAACTTATTTCTTCCCTCTTTTTTAAAATCAGTCTACTTAGAAATTTATCAGCTTTATTGACCTTTTCAAAGAACCAGCTTTTGGATTCATTGATTTTCTGTTTTCCATTTTATTGATTTTCACTCTTTATTGCCTTGTCTTTACTTTTGACTTAATTTGTTCTTCTTCTTAGCTTCTTAAGGTGAGATATTAGAACATTGACTTTAGAGGTTTCTTCTTTTCTAATATAAACATTACAACTGTAAATTTGTTTCTAACTATGGCATGAGTTACATCCCATAGATTTTGATAGTTGGGTTTTCACTATCATTTCATTCAAAATATTTTCTAATTGTTTGTGATTTCTTCTTTGACCCTGGGTAGTTTGGAAGTATTATTTAATTTTGTTATTTATAGTTTTGTTGTGATCAGAGAACATCCTTCTTTCATACTTTTTTGGGGTTTAAAATTACAAATAACTACTAACAAGTTCTATTTTACCCAGAACACTTCATGTTTATGTTTTCTTGGCATCCCATCCATTTAGCATCCTTTCCCTCTTTCAAAAGTATCCCCATGTGGAGATAAAGTATAAGGCCATACTATATATGACCTGCAAACTGTACATTATCCCCCACAATTCCAAAAAACTCAAAGCAAATATGATACTTCAGTTCTTCCAGGAAAAGATTTATCTAAAAAGGGAAAGTAATCAAAACTTTGCAAACCTTGGTTTCCTTATTTGAAAATGGGATAATAATTATTCCTGCTTTGTGATATTTTCTGAGGAATAAAGAAGAAAATGTTTCTCTCTCTCTGTCTCTATCTACCTATATATATATGAATATAATAATTTCTTAATAAAATGTGGTCAATATCATCAATATTTGAGTGATTTTCTGCCCCAGAAACTATACCCACACTTGTCTGTACTACCTTGCTTACTCTTCCTAAGTCTAATTACCTCCATTTTATAGATGAGGAACATTCACAGAAATTATACTTGTTCAAGGCTATATACTGAGTAAATAACAGAAATTAATTACATGGTCTGTCTCATTTCAAAACCTGTCTTATTCATTTTTGGTTTATTCCTCACATGTTATACTACATCAAAAATAAAATTAAAAAGTCAATATCATATTTATAATAACTCAAATTTTGCCTGCTTTATAAACAGAAATTTGTATATTATAGAAATTTGAATAAACAGGAAAAAACAAGGTAAGAATTTGGCAGTTGAAAAGATTTAACTCAGTCTCCAAATATGACAACACACACACACACACACACACACACAGAAAATACACAAACACAAATTCAGAAAGACTAAACTTTCCAACAGGTTTTATAAAAGAAGAATCTAATATTTCCTTCTCTTCCAGTTTTCCTTTCTTTTACGATGCTGTGGAGATGCTGATGATTCTTGGATTCTGTTGTTGCCTTGTATTTGACTGTCTAAACCATTTGAGATTGTTTTCCCACGTTTTTGCCATAGGTGGCTGTATCCATCCAAAAGCTCAGCCAGTCCTCTCCAAACTTTTTAAACTTTTGAGAGTAGGGATGCTGACTTTTCATTTTTATATCTTTAGTACGTGGCGTAGCAATCTAGAAGATAGGTGTCAAATACATACTGGTTGAAAGCTAGTTGCCTGAGGATTTGTGTGGACTCAGGAGTCTTTAAATTTCCAATGATAATCTTCTCTTTTTCTCCATTAATTTCCAAAAGTCCCTACAAACATTTGGCTGATGTTAAGGATAGCCCACACTTCCCTGTAAAATTTGCTAACTAGCTCAAAGGGCTTATGAAACCTCCTTGGACAGTCATTTCAATATTTGTTCATTCTAAATGCTATGAGGAACTTCCTTATTTCTGTTCTGAAGTTTCTTATCTTTTCCTGGCTTTTATTTTAGCCATTTGCTTCACTCTACTTTATGTTGGTTTCATGAGAATATACTTTATTTCAGAACTTTTGTTCTTTCCTATCCTACCTTCTTAAGATTGGCAGCATTGGAAATTCTGATGAGTAGGTTTGGATGATAGCAGGAACTAAGGTTTACTTAGAAGAGAAACTTATATTTGCAGCTAGAGGTCTGGCTGAAACATACCAGCATGAAGCAGTGTCCCCAACTGTTGCCAGATCATTGGAATAGTATATTTCCTACATAATCCCCTCTTTCATTTATACATAGGGTTTGCCATTGCTCTCCATCCTGAAGTTTGTCACAGGAGGGAAATAATAACAGAGAACAGAAAGAAACAGTCAAGTTTACTAATCATCCCCCTCCAACACACTTTTATTTTACAAGATACACTCTCTTTTAACTGGCATGAATATGGAGATTTCACTCTTAAACTTCTCTCACTCTCATTCTCCCTGCATTTCCCCATCAGAACATTTTCTGCATGGTCATTTACTGACTCTTTTCTTACTCTTGCCTATAGGTGAATGTGGATGAGAATATTTATGCTAATAAGACAATGACTTTATGAATATGATTTGTCACCAACGACTTCATAACATTTCATTATGACTGTGGAGATTCACTGACTATTGTCTGAGTCTCTGCTGTGGCTTCTGCTCATAAAATAAAAATCATGCTATTATCATCCAAATAAAATGATAATATGTAATGATCTTGAAAGGCCTTGAAGGTGAACAGTCTTTGAAGAAAGGTAAAAATTCAATTTGATGTACAGGTTTGTGCTGCTTTTCCAAAGTTTGTGTTCTGCTGCCTTGCTTACCTGTTTTCGCTAACCAAAAGACATCCGAAGAGGATTTTTGCTTTTCAAAAAAAAAAAAAAAAAAAAGGTTGAAAAGCAAAAATAGCATTCAGGGATTGTTTTGTAGTAAACCTTTACAGAGACAGTGTACCCTGAGTAGCAAGAGTGGCCCTGCCAAGCTCCTTCCCCAGGAACTACACTCAGCATCTCAGCATCAGCTGCCAAAGCTCCAGACTGTGTAGCCTCTGTGCTTTATCTCGATTTATTTTGTGCATCCATTAGCAAGATGTGTTCTAAGGTATCAGAAAAGCCTAAGAGAAGTTATTTTTTGGGTTTGGGAGCACTAAAAAAATTTCCATATAAAGTAATGGTAATTGCTTCTTCTCTTTATGCTATTTTGAAAGGCTTAAGAAAGTTTTCATAGGGAAGCTCTACTTTTAGATAATGGGGGAAAACTGTAATATGGAATATTAAGTATATCATTGCCAAATATGGAAAAAATTATTTTAGTCAAAGATAGACATTGAAGACAGCTTGTTTAAAAAGGCAGGTCACATATTGTACTGCAAGCTCCTACTAACAAGGTTAGAGTTAATAGATTATTGATCCATTTAATGTTTAGTAGCAAGCTAATCTTTTTCATCAGCTATGCGATTGGGTATTTGTCTGTTTTAGAGGCCCATTCAGTAAACATCTTTCATTTGATATTACTTTCTAATGTCAGGCAGCATATGCCTTGGATGCACTAACCCCTGTTTATTGCTACAGTCACCCTGGGGCATTGGTATTCCTGCCATTGTGAGCACTCTCTTTTCTGAGGTTTACTTTTCTTTGTCCCTCAGGAGACTGGTAAATCCTTTCTAGTGTAGAAAGGCTTGGGCTGCAGGCACTGAGATAAGGGTATAATCTGACTGTATCATACTTTGCTAAAACCTGCTCCACTTGACTAAGGTTCCTATTCTGTGGGATTTTATTCAATAGTGTGATGAGGAACTTGAAATAACACATGCTAGTTATCTTTGTGGTGTCCCAGAAGTTCTAATCTTTGAATAGTAACAAAAGGAAAATTGTGATAGCATTTGAGTCTTGCAGTCCCTGAGTTTTGAAGAAGATACTAGATTTGAGAAAGAACAGATGTCAAACTCCAAATTACGTGTGTGTGTGTGTGTGTGTGTGTGTGTATGTGTTTAATTTTCCAAGCTTTAGTGAAATTGGAGCCATGTGATTTTTTTTTTCCTGATTTATGTAATAAGGGACTGAAAAAGCTTTTTGTAGTCTGCTTCATCTCCTGTGGAGAAGCAGCATCCATTTGTGAGGCAGGAAAGAGTAGAGTTTGAGAGTATAATCCCTGCGGCCAGGTGGTCTGGGTTCAAATCCCACCTGTACTCTAAGTAGCTGTGATGCCTTGGAAAAGGCATCAGACAAGAGCACAGAGGAAAATATGGGTAATAGCACTTCCTTCATGGAATTTTTAGAGAATTAAATGAGGTAAGATATGTAAAATAATAAAAGCAATGCCTACATACCTTAGGAAAATGCCTGGTTTTGCTTCTAAGGACTACATGTTTTCATTCTCTTCAGCCCAATGTTTACTTTTTTAGAAATTATAAACTTTATTTTTTAGAGTAATATTAGTTTCACAGCAAAACTGAATAGAAATTACAGAGTTTCATATACCTTCTGTCTCCGCACACGCACAGCCTCCCCCTATTGACATCCAGCACTCCAGTGACAAAGTTGTTACAATCGATGAATTTACATCTACATTGTTATCCCCCAAAGACATTTACTTCTTTTAGACGTGTCCTCTTTGATTTACATGATTTTTATCTTTTTCTTGTTCTGAATGTAGGGGCCAAGGGCAGGCTGCCCCCAAAAGTGCCATTTTGGCATGTTGATTATTTTAAATAAGAGTTACTTAAACAACTAGTACAAGGATACTCAGATACTCCTTTGTGTCCCTAAGCACAAGAAACAAATTCTTTATATGAAATATACCTTCCCTGCCCTAAGAAGTAAAAAGACATTCTTATCACCTTATCCCCATTGGACTTCAAAGCTAAGAACACTACAGAAACAAACCATGTTGCTTTTTACTTTTTTCTAATCTACTACCTTAGCCTAAATTCTGCTTAGAGTCACCTTCTAATTAAAGCTTCTAAACACCTGTTTTCTTTTTTAAAAATTTATTTATTTGATAGAGAGAAGAAGCAGGGGGAGCCTCAGAGGGAGAGGGACAAGCAGACTCCCCGTGGAGCGGGGAGCCCGATGCGGGGCTCGATCCCGGGACCCTAGGATCATGACCTGAGTGGAAGGCAAACGCTTAACCAACTGAGCCACCCAGGTGCCCGTAAACAGCTGTTTTCTTTATCTTGTCAATTCCTCACAAATTTATTGTCTCTGTCTAAAATGTATAAAAAACATCTGCCTTGGTCGTTTCTTTAGTTCTCAATTTAATTATTGGGCCTCTGTGTGCCTGTAATGAAACTTTAGGTTTTTTTTGTTTTTTTTTTTTCCCCTGCTAATCTGTCTCATGTAAATTTAATTCTTAGTCCAGCTGGAAAACCTTGAAGGCTAGAGGAAGAATTTTTTCGTCCCATCACAAACTTACTGTTTTCTTGCCTGATTTCAGTGAACGTCAGGAACGGGTGATTGTTACCCTAATAATTTAGCAGAAAACAATAAAGACACAGTTACTAGTGGAGACTGTCCCTTTAGTTTCTATGGTGGGTAGGTGTACATTATTTATATTCATTCAATATTTACATATTTATCCATTTAACTAACATTTAATGGATTTCTTCTATGTTCTAAATACTGTTTTACTCTTTTAGGCTTGTGGATATAAAAGTAAATGACACAACCTTTAAATTCAAAGGTTTATAATCTAGTTTGAGAGATAGTGGCTGGTATGTTACCACCCACAAGAGACTTTGTGGACAAATAAGGTCACATTAATATTTAATGTAGAAATCACAATGATGGCTAGCACCCACTTTCTTGCTAGCCTTCTGCCCTTATTCCCTGGCCCTAAAAATCTCCTCAGTTAATTAAAGTAATCAGTTATTTTATTTTTTATTTTTATTTTTTTATTTTTTATTTATTTATTTATTTTAAAGATTTTATTTATTTATTTGAGAGAGAGAGAATGAGAGAGAGAGAGAGCACGAGAGGGAAGAGGGTCAGAGGGAGAAGCAGACTCCCCGCCGAGCAGGGAGCCCGATGCGGGACTCGATCCCGGGACTCCAGGATCATGACCTGAGCCGAAGGCAGTCGCTTAACCAACTGAGCCACCCAGGCGCCCCAGTTATTTTATTTTTTAAAGATTTATTTAGTTATTTATTTGAGAGGGAGAGAGAGAGAGGGGAGAGCAGGGGTGGGGGGAGGGGCAGAGGAAGAGAATATTTTTTTTTTAATTCAAGTTAGCTAACATATAGTGTATTGCTAGTTTCAGGGGTAGAATTTAGTGATTCAGCAGTTGCATATAACACCCAGTGCTCATTATATCATGTGCCCTCCTTAATGCCCATCACCCAGTTACCCCATCCTTCCACTTACCTCCCCTCCAGCAACCCTCAGTTTGTTTCTTGTAATTAAGAGTCTCATATGGTTTGCCTCTCTCTCTGTTTTTATCTTATTTTGTTTTTTCTTCCTTTCCCCTATGTTCATGTTTTATTTCTTAAATTCCATATATGAGTGAAATCAAATGGTATTTGTCTTTCTATGAATGACTTATTTCACTTAGCATAATACTTTCTAGTTCTGTCCACCTCATTGCAAATGGTAAGATTTCATTCTTTTTGATGGCTGAGTAGTATTCCAGTGTGTATATGTGTGTGTGTGTGTGTGTGTGTGTGTGTGTGTGTGTGTGTGTGTGTACACCACATCTTTATTTATCTGTTGGTGGACATCTGAGCTCTTTCCATATTTTGGCTATTGTGGACATTGCTGCTGTAAACACTGGGGTGCATGTGCCCCTTCAAAACAGTATTTTTATATCTTCTGGATAAGTAGTGCAATTGCTGAGTTGTAGGATAGTTCTCTTTTTAACTTTTTGAGGAATCTCCATACTGTTTTCCAGAGTGGCTACACTGGGAAAGAGAGTCTTTTTTTTTTTTTCTTTTGAAGATTATTTATTTGAGAGAGAGAGTGCAAGAGTGGAGGGAGGGGCAGAGGGAAAGGAAGAGAGAGACTCTCAAGCAGACTCCCCACTGAGCAGAGGGCCTGACATGGGACTCCATCCCACAACCCATGAGATCATGACCTGAGCAGAAACCAAGAGTCAGATCCTCAACCAGCTGATCTACTCAGGCACCTTGACTGGGCGAGAGAGTCTTAGGCCAACCCTGTGCTGAGCATGGAGCCCTACTCAGGGCTCAATTTCATGATCCTAAGATCACAACCTGAACCAAAATCAAGGGTTGGATGCTTAATTGACTGGGCTACCCAGGCTCCCCTCCTCAGTTAATTTTAGAAGTCCAAATGGGGTCCATCATATGTGCATCTATATATTTTTGTATTTCTAACTACTCTCTACTGAACCAGAACACTACTTCAGACAACGCATTTTTGTTTTATCTGAACAATTTACACTCAGAATGTAGGACAGATTAATTGTGAATAATGATGCCTATGATGGATACTATCTAACCTAATGTATCTGTCCAGATCTCTTTCCTCCCAAATTTGTTTCTCTTTTCCTTATGTGTCTTCTAAAGAGCTGAAGATGGCAGGGTCTGTTTATCTTAACACAGAGGGTGGTAGTTTCTAGAGTTTTGAGAAAGCGAGAGTGTGAAATCAATAGAAGTCCATGGAATGAAAGGAAGGAGTCCATGAAATCAAGGGAACCCAGATGATCTTCCCTCGTGATAATGGCATCAAATGTTAAATAACATAAAAATGTCAAGGAAAATGCCTTGACCATTTTGGCACTGATACAATCCTGGAGTATCTGTGTATATGGGAGACCCTGTATTAGGCCACAGTATTTTTAAATAGTGCCATCTAAATCTTACTTTCTCTGTGACTTAATTGTCCATGTAGTAGTGCAAGAGTTAGGATATGATTTATGACACTGGATCTTAGACTGATTAATTTGACATTTGGTTGCTGTACTGTAGAAAGAACATAACACATAGATGTCTCTTTCCTGCTCAAGGATCAGTAGTCTTTTCTACAGATGAGACTCAAGAAGAGGTATATATGTGCAATTCAAGGTGTCTTCCACCCCCGCCTTGACACAGCCCATGCAATTCACTTCCATGTCCTTCAGGCTTTTCATTTTCTCAGGCTCCCCGTGGAATAAAGCATGTTTTACCAATGCCAGATGAGTTGGGGCTTTAAAAAGCACATGATGTAACCTTAGCTCTCTCCTCTTTATTATGTAGGACCTGCAAGCAACTCTCCCCATGGATGGTGGTCCCCCAAGATACTGCTTTCATTTACATCTTTAATGGAAGATGAATGAGTAGGCAGACTAGTCATTACTGCCATTAGGGTTTCATGCTAAAAATAAAGGAGGAGGGTTATTAGAACTGTGCATTTTTCTGACTATCCACTTCAGACTATTTTGGATAAAGCCCTGCAGACATTACCTTATGGAACAATTTCACATTATCTCTAGGGCTGGATCAGGTGATCTGTCTGTAATGGGCCCTTTTTTCCCTTTGCACTCCACTTCAAAAATCCTATTGTGATGGAAATGGCCTGGCCAAATCCACTACAATTGCACCCAGACTTCAGAAGTCATTTTCTAACTGCTTTTAATATAGCTATTTAAAGGTATAACCTCTAGATAAATTTCTCCATTTATCTCCCTTATAGAAATAGTAATTATTAATAAGAAAGAGATAATTATTTCAATATATTCCTTATCACTTGGCATTATGAAATTATACCTACCTTGGATGTTTCAAATACATTTTGCATGTTTCTATAATTACAAATGCACTTCTATCTCTTTTCTCCCTACGAAGAAAAAAATCTTCTGGAAAGCACTCTTTGATGGCTTACAATCAAATGTGCAAATAATATGCTTAAAGAACATTAAAACATCTCTAGTGTGATGACAGTTTATTTCCTTATCTATACATATGATGGAAAACTTTAACAGCAGATGTGCTTAATGCTTTCACCATGAAGAATGAAATTCCACACTGATGTATTTCTAAATGTAGCATAATGTGTATATTTCATAAGAAGGATGGATGGGACAGCACTTGTTTAGAAGGCCTGGGGTCAGTAAGACGTGAGGGATTAGGCCATCAGCTCTTTTGGATTTTTTTTTTTTTTTTTTTTAGAATTGGCAGGAAACCAAGATCCTGCTCGTTTTCTAAAATTAATATATGTTATTTTTTCATTTTTTAAAAAATTTTATTTTATTTTATTATGTTATGTTCGTCACCATACAATACTTCATTAGTTTTTGATGTAGTGATCCACGATTCATTGTTTGCATATAACACCCAGTGCTCCACGCAGAACGTGCCCTCCTTAATGCCCATCACCGGGCTAACCCACCTCCCCTCCCCCCTCCCCTCTAGAACCCTCAGTTTGTTTCTCTGAGTCCATAGTCTCTCATGGTGCATCTCCCCCTCCTTTCATCATCATTAGCCATCAGGGAAATTCAAATCCAAACCACATTGATATACCACCTTACACCAGTTAGAATGGCAAAAATTGATAAGGCAAGAAACAACAAATGTTGAAGAGGTTGTGGAGAAAGAAGAACCCTCTTACACCGTTGGTGGGAATGTAAGTTGGTGCAGCCACTTTGGAAAACAGTGTGGATGTTCCTCAAAAAATTAAAAATAGAGCTACCCTATGACCCAGCAATTGCACTCCTGGGTATTTACCCTAAAGACACAGATGTAGTGAAAAGAAGGGCCGTATGCACCCCAATATATATTATTTTTATAAAATAATGAGTGTGTTGGAAAATATCATCTAATGGCTACATCCATTGAAGGATCTGTGGGACTTTTGATTTTGGATAAAATCATATCTCTTTGACCATCTGGGTCACCATGTCAAAGTTTCAATGGCCTACAGATGTGTTAAGCTAGGTAATGAGTTCTCTGGAGTCCTTGAGGCAACAGACCTAGCTCTGACTCTTTCTCAGCTGGGCATGATTTCCAGTGTTGGCATCAACCAAACTAGCCTAGTACCATGTAGAGTAGCTCAGGGTCCTTTCTTTTGAAGGAGTAATGGTTAATACTGCACAGAATAATGAGAGTAGGACAAAAGAGTACTGCGTTCCATCTATTTGATAAAAGCAATACTGGAGGCCAGGGAATATTTAGCAAATCTTGATTGTGATTATTCTTGAAACTGTAGCTTGATTATCTCTACTGCTTTTATTAGATGAGAGAATTGTGTTATAGTATGCAATATTGCTGCTGGTGAACATTTTTTGATGAATAATGCTAAATAAGAAGAGGTCTTACCCTCCATTAAGAAACTATTTAAGGCCCAGGCTCATACTTTGTTAATTAAAACTTATATCAAATATGCATAATAGTGACAATTTCTTCATTACATTTGCCAATGACTCTATGAATGTCTGTTGATACCCAGGGGTTGGATTATTCTAGTTAATTATTGTGATTTTATGCTAACATAACACCTTCTATCCCAAGGAGTTACTAAGCATGGTGAAAACTTTAGTCCTATCAGTATTTATGAATCTCTTTACCTGTTAAATGAAAAGGCAGCTTGAGATAAGTTACCCTGGGTAATTTTAATCAAGAGTTTAATTTTAATGATCACCTGCTGTACAAATAAAATAAGAAAAGCAATGAAATCACCGTTATCAAGGTAAGTCATATGTGTCTTTGAGGGATGCTATTTTTAGCAATGTTCATTAAGAATTTCTGTAAACTCTGAATGGAATAACAGGATGGTAGAACAAAACTACAGAGATAACATAAATATGTAATTAAGTAATACGAAGCATCTTATTTTACACTTGTTGACAATTGCTTTGGGATTGTCCTTTTGTTGTTTAATATGTACATGTCTAGTTCTACAACCAGTTTGAATATTTCTGTAAGGCAGTGTCCACACTGTCCCAGTGATTTGAATTTCTCCATGAATTACCAGAACCTAATACAAATTTGAAACTAACTCTTCCCTAACATTTAAGAGGTGAGACACAATTAGTTTGGACAAGTGAGAAGGGTCAGAAAGGAATAAGATATGAAAAGATATGATGAGTATTTGGGATATTCCCTCCCAGAAAAACTGATTTTGGCTTTTTGCACAAGCATAGGAAAGCATAAGCTTCCATTTTTTAGGACTAAGGAAATCATGCATTTTAAAGACCCACATCCTTGTATTTCCCTCCTTGCATTGTTTTTTTTGGATGTCGGTTGTGCTGAGTTTCATGGCAATGCCATTAAATATAATAAACTGAGAGCTGTTTCTTGCTACTGATGGGGTCTTCTCCATTTTCTCTATACAGTTATGACTGATTTCCTTCATTCATTTCTTCCAAATCCTTCCTCCCTCCCTCCTTTCCTCTCTCCCTCCCTCCCCTGATATCTATTTCTCTCCTTCTTTATTAGTAGCACAAAGCAACATGTCTTTCCATATGATGTGAAATTTGTCTGATATTAAAATTAAAGACTTTAGGCGCACCTGCGTGGTTCGGTCAGTTAAGCGTCTGCCTTTGGCTCAGGTCATGATCCCAGGGTCCTGGGATCGAGCCTCATATGGGGCTCCCTGCTCAGTGGGGAGCCTGCTTTTCCCTCTCCCTGCCACTCTGCCTACTTGTGCTCTCTCTCTCTCTGTCAAATAAACAAATAAAATCTTAAAAAAAAATTAAAGACTTTATTAAACCAAGTTCAAGTGATTAACTGAGGAGAGTATTCAAAAGATAGTATTTTGGCTTCCTCATTCATCATTTTCACAAATGTTTCGTGACACCTGCTATTCATAAATGCGACCTTGCCTTGACTTCTCGGACCTAGTGACCTAGGAATGCATATGTTTTTGCAGCCTGTAGGATGACAGCAAAACAAAATCTAGCCTTCCAGATCCTCTAAGACTGGCATTTTCTGAAATCTCTTCCTAATGATGGAGCGACATTTCCCTATGATGTGAAAGATACCACACTCCAGTTCTTTCTAATTGTCTGCATTGACTCTGAGTCAGACAATTAGTACAGGGAAATTGGAGAAGATAAAATGGCCACTTAGTTGCTAATAAAGTATAGAGCTGCAGTTCTAAAGCACACAAGGTAAGCTTTACTCTTGGTAATTGTTCTCACCTTTACCCCCAGGGTTCACTGCTGAGGGACTTAGACACTCATTACTTGAGTTTCAAATCTTGGCATCACCAGTTACTACAGAGAATGGTGATATAAGCTGGTAGGAAAAGCTGTAAAAACTGGGGAGCAGGAGAAAAAAATTTATCCGTCTCTTTTCATCAGCACCACTCATATAGCTATGAAAACTGAGCCAAATCTCCCTGTGGTAGAAAGTGACATGAAAAATGAAATATTGCCATATAACAAGGGCCACAAAAGAAATGTCTACATAGTCCTTTGGGAACACAGGAAAATATATAAAATGGCTTAATTGGTAAACTGCAGGGAGTTTGGTAGATCTGGGCATCCTTGTCTGATTCAGGAGACAGTGAGCTCTGTTTGGATCAGAGTGGACATTATGGGAAGTCAGAGGCATGCAGATAAGAAATGAGCTTGTCTGGGGCCATGGCAAAGTTACAGAATACAGGACCAATGAAGCTCCTCTTCCAAATAAGCTCCTTCATCCTATACAACTCAGTCTTAAGGAACTGATCTGTCCCCTGATGTAGAATTTCTAGGTCTCCAAAGGCTTCTCAGAGGTGAGGCATTTGCCTGACATGAAGGAGCCTTCAGTGTGTGTCTCTACAAGGAGCATTGATTTTACAAGTGAGCATAGGATTCCATCATTTCCTCAGTAGCTCTGTTGGGTCAGACTATAGTAGCATCAGAGATCTGCTGGATGATGGTGCCCAGGACTTTGTGTCAGGAATCACAAAATGAATATAAGGTGGCATCTGATTTCAAGGACCTTAAAGTACAGATAGGTATTCTGTCAGCTATTTGGATAGACATTCTCACATGAATCAGAATTTTACAAGGCAGTGAGCATAGGAGGGTAAGGGTTCTAAATGTTACCCTTTAGACCCATGATTCAAATTGTAAATTTGAAAATTGTAATTTGCATTTTGAAATTGTAAAATTGTAAAATTGTAAAATTGCATTTTGTAAACCCATTCAAGATGATGAAGTTTTGTATCCTGGCTCTGCAATTTACCATATATGAGACATTAGGCAATTTATCCTCTTTAAACTTTGGGTTTCTCATCTGTAAAATGAGAATAATAGTATATCCTCTCAAGGTGATTGTGACGTGATGAGATTAAATATGTGGGGGGTGGGGCAAGGTGGTGGCACTTATCACTATGACTGGTCTGATAGGTATTTAGTGAATCATAGCTATTATTTTTAGAGAAAGTCAACTGGCAACCTATGGTTAATATGGCAGGGGCTTTAAAAGGATTTCTTCCAAGATTGTGAGGGAAGAGGTTAAATAGTAAACACAAAAAGGCTCCAGATATTTATGAGATGAATCAAAGTTAGTTCTCAAGCTTGTCTGATGATTTTCAATTTTATATACTGGAGAAAATCAGTTTCTGTTGATGATTGGCCATATTACCCATAGCTTCTCTTCTCCTCCATTGTGGTGCTTTAAAATCAAAGCTGATATAATGAATAAAGTCTACTTGCTTTTTAATATATTTTCTTAAAATGTTATTTCTGTAATCCCTCCTTCTTCTTAAAGTAAATAATTATAAATTGTTAAAAATTATGGAAGCCTGAATAAGGGGAGGCATTAAATTCTCCATACTTTATGTTATCATTATCTAAGTGGTAAATGCAAACAGCAAGAACATATACTTAATTAATAAGAAAGGTCTATATCTTTCATAATTATATAAGCCTAGGAGTATCTGCCTCTCCAAGAACAAGACTGTTTTCTGTTCTTGATTCCCCTTACCTCTCCCACACAAGTCAAAGTGAAGTCCATTGAGAAATTTCTCTTCCTCAACAGAAACTGCATCAGTTGTTAAAGTATTAAACATTGTCACCACTTTTGAAGGTTACTGCTGTGTGATTAAGAGCCCGAGGGTACCCCAGGCTAATTATGTTGCAGGTTTTAGTCCAAAAAATAACTTATTTTTGCAACTTATTGGCTTATTGGATTGGTAAATCAAGAGGATATTAAAACAAACTGTGATTTTCCTTAGCTTTGCCAAAGCACTTGGGTTATAGAATAAGGTGTTTAAGATCATTAAAGGTTAAAAAATTTCTAGGCTTGATGCTTATTAAGCAAAGCTAATTTGATTTGAAAGTAGCAAAGCATTTACTTCACACTTGGAATTTTTAGCAAATTAACTCTCATCCAGTGTTAAAGGAATCCTGGGTTTGAAAGGAAATTCAAGTCTTGAGTTTAGGTGAGAAGATGGGAAATGTGAGGAAATAATTTTGTGTCTAAATAACATGAAAAGGGATAGGTTCTTATTTCATAGTTCCTGGTCCTTAAAGGACTTTAGCAACATCTGTCATATGGAAGCTTTTTCTCCTTGTTTTCCATGGGTTTACAATGACTTAAATACTTTCTGAAAGTCATCATTACTAATGACAAGCAAACATAAGAATCTGAGTCACTATGTTTTTGAAGATGTGAAAGTTTCTTTTCCCTCACTTTTGAAGACCGTCCACTCCTCTTTTCTATTTAAATTGTATGTAGCCCTGAGGACCCTGCTCAGCCTCCTTGGCCTCTATGTCATTTTCAATGACTGTGTCAATCCCAGGCAATTCCCAAAGCAATACCTGGTTGAGCACTTGAGTCTGTGCTATCCCAGGGTGTTTAATCATTCTCTCACCAGTGAAAATTTATCCTTCCCAAACTTCAAACTATTCAAAGGCAGAAACAGTGATGCTGCCAGATGGCTCCACTACGTTGCCATGAAAAGATCATGTATCCTTGGAACTGTCTCTTTTCTGGCCTCCCTTTTTACCCCTGGGGCTTCTCATAATAAAGTGGCTGGATTAGTGTTGTTACCTGGGCCTAGGGGCCATGGCCAGACTAGGCTAAGCCATTTGACAACTAATTCAAGACTTTACCTCACTCATGTTCTGTGCTAATTAAGTGAACTAACTAGACCCATATTTAGCATAGCAAAGATAGACTTAATGGAAAGAAACAACAGCAGGGAAAACACAATTGCTGTTTCACTTTATAGTTGGGAATAGGGAATAGGGGATGCTGACAAGTTGTAGAGAGCAGGGGATGGAGCAAACTTATTTTTGAGTGGGATTCCTTCATGCCTCCCTAGAGGTAGCGGAACTTACCCAGGATTTATTTGCTTGGGGCCTGAAGCGACTCCTGGGAGAAAACCCTGTCTAAGGGAAGAATGGTCTGGAAAGCTTCCATTGTTGGAGGTGAGTGACAATTCTATATGCAAAATGGAGCCCATTACTTGACTTTGTCTCTTGAGCCAACCCCCTGAAGGAGTTATTTATCAGGTCAGTGTAGCACAGCGGTGAAAAAACAGAAAAGTTCTACAAGGGCTTTGGACCTAAAAGTGTTCTTTGGGTGTCCTTCCCTGTAACAGAGCATGACTCCAGGGGAGATAGGAATTTTTCCATTTATCACAGTAATAGCTTACCACTTTGCACTTCAAGGCTCTAATGCCTCTGCTGTAGCAGGAAACAGAAGACTTGGTAGTTCCTCGTGAACACTCAGTGGGAAACAGAAACATATGTAGGGTCTAGAGAAAAATGAATGACTTCTTCAGAATTTCTGTTCAGTTATCCTGTCAAATATATCTGTAATTACTAGCTTAGCCAAGATCCTCCTCCACCCCCACCTCCCACTCCTGCTTTTATGTTTTTGTTGGATCACTCAAGATATCTGTAAAATCCAAGCACATTATCAATCACTGTTCTCTCAAATTACCATGAAAACAAAAGGTTTAAGTTTTAGAAAAACAACTCAAGATAGTTAGCAAGGAAATATAGATAGAATATGGACAATAAATACATTTTTTGTTCTGCTCAGTTTCTTCCCCACATGTTCACCCTAACTTCTTATCTTTAAAGATATTTATGAAATAACAGGTGATGTCCCTTCTCTCAGGAATATATACTTTATAGTCAAATGGAGGACTGAGTTTTCCTGGGGCCATCTTCAGTTTACCCTAATGGGGCTTAGCCACCTCTGAGAAGTGAGAATCTTAAAATATCATGAGCTGGCATGTTTAGATGAATCATGTTGTATAAATATTATGTTACTGGATTTGGACCCTTAAGAAGCAAAGTACATTGTTCCCTTATAGGAGGCTGCCTCTGGTGGAGACCAGGGGTTTCTTTTATTGTAAACAGCAAGAAAAATGGGGATGAAAAGAGAGCTGGTAATTGAAATGTTTGAATCAGAGTTAAGCATTGTTTCTGAATAGAGATTTACCCATTCTGAAGCAGAGAATTTAAAAAGTCAAGGGGGAAAAGAATTCAGGAATAAAAATGAAGCCCTCGCATTGTTAAAGAGTAAGAATTGCGCTTTCTCAGAGTACTGTGTTTTCTCCTCTGTATTAAAAGAAGGCCAGACTTGAGAGTTGGTGATATGTGGATAATCATGAAATGGAACATTTGCTGGATTTAAATGATGAATGGGGGAAAATCACCAGGTAGTAAAGAAATGGATATGCAGTTTGGGCTAAATTCTGAGCAGGGTGAGTTTATGTGGGTAAGTGGAAGGAGCTCAGTAAAAGTCAGTCACAGAGCAACAAATGAGATTACTTAGGTACTCAACAATGGTTTCTAGTGAGCCTCAGAGAAAGTTGCCAAAGAAAAACCAGAGCTGGGCAGTGGTTAGAGGGGTAAAAACAGATTTCATTCAAGATGACAGTAATAGAGGAAATGAGACCTCAGCATAGAACTGGGGTCAAGTCCAAATATAACATGAGCAAATGGGAATTTGCTGCCAAGGATCAGGGTGAAGGTCAGTGGTTGAAAAATTACTAAAAGGAAACATCAAGGGTAAGGAGAATTCTGACTAAACCGACCTAACAGAATTCTTGCTGAAGACAGACCACAGTGATCAGCTATCACCTAGGGGTGATGGAGGATGATGAACCTGATCAGATATTGAGGATGGGAGGGTTCTTTCTAAACTAACTTAGCTCAATTCTTGCTAAAACTGGATTTTATGAGCAGGTGCCCAGATGGGCCTAGGGGACAGTTTAGAACCTAACTAAAGTTTGGTTAAACAAACAATCTTTGTCAAAGCTTTATATGAGTGAACATATGTGTGGGAGGCTGGACTAGGAAAGTGATACTTATACTGATGCCATCATTTCCATTGCTGGAATTGAAAGACTGAGTTAAAAGGGAGCGGAGAACTCTAGTGTTGGTTTGTCATGGCCAAAATTTATTGCTGATATTTAACCAGGAGCATTGAGGAATTTTTTCAGCTGAATATTCCAAGAAAACTTCTGCTTCCCTTCTTTAAACACCTCCCCAGGAGGTGCTTGGGTGTTGGAGCAGGGCTGGTCAGAGGAAGAGTTGCCATGTGGTGGCAGAGTTTAATTGCTTTTTCTCATAAGAATCCTGCTTGACAACTGTGCATGCTTCGGTATGCTGCTTCCAAACTGGTTCAGGAAATCTAGGTACTAATTGTGCCTCATCTGAGACCATGGCTTAAAATTCTCCCACAGTCCATCAGAAAGTGTACCTGGCACAGCACATTTGCTGTGTTCCCTGACAACCATGTGCGAGTTGAATCATATTTTAAAGATTTCTAATGAGTCTCACTATTTAAAAGACTAGGATCATTATATTTGAATAAATCTGGATATTAGTTATCTAAATATTGGTTAGTTGTAGCTAAAGAAACACAATGGAAAAAAATGGAAAAAATCACCATCATAACTATTATGTTGTCAACAGATTAAGCCCTTGTAAGTCATTGTGCTAAGTAATAAAGTCACATGCAGTTTCTCATTATATTTTTTGGGGTCCCAGGATAACACACTTTTGTGGGTACTGCCACAAACATATACCACTTTGAAAAGGGATTTTCTTTATATGGTTACCACACTGACCTCTAAATTTGTTGAAAATTTAGACCTTAAGGTATAATAATACAGTATATATAATAAAATATAATAGGCTTGTGGCGCCTTGTTATGATGCAATAATTTGAATTTTGGTGCAGGTGATGAGTTCGAAATGTGAGGTTATGTTCAGATTCCTGCAATATACTTTGGAGGAATGGCTGGGTTAGTTGTGTGTAAGGAAACAGACTTGCATGCTACCACTTTTGAGAGTCAAGATTATATCAAGCTATTTCCATAGGAGACCCATGGGGAGGGGGTCTTATCAAATTGGTTAAGAGTTGACTTGAAGGGACCTATACAGGTCAAATTTGAAATAATTTGGACCAACTTAAAAAGATGATGATATTAAGAGTGGTGAACTGAAAAAAAAAAGAAGATAGCAGGAGGGGAAGAATGAAGGGGGGGAAATCGGAGGGGGAGACGAACCATGAGAGACTATGTACTCTGAAAAACAAACTGAGGGTTCTAGAGGAGAGGGGGGTAGGGGAATGGGTTAGCCTGGTGGTGGGTATTAAGGAGGGCACGTTCTGCATGGAGCACTGGGTGTTATGCACAAACCATGAATCATGGAACACTACATCAAAAACTAATGATGTAATGTATGGTGATTAACATAACAATAAAAAAGAGTGGTGAACTGAGATGAGAGATACATGGGCTCTTGTTTTACTATTTTTCCAAGTTTGTTGAGAGCATGAGCAATTTCAATATTAACTTACTGTCTTTGTCACAAATCAGGGCATGCAGTTCTATATATCTTCTCTTCCATGTCATATATGTATACACACATACATATATATATTTGTATCATAACATTTAAATCATAATGAAAATATGGTTGCAGACCACAGGAAGAACCTATGCTATGACAAAAGTTGTTCCTTAAGTTTATGTCCAATTACAGAAACAAATTTCTAAAGAAATATGAAGTTCAAAATGAGAGAAACCATATGCTTTTAAAGATCTCTGATTTCATTGCAAAATACCTAGTTTATGTTTTCCCTGTGGTATCAGGATAGGAACATTTTCTGCTCTATTTACTAAGAGGAAATAGATTTTCTATAATGAAAATTGGTCCCCAAATGGGACTAATGCTGATGAGTTAGAAAGGATACTAAAACGCTATCAATCACAGTATCTGAAGTTTAACTTTCCAATTCTCCAGGATTTTCAAAGAAGAATTTTTACCCATAGACAAATGTGTTACTAGTTAATAAAACAAAGCCCAGATGACTGTCAGTAAAAGTGAAAAACAAGAAATTTGTATAGAGCTGTTCTCTATTTGAATAGGACCACTGAATTGAATAGTGCTAACTCCAAGACCTGAAAGGTGATGTGGATGACAGAAAATTATTTTGCCTGAGGAAATATGTGGCTACAGAACCACAAAATATCCAGGGAATCTATGTTAGTGAGAGACCACACTCTTGTTCTTGGAGCAGTTACACTTGCAGCTACCAAGGGACAGTGGACATGTGTTATACCAAGAATTCTAGGTATTTGGCAGTACTATATAGTAATTTATCTACCAAAATACCACTAAGACCATAGAACATATAATGCAACCAACTGGTTTCTCCTAGGTTGGTCCTCTTGGGGAGTAGTATGAGATTAGGCACATGACTCAAACCAGTAGAATTAGAATTGGGCCTGGGATTTATGCTAAAAAATTAGGAAACAGTATTTTCAGTAATCAGAATAAGTTAGACTCAGCTGCAAGAAAAAATAATCCTTGACAACTTAATTTATTACTCACATCAATTCCAGTTCAGATTTCACAGCCCTGTGCTGTGTTATAGACCCTCCCTCTGAAACATGGCTTCTAACAGGATGCAGGCCATTTTGTATTTTATGAACACCCTTCAAACAAGATGATTTATTGAGCTATTTCGCAGGATTTTGTCAGCTACCAACACCCTTGCCAGCTGCAGCATCTTTTTTGACAAGTTCAGGCTGTTCTCCCTTATTGCAGCAAACTGTGTCCTGATATTTTCGTACAGATTAGCCTTCCATATCAACTAAATTCTACATTATTTGAAAATAGAGTTCTGCATCCCCATAGTCATAAGTACAGTTTAGGGGACATAATAGTTACTCAAACAAGATTTCTTGGTTTTTTGATTCATTGGTTCTCAGAGGTATTTGACATTGCAGCTCTTTTCACTTTATGTACTCAGACATTTTATACAAAAGGAACAACAAAACTCCTGAATTGTGTCTATAAATCTTCCTATTCTTTTCATCTTTGTTACTAGCCAGTAAAAGAGCAAGGGGCTAAGTTGTAATGTTTCAAGTCACGGACCTTCTCTGACCCCACAATCTATCTCTCCCTAGGTATTGTTCCGAGTTGAACATTGGTAACTGATGGATGCTTCCCATCCCTCCGGTTCACATTACCACTGGTAACACAAGGTGTGTAGAATATTTTATACTTTGCTACATTTCTACTCACTGCTTTGCCACCCTTGTAGGTTGAGTGCTGGGTGTCTAAGATGGTTTATTGTTCTTGTGCCATTATCTGAGGTCTAAGTCTTTTGGGAGGCAGCAAACTTACCTGGAATCAAATATGCTAACTGAGGAGCCTCAGTCAGCATAAGTGGCCACAATCTATCATATAAACACCAATTTTGGTCTACTTGGCATGCCTTCTAGAACCATTTTTCAGCAAGGAATTTCTAATCTGTCTTAAATTTGCATCTTAAAGTAAATAAAAATGGAGACCTATGGATCAATATAAATAAGAAAAGAATTGACTCAAAATAATTTTTACTCTTTAACCTGAAATGTGCTCTCAGATTCAGTATTAGTTTTATTGGTATTGTCTTAATCTTCAAGGAATTTTATCATTAGACATCTTTACGGCAAGAGAAAAGGGTCAAAGGGCAATATTTCTCCTACTGAGTCATCGAGGTACCCCATTGGAGGCCTTTGTCTGGGGTCTGATTTGCCTGACACAAATGACATCCCACAGTGGCTATCAGCAAAGTGGTCAAATAGGGTAGCCTTGCCTTCCCAAAGAAAATATATGATGAACAGCCAAGGAGGCGGAGCTAATGAGAAATAGGGGTTCTTTAAAGAGTTTAGATCTCTTAGTAAGAGGAAAACATGTCTGTTGAAAGGGTGCTGAGCAACACTTCTCTTTAAACTCACCCTAGATTTTTTTTATCTCTTTTTTTCTCACTCAAATAGAATAGTGTGGAGGACCACAGGGGAAGGGAGGGAAAACTGCATGGGAATAAATCAGAGAGGGAGACAAACCATGAGAGACTGTGGACTCTGGGAACCAAACTGATGGTTACAGAAGGGAGGGGGTTGGAGGGCTGGGGTAACCAGGTGATGGGTATTAAGGGGGGCACGTGTGGTGATGAGCACTGGGGGTTATATGCAACTAATGAATTGTTGAACACTACATCAAAAACTAATGATATACTATATGCTGGCTAAGTGAACACAATAATAAAAAAAAAAAGAAAAAAAAAAAGAAAATGAATTCATCCAACATGTAGAATAACATCTTAAAATTCCTGGGACTGCTCCAGTCCTTTCTCTTCTGCCTGAGTCTAGCAGCCCTGTTCTATAATCAGTCCATTGCTGTCCTTTCACCAAGGCCCTATTGCTGCAGCACTATTGCTGCCAGGAGTCCTTGTCACCACTGCTTCTTGGCAGATCTTCCTGGGAGCTAGTGGTACTTTCATTAATTTCAGATGCAGATGCCTGACACAATCCATTAGTTTTAGAGTCACACATTCTCCTGGCTTGGACTGGCACTGTCTGAATTATCTGCCTCCAAGGTCAAGGTCAAAAGAAACTCAGGCCTGACGGTCAGAAAATGAAGAAAGGGGTGCCTGGGTGACTCAGTCTGTTAAATATATGACTCTTGGTTTTGGCTCAGGTCATGATCTCAGAGTCATGAGATGGAGCCTCAAGTTGGTCTCTGGGCTCAGTGGGGGTGGGGGGGTGGGGTTTTGCTTGAGATTCTCTCTCCCTCTCCCTCTGGCCTTCTCCCTGCTTATGCACAAGATTTTTTAAATCTTAAAAAAAGTGAGGATAGAGGAAAAGAGGAAGATGAAAGATGAAGAAGGGGAGGACACGCTCTAAAGTTGGAAAGCAGAGCATAGAGCTGAGTATCTTAAGACCAGAAGAGATAGGGATTTAGGTGTAAAGATGTAAAAAGAAATATAGACTCACCATGGTGTTTAATCCAAAGAACTAGTCTGGCCCAGGAAAGTATGGTGATGATAGTGATGATGTTGATGATGATGATGATGATAACAATAATTAACATTTATTGAGTGGTTATTATAGTCAGGGCACAGTTTTAAGTTGTTTTCCATGTATTTCTCATCTGTTCCTTCTAACATACCTATGAAGTATATGCTGTTAACTTAGAACATATGAAGTTCAGGAATTGGGAAGTAGCTTGCCTAGGGCCACATAGGTAATGAGCACAGAGCTGAGGTTCGGACTTAATTCTAATTAATATGTGGTATGTGTCTTATTTTTCTTAGCTGTTTTAAATATTGTAGTGGACACTGTAGGTATTCTGCTCAGATCCCCTCTGATGACCTTTACCAGTTCTGGGTGCATAGCTACTAACTTCTGTGTGCTTCCCCTACAACTTTCTTTAAAGCACTACCGTTGGGCTACTAGAGCCTCTGGACCACAACAGGAAGTGCTTAGTCATTTACAGCCCCCTCCATAGCCCCAAACCAATGACTGACTGGTGTAGCAGTATGAAAACCCAGCACCTTCATGTCAAGTTGGGACAATTCTTAAACTGTGATAAACTACTGTGAAGTTGATCTCTAGAGCTCTTTATAGGCTCAAACTGAGTCTGAGATGTTACCTAAAATCATGCCTTGCTTGGCCTCTTCCCAGTCCTTATCCAGCAACTCCAGCCTTTCACCAGTCTCTCCTGGTAGTGCTTATTAATAAGTCATGGTGCACCAATATTTGTCTCAGTATCTGTTTCTGGGGAATCTGAATTAGGACAAATAAGGTTTGGTCTCACTCCAAATTTGACCTTGGAAAAAGAAACAATTATAATAAGGGGGATTATGTAATACTAATGGTCAATATCTAATAAAAAACATTTTTTTAAAGATTTTATTTATTTATTTGACAGAGAGAGACAGCGAGAGCAGGAACACAAGCAGGGGGAGTGGGAGAGGGAGAAGCAGGCTTCCCGCTGAGCAGGGAGCCCGATGTGGGACTTGATCCCAGGACCCTGGGATCATGACCTGAGCCGAAGGCAGATGCTTAACGACTGAGCCACCCAGGCGCCCTAATAAAAAAACTTTTAACAATTATCTCAATACTTTGGATTGACACTCCATTACCCTTGATTCATTAATTCATAATTCATTCATTCCTTCATTGGTTAGACATATGTATCTACCAAGTACCTGGCATCTTTCTAGATGTTCACAAATGCACTTAATGTAGAGGGAAAAAGAGCAACATTGTCTGCATGTGCTTTAAGGCCCTGCGCAACCTTTTTACTATGCCCAGTCTAATTTTTCCTAGGATCTGGGTTTAGAGTTTAGAGCTCTTTTTCATGGTTGAATTGGTATATCAGTCAGAGAATCTGGGACTGGGAGTGGTTGTCGCAGGATTCAGTGTAGAAACTATACTCACTATAGATGTTGCTTCCGAACATCCTGCTCACCAGTACACCAGGGGTTGGAAAAACCACGCGAGGCAAAGAACTTGCATCAAGATCAGGACTGAAATACATTAATGTGGGTGATTTAGCTCAAGAAGTCTGATCAACGGATATCATGGAGTCTGGCAAGATGGCTTCTCCCAAGAGCATGCCGAAAGATGCACAGATGATGGCACAAATCCTGAAGGATATGGGGATTACAGAATATGAGCCAAGAGTTATAAATCAGATGTTGGAGTTTGCCTTCTGATATGTGACCACAATTCTAGGTGATGCAAAAATTTATTCAAGCCATGCTAAGAAAGCCACTGTTGATGCAGATGATGTGCGATTGGCCATCCAGTGTCGTGCTTATCAGTCTTTTACATCTCCTTCCCCAAGAGATTTTTTATTAGATATTGCAAGGCAAAGAAATCAAACTCCTTTGCCATTAATCAAGCCATATTCAGGCCCCAGGTTGCCACCTGATAGATACTGCTTGACTACTCCAAACTATAGACTTAAGTCTTTACAAAAAAAGGCATCTACTTCTGCGGGAAGAATAACAGTTCCACGGTTAAGTGTTGGTTCAGTTACTAGCAGACCAAGTACTCCCACACTTGGCACACCAACCCCACAAACCATGTCTGTGTCAACTAAAGTAGGGACTCCAATGTCCCTCACAGGGCAAAGGTTTACGGTACAGATGCCCACTTCACAGTCCCCAACTGTAAAAGCATCAATTCCTGCAACATCTGCGGTTCAGAATGTTCTGATTAATCCATCATTAATTGGGTCTAAAAACATTCTTATTACCACTAACATGGTGTCATCACAAAATACTGCCAATGAATCATCAAATGCATTGAAAAGAAAACGAGAAGATGATGATGATGACGATGACGATGATGATGACGATGATGACTATGATAATTTGTAATCTAGCCTTGATGCTTGTAACATGTATACTTGGTCTTGAAACCATTGTACTGAGATTAAACATGCATGCTGGGTATTTTCAAGTTGTGTTGTAGAAAACTTAACTGGCATTTAATGAGTAAATATGGTTATCCTTTCCACTTGAGATGCTGGGTTTTCTTTAATAGGATTAGTAATGGTTATTCATCAGCCTTTAAGTGTAAAAATAAAATTGTTGTTCATCAAAAAAAAAAGAAACTATACTCACTATAGGTTGGTTAAATGTGCTACATATAATAGTTTTTGAACCACCGACTGGCCTCTATAATTCTTGGAAGGTCATCATAGGAGAGAGGGAAAGTCATAGAAGCACAATGTCCCACCAGTGCAAATGCTGATGCTAAGATTAAGTGTGGGGATGAGATTTCATCTCTGTTGGAGTGCCTCTGCACATGAGACAGAATAGAATTTATGGAGGAAAGTATATAAGCCCACAACTTCCACTGTGTTTATCTCACTACTCCCAATTTCTCCTTATACAAAAACTTGTATTATCTACATATTCTATCATCTATCACACAGTCTCTCTCATTCAGTAACCCTGGTCTGTTTTCCAGGGTCACAGATGTTGTATCTATTTAGCCATAATATGCTGTTCTTTTTTCCCTAGGGACATTCTCTATTTTTCTAACCCAGAAGGTAAACATATGCAATGTTTCAACAGGAATATAAAAACAAAATTCCTAACAATAATATCACCATGTTAACTCAAATATAGTATCAACCATGGTTTTGGTTATTTATTTATTTTTTAAGAAACCAATATGAAAAGGAAAGCTCAAATTTTGTGAGTGTTTGTGTAAGACAGCAAACTTTTGTAGAAATAAATTTGAATGAATACCATTTAGAAATATTACACAAAATATTTGGCATGAAGTCTGGCACACAGGGAAGACTAAAAGTTAGTGAAGGAGAATGTCCAGCTAAGGAAACTCACAAATTAAAACCTCTTCCCTAAGGAGTGCCTGAGTGGCTCAGTTGTTAAACATCTGCCTTCGGCTCAGGTCATAATCCCAGGGTCGTGGGATCGAGCCCCTCATCGGGCTCCCTGCTCCTCGGGAAGCCTGCTTCTCCCTCTCCCACTCCCACTGCTTGTGTTCCCTCTTTCACTGTGTCAAATAAATAAATAAAATCTTAAAAAAAATAAATCTCTTGCACTAAAAGAGTTAACTGAATTTGTTCTGTCTTTTCCCAGTAGAAAAGCTGAGTTAGTAGGAATTTTTTTTCTTTTTCTCCCTTTTTATTTCAGTGACTAAAACAACAGACAGTAACTTCTGCAAGTAGGTTTGAACTATCAAAAGTATGTTGAATCAAGCTACATATATTATGAAACAGCCATTGTCATGGTTCTGTTTGTTCTGTGATCATGTAAAAATCATCATCTCAATAGCATAACTATAATAATAGATAAAGGCTAAGAATACCCTGTCATGAAGAGAAACCATTCCAAGGTAAATATGCCACATTGAATTAAATATAATTTATATATTATACAATTCATCTACTTAAAGTACACAATTCAGTGCTTTTTGGTATATTCATAGGATTGTGTAACTATCACCGAAATGTAAGTTTAGAACATTTTGTCTCCTCTAAAAGAAACCCTATACCCATTAGCAATTGATCCCCTTTCTCCTCTACAACAGCTTCCCAGGCCCACTAATATAATATGTGTCTCTAAAATATGTCTTTTTATATTTTACATAAATGGAATCACAGAATATCTTTTTGTGACTGACTTCTTTTACTTCTTTCATTGGCATTATGCTTGCAACTTTCACCAATGTTGTAGCATATATCAGTACTTCATTTATTTTTATTGCCAAATACTATTCTATTATAGGGATACACCATACAACCCAGTTGATGGGTTTTCCCAGTTTTGGAAATTATGAATAGTGCTGCTGTGAACATTCATGTACAGCTTTTTGTGTGGACACGTTTTCATTTCTTTTGGAGATATATATACATATATAAGAGTGGGGTTGCTGGGCCATATATAACTCTATGTTTAACATTTTGAGGAACCATCAGACTGTTCTCTACAATGACTGTACCATTTTGTATTTCTAAGAGTAATGCATGAAGGTGTTAATTTCTCCATATTCTCACCAGGACTTGCTATTGTCTTTCTTTTCTTATAGTGTCCTAGTGTTTGGGAACTGGAATCATTATGGTTTTGATTTGTATTTCCCTAATGATTAATGATGTTAATTAGCCATTTGTATATCTTCTTTGGAGAACCATCAATTCAAATTCCTTGCTTGTTTTTAAATTGGGTTATTTGCCTCTTTGTTATTTGAGTTGTGAATGTTCTTCATCTATCCTGGAAACTAGTCTCTTATCAGACACGTAATTTGAAAATATTTTCTTCTACTCTATGGGTCACATCTTCATTTTTTGGTGGTATTGTTTGGAGCACAAAATATTTTAACTTTTGGTATAATCCAATATACATATTCTTTCTTTTGTTGCTTGTACTTTGGGTGTTATATCTAAGAAAACATTGCTTGACCAAGGTCATAAAGAATTATTTCTATGTTTTCTTCTAAGTGTTTTTAAGTTTTAGCTCTTATATTTAGGTCTCTGAACTATCTTGAGCTAATTTTTGAGTATGTTGTGAGATAGAGGTCCAACTTCATTCTTTTTAATGGGGCTATTGATTTGTACCAGTACCATTTGTTAAAAAGACATTCATTCCCCCACTGAATTGTCTTGGCACCACTGTAAAAAATCAATTGATCCTAAATGCTTGGGTTTATTTCTTGACTCTAAGTTATATTCCATTGATCTATATGTCTATTTTATACCATTAGTTTTGTAATAGGTTTTGAAATTGAGAAGTGCTTGTTCTTTTTCAAGATTGTTATGGTTATCAGTCTAAGCTCTTTGTATTTCCATATGAATAATCAACTTGTCAATTTCTGAAAAAATGGCTGTTGGAATTTTGTGAGGGATTGTGTTGACTCTGTAGATCAATTTGGGAGTATTGTCATATAAAAAATATTGTCTTCCAACCCATGAACATGGTATGTCTTTCCATTTATTTAGGTTTTCTTTAATTACTTTCAACAATGTTTTGTAGTGTTCAGTGTACAAGTCTTGCAATTCTTTTGTTAAATGTAAAACTAAGTATTTTATTTATTTCTATACTTTTGTAGATGGAATCATTTTTTAATTTCATTTTTAAAATTTTTATTGGTAGTGTGTAGAAATACAATAGATTTTTCATTTGTTTTTTTTATTATTTTTTATTCAAGTATAACATACAGTGTTATCTTAGTTTCAGATATACAATATAATGATTCAATAATTCAATTCATTTTGCAATGCTTATCAAGATAAGTATACACTTAATCCCCTTTATCTCTTTGGTGCATCTACTCACCCACCTCCTCTCTGGCAACCCCCAGTTTTTACTCTGTATTTAAGAGTCTGTTTTTTGTTTATCTCTTTTGTTTGTTTGTTCGTTTTGTTTTTTAAATTCCACGTGAGTGAAATCATATGGTATTTGTTTTTCTCTGACTGACTTATTTCACTTAGTATTATATCCTCTAGGTCTATATGTATTGTTGCAAATGGCAAGATTTCATTCTTTTTTATGGCTAAGTAATATTCCCAAGTGTTCACTGATAGATGAATGGATAAATAAGATAAATAATATATATGAGAGAACTACAATAGATTTTTGGGGGCATCTGGGTGGTTAACTCTCTGCCTTTGGCCCAGGTCATGAGCTTGGGGTCCTGGGATCAAGCCCTGCATCAGGCTCCTTGCTCAGTAGGAGCCTGCTTCTCCCTCTCCCTCTCCCTATGCTCCTTCCCCCTGCTTGTGTTCTCTCTGTCTTTCTCAAATAAATAAATAAAATCTAAAAAAAAAAAAGAAATACAATAGAATTTTAATATCGATGTTGTGCCCTGCAATCTTTCTGGACCTAGAATTTATTAATATTAGTTTTTATTAGTACTTATTTAGTATTATTAGTATTAATTTTTTAGTATGTATGTATGGTCAGATCATACATACAAATAGAAATAGTTTTACTTCTTGCTTTACAATCCAGATGGCTTTTGGTTTCATTTTCTCTTCTTGTTTCTTTTTCTTACCTACTTCTCCTAGTAGAACCTCTAGTACAGTAGTAAATAGAAGTGGTAAAAGTGGATATCTTTGAATGGTTCCTGATCTTAGGGGGAAAGTATTAAGTCATTAACCATTAAATATGATGTTCACTGTTTTGTGTAGATATCCCTTTACAAGTTTAGAAAGTTTCTATTCCTAGTTTGTTGAATATTATTATGAAATGGTGTTACATACTATAAAATTTTTATTTTTTATTTATTTTATTTTATTTTATTATGTGATGGGTATACATTTTTTATTGTTATGTTAATCACCATACATTACATCATTAGTTTTTGATGTAGTGTTCCATGATTCATTATTTGCGTATAACACCCAGTGCTCCATGCAGAACGTTCCTTCCTAAATACCCATCACCAGGCTAGTCCATTCCCTCAGTCCCCTCCTCTCTAGAACACTCAGTTTGTTTTTCAGAGTCCATAGTCTCTCATGGTTCATCTCCCCCTCCGATTTCTCCCCTTCATCCTTCCCCTCCTGCTATCTTCTTCTTTTTTTTTTTTAACATATAATGTATTATTTGTTTCAGAGGTACAGATCTGTGATTCAACAGTCTTGCACAATTCACAGCACTCACCATAGCACATTGGGTATAAATTTTTTTAACATCAGTTGATATTATGTTATTTTTTTTTTAAATTTTTTATTGTTATGTTAATCACCATATATTACATCATTAGTTTTTGGTGCAGTGTTCCATGATTCATTGTTTGTTCATAACACCCAGTGCTCCATGCAGAACGAGCCCTCCTCAATACCCATCACCAGGATAACCCATCCCCCTCCCCCCCTCCCCTCTAGAACCCTCAGTTTGTTTTTCAGAGTCCATCAT
>NW_027397082.1:11512416-11571449 GCF_003265705.2 Callorhinus ursinus
TTGTTTCGTCTTATCGTATCACTTATCTCTCGAATTCTGCCCTCGTGATCCTGTAGTTGTTTCTCTCTCTTTTTCTCAGCCTCTTTATTTTCCATCATTTGGTCTTCTATATCGCTGATTCTCTCTTCTGCCTCATTTATCCTAGCAGTTAGTGCCCCCATTTTTGATTGCACCTCATCAATAGCCTTTTTGATTTCGATTTGGTTAGATTTTAGTTCTTTTATTTCTCCAGAAAGGGTTTCTCTAATAACTTCCACGCTTTTTTCAAGCCCAGCTAGTATCTTTAAAGTCATGATTCTGAACTCTAGGTCCGACATCATACTAATGTCTGTATTGAGTAGGTCCCTGGCTGACGGTACTACGTCTTGTTCTTTTTGCTGAGTTGATTTCTTTCGTCTTGTCATTTTGTCCAGAGGAGAATAGATGAATGAGAGAACGAAATGCTAACAGGTTTACAACGTCCCCAGCAAATATACTGTTTACAAATCAGGAAAGACCTGAAACCAGGGGAAAAGAAAGGGAAAGAAAGAAAAAAGAAAGAGAAAAAAGAAAAAAAAAGATAAAAGCAAAAACAAAACAACAAAAAAAGCAGAATATGATCAAATATGATCAGCCTAGTGCATAGATCAGTGCCACACACTAGATTTTGGGCGTATTTTGGTCTGTTAGAAAAAAGTGCCTCCTAAAATTTTAAAGGAAGGAAGACATATATGTACAAAATAAGGGTTGATACAATGAAGGGATCGAAGATGACTGTAAAGATGAAAATTATAAAAGGTTTTATAAAAGGACTTGGTAAGATAAGTTGTTTGAAAAAAGAAAGAAGATTTAAGAAAAGAAAAAGAAAAAGGAAAAAGGGAGAGAATGTGATCAGGCAGGAGACTAGAACAAAGCCATACACTAGTGATTTAGGGTATATTTTGATCTGTTAGAAGAAACTGTACCTCAAAATTTTAAAGAGAGAACAACTTATATATATATGCCAAAAATAAGGGTAACTAGTATGAAGGGATAAAATATGACTCTAAAAATGAAAAATGAAAAATGTTTTTTTTTTTAAAGGGATCGATAAGATGTCGGTTAAAAAAGGGAAAAATAAAAATAAAAAAAGTCACCAAAAATTAACTTTGATGAAATAATGATTTATGGTTAAAAAAAAAAAAAAAAAAAGCCATGAATCTATGTGCAGTATTCCCCTAGCGCTGGAGTTCTCCCGTTCTCCTTGATCGATCAACTTGGTCTTGGCTTGCTGGCTGTTTGTGCTGATCTTCTGGGGGAGGGGCCTGTTGCTGTGGTTTCGAAATGTCTTTGCCGGAGGTGGAAATGCCCCGCCCTTGTGGGTCCGGGCTAAGGAAGCTGCTCCGGTTTGCTCTCAGGAGCTTTTGTTCCCTGCAAGCTCTCCGTACAGCCTTGGAGGACCAGGGCAGAAATGGTGGCCTCCCAATCTCCACCCGGAGGAGCTGAGAACTCGGGGCCCCGCTCCTCAGTGCGCCCCCAGAGAAAAGCAGTCACTTCCGTGTCCCCGGTCTCTGGCCGCACTCCGTGCTCACCCGGCCTGTGACCGAGCGTTTCTATCTCTGGCACCCGACCCCGTGTGGAGTCTCCAAACCCAGCAGATCCCTGCAGCGTGTTCCCGCACCGCTCCTCCCCGGGAAGGAAGGGGAGTCTCCCCGGATCTGCCGCCTGCTGGGTCCCTGCTGGGGGAGCCGTGCCCCAAATGGGCCGCAGATCACAGTTTATGGCAACCCCGAGCTGAGAGCCCGCGACTCTGCTCCGTCTCTGCAGCCGGCTTCCCCGCTCTGATACCTGGGAGCTCTGGCGCACTCAGGCACCCCCGGTCTCTCCGTGACCCCAAGGGTCCTGAGACCACACTGTCCCGGGAGGATTCCACCCCCCGCTTAGCCACTGTAGCGACGTCCCTCCACGGAGCCAACTTCTAAAAGGTCCGATTTTGTGCTCCGCGGCTCTAGCACTTGCCAGAAGCGGCCGGCGGAGGCCCCTCCCCCGCCGTCTATCCTCCCGAATATCGCCTCGGATTCACTTCTCCGCACGTCCTACGTTCCAGAAAGTGGTCACTTTTCTGTTCAGATAGTTGTTGCTACTCTCTTCTTTGGTCTCCTGTTGAGTTCGCAGGTGTTCAGAATAGTTTGATCCCTATTCAGCTGAATTCCTGAGACCAGACGAAATCTAGGTCTCCTACTCCTCCGCCATCTTGCTCCACCTGTAATTCTCCTTTTTGATGGGGTCTTTGTCTGGTTTTGGGATCAAGGTAATGGTGGCCTCATAAAACGAGTTTGGAAGTTTTCCTTCCATTTCTATTTTTTGGAACAGTTTCAGGACAATAGGTATTAATTCTTCTTGAAATGTTTGATAGAATTCCCCTGGGAAGCCATCTGGTCTCGGGCTTTTGTTTGTTGGGAGATTTTTGATGACTGCTTCAATTTCCTTAGTGGTTATAGGTCTGTTCAGGTTTTCTATTTCTTCCTGGTTCAATTTTGGTAGTGGATACCTCTCTAGGAATGCACCTATTTCTTCCAGGTTATCTAATTTGCTGGCATAGAGTTGCTCATAATATGTTCTTATAATTGTTTGTATTTCTTTGGTGTTGGTTGTGATCTCTCGTCTTTCATTCATGATTTTGTTGATTTGGGTCATTTCTCTTTTCTTTTTGATAAGTCTGGCCAGGGGTTTACCAATCTTGTTAATTCTTTCAAAGAACCAGCTCCTAGTTTCGTTGATCTGTTCTACTGTTTTTTTGGGTTCTAGTTCATTGATTTCTGCTCTGATCTTTATGATTTCTCTTCTCCTGCTGGGTTTAGGCTTTATTTGCTGTTTTTTCTCTAGGTCCTTTAGGTGTAGGGTTAGGTTGTGTATTTGAGACCTTTCTTGTTTCTTGAGAAAGGCTTGTATTGCTATATACTTTCCTCTTAGGACTGCCTTTGCTGCATCCCAAAGATTTTGAACAGTTGTGTTTTCATTTTCATTGGTTTCCATGAATTTTTAAAATTTTTCTTTAATTACCTGGTTGACCCATTCATTCTTTAGTAGGATGCTCTTTAGCCTCCATGTATTTGAGTTCTTTCTGACTTTCCTCTTGTGATTGAGTTCTAGTTTCAAAACATTGTGGTCTGAAAATATGCAGGGAATAATCTCAATCTTTTGGTACTGGTTGAGACCTGATTTGTGACCAAGGATATGATCAATTCTTGAGAATGTTCCATGGGCACTAGAGATGAATGTGTATTCCGTTGCTTTGGGATGGAATGTTCTGAATATGTTTGTGAAGTCCATTTGGCCCAGTGTTTCATTTAAAGTCTTTATTTCCTTGTTGATCTTTTGCTAGATGATCTGTCCATTTCAGTCAGGGGGGTGTTAAAGTCCCCCACTATTATTTATTATTGTCAATGTGTTTCTTTGCTTTTGTTATTAATTGCCTCATATAATTGGCTGCTCCCACGTTAGGGGCATAGATATTTACATTTGTTAGATCTTCTTGTTGTATAGACCCTTTAAGTAGGATATAGTGTCCTTCCTCATCTCTTTTTATAGTCTTTGTTTTAAAATCTAATTTGTCTGATATAAGGATTGCCACGCCAGCTTTCTTTTGGTGTCCATTAGCATGGTAAATGGTTTTCCACCCCCTCACTTTCAATCTGGGGGTGTCTTTGTGTCTAAAATGAGTCTCTTGCAGACAGCATATTGATGGGTCTTATTTTTTAACCCAATCTGATAGCCTGTGTCTTTTGATTGGGGCATTGAGCCCATTTACATTCAGGGTAACTATTGAAAGGTATGAATTTAGTGCCATTGTATTGCCTGTAAGGTGACAGTGACTGTATATTGTCTGTGTGCCATTCTGGTCTCTTACTTTTAGACTCTCTCTTTGCTTAGAGGACCCCTTTCAATATTTCTTGGAGGGCTGGTTTCGTATTTGCAAATTCCTTTAGTTTTTGTTTGTCCTGGAATATTTTAATCTCTCCTTCTATTTTCTATGACAGCCTAGCTGGATATGGTATTCTTGGCTACATATTTTTCTCGTTTAGTGCTCTGAAGATATCATGCCAGTCCTTTCTGTCCTGCCAGGTGTCTGTGGATAGGTCTGTTGCCAATCTAATGTTTTTAGCATTGTAGATTACAGATCTCTTCTCCCGAGCTGCTTTCAGGATTTTATCTTTGTCTTGAGACTCGTAAGTTTTACTCTTAGATGTCGGGTCTTGACCTATTTTTATTGATTTTGAGAGGGTTTCTCTGTGCCTCCTGGATTTTGATGCCTGTTTCCTTCCCCACATTAGGGAAGTTCTCTGCTATAATTTGCTCCAATATACCTTCTGCCCCTCTCTCTCTTTCTTCTTCTTCTGGGATCCCAATTATTCTAATGTTGTTTCGTCTTATCGTATCGCTTCTCTCTCGAATTCTGCCCTCGTGATCCTGTAATTGTTTCTCTCTCTTTTTCTCAGCCTCTTTATTTTCCATCATTTGGTCTTCTATATCGCTGATTCTCTCTTCTGCCTCATTTATCCTAGCAGTTAGTGCCCCCATTTTTGATTGCACCTCGTGAATAGCCTTTTTGATTTCGACTTGGTTAGATTTTAGTTCTTTTATTTCTCCAGAAAGGGTTTCTCTAATAACTTCCACACTTTTTTCAAGTGCAGGTAGTATCTTTAAAGTTATGAGTCTGAACTCTAGGTCTGACATCATACTAATGTCCGTATTGAGTAGGTCCCTGGTAGATGGTACTACCTCTTTTTCTTTTTGCTGAGGTGATTTTTTTCATCTTGTCATTTTGTCCAGAGGAGAATAGATGAATGAGAGAACAAAATGCTAACAGGGTAACAATGTCCCCAGAAAATAAACTCTATACAAATCAGAAAAGACCTGAAACCAGGGGAAAAAAAAGGGAAGGAAAGAAAAAAGAAAGAGAGAGAGAAAAAAAAATAAAATATAAAAACAAAAAAAACAGAACTAGACAAAAAAAAGAGAATATGATTAAATATGATCAGGCTAGTGCATAGATTAGTGCCACACCCTAGATTTTGGGCGTAATTTGGTGTGTTAGAAGAAAGTGCTTTCTACAATTTTAAAGGAAGAAAGACATATATCTACAAAATAAGGGTTGATACAATGAAGGGATGGAAGATGATTGTAAAATGAAAATTATAAAAGATTTTATAATAGGAATTGAGAAGATAACAAGTTATTTGAAAAAAGAAAGAAGAAGTTTAAAAAAAAAAAGAAAAAAAAGGGAGAGAATGTGATCAGGCAGGAGAGTAGAAGAAAGGCATACACTAGTGATTTAGGGTATATTTTGATCTGTTAGAAGAAACTATCTCAAAATTTTAAATAGAAAACAACTTATATATATATGCCAAAAATAAGGGTAACTACTTTGAAGGGATAAAATATGGCTCTAAAAGTGAAACATAAAAAATGTTTTTTTTAAAAAGGGATTGATAAGATGGTTGAAAAAGCGAAAAAGAAAAATTAGAAAAAAACAGTTAAAAATATTAACTTTGAAAAACTAATGAATCATGTTAAAAAAAGCCATGAATTCTATGTGGAGTATTCCCCTAGCGCTGGAGTTCTCCCATTCTCCTTGATCGGTAAACTTGGTCTTGGCTTGCTGGAAGTTCCTGCTGATCTTCTGGGGGAGGGGCCTGTTGCCGTGGTTCCCAAATGTCTTTGCCGGAGGCGGAATTGCCCCACCCTGTTGGTCAGGGCTAAGCAATCTGCTCGAGTTTGCTCTCAGGAGCTTTTGTTCCCTGCAAGCTCTTGGTACAGCTTTGGAGGACTAGAGTGAAAATGGTGGCCTCCCAATCTCCGTCCAGAGGAGCTGAGAACTTGGCCCGCTGCTCAGTGCACCCCCAGAGAAAAGCAGTCACTCCTGTGTCCCTGGTCTCCGGCCGCACTCCGTGTTCACCCGGCCTGTGACCGAGCGTTTCTATCTCTGGCACCCGACCCCGTGTGGAGTCTCCAAACCCAGCAGATCCCTGCGGTGCATTCCCGTGCCGCTCCTTCTGGGGAAGGAAGGGGAGTCTCCCCAGCTTTGCCGCTTGTTGGGTCGCTGTTGGAGGAGCAGTGGCCCGACTGTGCCGCAGATCACAGTTTATGGCCCCCCCAAGCTGAGAGCCTGCGCCTTGGCTCCGTCTCTGCAGCTGGCTTTCCCGCTCTGATCCCTGGGAGTTCTGCTGCACTCAGGCACCCCCGGTCTTTTGGTGACCTCGAGGGTCCTGAGACCACACTGTCCCGTGAGGGTTCCACCCCCTGCTTAGCCAGTGGAACGACGTCCCTCAGCGGAGCCGACTTCTAAAAGTTCCGATTTTGTGCTCCGCGGCTCTATCACTTGCCAGAAGTGGCCGACAGAGGACCCCTCCCCCGCTATCTATCCTCCCAAATATCGCCTTGGATTCACTTCTCCACTCATTCTACTTTCCAGAAAGTGGTCGCTTTTCTGTTCAGAGAGTTGTTGCTCCTCTTTTCTTCGATCTCCTTTTTTTTTTTTTTTTAAAGATTTTATTTATTTATTTGAGAGAGAGAGAATGAGAGATAGAGAGCATGAGAGGGATTAGGGTCAGAGGGAGAAGCAGACTCCCTGCTGAGCAGGGAGCCCGATGTGGGACTCGATCCCGGGACTCCAGGATCATGACCTGAGCCGAAGGCAGTCGCTTAACCAACTGAGTCACCCAGGCGCCCCTTCTTCGATCTCCTTTTGAGTTCATAGGTGTTCAGAATGTTTTGATCCGTATTCAGCTGAATTCCTGAGACCAGACGAACTCTAAGTCTCCTACTCCTCCGCCATCTTGCTCCGCCCACCAACTTTAGAGGTTTTTGAAGAGTATTTATAATTTTACACTGCTCGTCATCATAAGACATTGGTAGGGGGTAATGGTTCTATTTTATACCCCCACTTTCCCTCATTTCCACAAAGTCCCTGTAAGGGCAGAGAATGATATCAGTAAGTGCCAGTGGAGAGCTCTTGGATTTAGCTTAGACTTGAGAATTCTAAGTTTCAGAGGAAAATTAGAATCTCGGCTCTTCAGTCATTTCCACATGGGCGCTGAGAGCTCTGAGATGATGAGCAGGACCTGTGTGAGGCTGTGGGGGCATGGAGGGACAGGGTGGAACCCCACAAAGTGGATGGCCCCTGGGTTCCCCTCTTACCTCTTGCTGCCATCAGCTTCAAAAACAGGTCCTTCCAGGAACAGATATGAGACAGAGTTTACACTAGTGGTTAAATCCTGGGCAGCCACAAACTGACAAGAAGTGGAAGAAATCACAATAGGCAGAAGAGAAGGAAAGAATTTGTCTGTGTTTTTCTTTAAAAGGTTTTCTGCCTTTAACGGTGTTATAGGTCAGTGACTTTCACAGTGGGCTTTTACTCTTTGAAGCATTTTCCAAAAATATGTGTGAAGTTGAAGAGTGGAAGAGCAATAGTGAGCCTTGAGTGTAGATAACAGGTCACAGAAAAGGATATAAAATAGATAAATAAATATGTAAATAGCAAATAAAAAGTGAGGAAATGATTTTGTAGACTATATTTTAAGATTTTTCAATCTATGTCAGTGTTGGTCTTTTGAGACTATCTAGTTCAAGGAATCCAAGTCCTGGCTGGCTGTTAGAATCACCTGTGGAACTTGATAAAAATACAGATTTCTGGGTTTATTCTGGACTTACTGAGTCATAATCTTTAGACTTGGGTGTTGGATATTTGTAGTTTTACAAACACTGCTCAGGAGATTCTGTGGCTCAGGCTGAGTTAGAATCATGGTACTAGTCCAATGGTTTACCTTATATAGCAGCCCTGGTTCCCCACAAGCTATACCAGCCTATAGATTGAATTGGGTTACAATTACCCATTGAATACTGTCTCTCATCCTTGTTTCTCCCATAAGAACTAATTTTGCTGAAAGTCCCCTAAAATATTTTTGCTGTCCCTAGGTGGAGTCTCATACATGTTCATGAACAGGTCTGGTAGATGTCATGTAATGTTCATTGAGCCCTGTTGCTCCAGTAGTCATTACTGTGGCTTCCATGAAGGGATCCAATCTTGCTCCACTGCTCAAAGTCTCCCATTCAGCATTAGCCCTGATAGCCTGGATCCTCAGAGCTTTGTGGATAGCTTGTGATACACCATCTGTGAGCTCTTTCTAACCCACTTTTTTATAAGACATACAAAAGAATCTGTTGTTTTCATTAGCAAACCAAGACAATTATAAAGGAGAAACAAAGTTCCAGAAGGCTTGTGGGACCAGGCACAAATAAACTAGGGCATAAGGAGCACTGCTGAATCGGCACTGAGGGGCTTAGGACCACCACTGACCCATCCACAGCATATTGATTGCTTAGATCCATAATAAGCTTGCTTTGTTTCCATGTCATGTGTCTTTCTGGGACAGGCTGCTTAAACAGTTTGGATACTGGGTAAAAGATGTAAAAGAATGAAATGCTAGAATTATCAGAGTAAAAATTATGCATCTTACAGACAAAAAAATATGCTCCTTTCAGGTGTGAACATTCCCAGGGCTATTGCTCATTTTCCAGATGTCAGGGACAATTCAAATCAGGAAAAAGAATTAGATTTATTCTAGATATGGATAAGCATCACAAATGGACATCAAGAACAGAGAGGTTAATGGGGGATTCAGTGCTTAAAGCCTTGTTCACTTTCCAGACCAAACCCATGAGACCATGGCCATACAGGCAGATACCAAATTCACTTACTTTTGTTGTTCAGAGAGCTACCAGACAGCTCATGAGGAGTGGATAGGACATAGCATGAAGTTTTAACCACATTCTAAGGGAGGGAAGCTGGAGTGACATGATCTGTGTTTTAAAGTTTACTCTGGTTGTTGTAGGGTGAACTGGGGGGCCATAGTACTCATTGCTGTGACAGAGAGTTCCCTGACACCATGGATCTTTAGAATCCGAGTGTGTGCATGTGTCTATCTAGGTGTTTGGGGTGAACAGTCAATTTAATGAAAGTAACACTGGAGTCCTCACCCCAGATCCTGGAAAGAACTGGACTCAAGTAGTGTTATAGTATTAAACGAATCACCAAATGGTGGCTTTGGGTTTTTTTGACTAATGCCCTACATATAACAAGGCAGTGCCACCATTAAAAGCAACAGCGTTCCACTGCTCCATCAGGCAGGGTTGGGAGGAGTAGTTGTTTGAGGTGAAGTGTCTTACTTAAGTGAACATGGCCAGAAGAGAGGATGGAGGACTATGTGACAGCATTCACATGCCTTCCTCCTTTCCTTCACCAGGCTCTGATTTGTAAATATGCCTCCGTTCCCCATGAGGACTGCAGACAGCACCCATAATACCTTTGCATGCTTTGACTTCTGAAGATCAGCATAGACACTCATATTCATTTCCTTTAATTTACTTTACCCAAAATAGCATCCCCAACAGAACTGCAGTAACACATGCAGTAACAGGGCCCCTTGAGTGACAGATGGCTTTAGGCTATCTTTAGAGTAATGCAACTGCAGCCCCAACCTCTTCTCCATTCAGTGAAAGAGGAAGCTGCACTTGGATTTTTGCCATGTTATCCGTTAGCTCATGATGTGAGAGATAGCAAGATGTAAAATAGAAATAGAGGACTACATCTTTTGGAATAAGGAAACCCTAGAGGGAAAGCAAGTGATTTAAAAGAGAACTGACATTGAAAAATCACAAAATCACACTAGGGCTGGAAATTTATGGATTTAGGAGAAGAGAGCAATGAATATGTGAGTGGTTTTATGTTTTGAACTCTTTGAGAAGCACATATACTAAATTTCCAACCTCCTTTTGGTGTCATGAAAATCCCAGGGCTTTTGTCAGAGTGGACAAAAAAAGTGATAAAGAATGTCTTTAGGGAAGAAACATAGCAAAAAGAGGATAAGTGATGCTGGACACATTCTTATACACAAGAGGATGAATTTTCCTGTGGAATGTTGATTAGCAGATGGAGAAGACTTGATGTCAGAATCAAGTCACAAGAGCATACAAACTAATAATCCTGATGCTGGTGATTGAAGTCCGGAAAGTTGTTTTACTTTGCCTTTCGAGACACAGCATAACCCAGGCCACATGGACATATTTATAAGGGACATGATTATTGGAATAGTTTGTGGATAGTTGTGTGTGGAGGGAGAGAGCTGGCCTAACTCACAGGGCTCTTAACTGAAAGCCCTTTCCAATGATTTTTACAATTAGGTATTAATATGGCACTATATTTTTAAAATATTATATTTACTCAATATTATAATTAATAAATATAGCCCTCTCCAAATGAAATCAGAGGAGGTCTTATGTAGAGACACTTTTATAGATCCTGTAAGGAGTACCATCATATAGGCAGTAAATGTTTACATTTTTATAGAAGTATTGATTGATAGACTGCCACCATTTTTTTAAATTCACAATCCCTTCTCATTTCTTCATCCCCGAAACAGATTTCTCACATTTTCCCCTCGATGTTATGATTTTGCTCCTTTGGCCATTTAAAAAAATGGTTAATTTTTCTCCAGTATTACCAGACAGATCAATACTACTAAAGTTTCTTTGTATGGTGCAAGGAATTTTTTCTCTGTGCTAAGGAATTTTTATTTTACCTGTTATTTTCTGGATGGGGTTTTATCGTGGAGATCACCAAGTAATAGAAATAAAGAAAGATGAGGTAGGAAGGGAATGCAGGTGTCTACAGAGTATAAGTGTGTGGTGCAGAGGCCCCAAGTATGTCAGGAGGCTGGCTATGGACCAGAGGGAGGTTCCAGGGGGACCAAACATCTGTCACACAGCAGGATTCCCCCTACCTGTTTGGTTTACCCTGAGAACAAAAGGCATTTCTTTGCTTACACAGGGACAAGAAGCAGGGTGAGAAGAGCAAGAGCATAGACGTCCATGGACCTGTAACCACTGTTTACAGAGCCCGTGGTATATGCCAGGTCCTGTTAAGCCCTTACAAACCCAATGACATTTACTATTCACCACAACCGTTGGAGGTGGTACTGTTGTCACTTACATCCTGCAGATGAAGAAACTGAAGCTTAGAGACATTACATAAGTGCCCCCAAATTTCACATCTCCAAAACTGCAGGGGTAGGACTGGATGACTAGAAATATCTTAATTCTTATGTTGTATATCTAAGAGATTATTATTATTATCAAGCTAAATTCTTAGAGAGCTGGAGCTAATATATGCCTCTTGCATTTCTAGGATGCAATTTTTCTGCAGGGAGCATTTCTGTCTTTGAGCGTCTCTGCTTCCCATAGTTGTGAGTGCCCATACTAGGAAGAGAGCATCCTCAAGCAGACCCTGGCTTTGAAATTTAGACATGTGCGCAACAATGAGAGCGCCAGGGATAAAAAAAAAAAAATCAGCAGTTCAGAAACAGAAAGGGAGGAAAGGATTCATGAAGAGAGCTCTATTAAAGTCATCAAAATGTCTCTTGCTTAAGGTTGAAAAACTTAAAACATGCCAGAAGACAAATATCACAAATGACTGCCAGCAGTCATCGATTTCCTTCTTTTGTTATGTTTATGCCCGGGGATTTAATGCTTGATCATTTTTCTTTTAATGGTCTTAAATAAATGGGTAAGCTATTGAGACCTAAAATATCTGCAGAAGAAAAAAAAATTTTTTTTAAAGTGAGGTAAAATTTAAAGTCTAGAGATTTTTTTTCCTCCCTTTTCCATGCATGCTACATCATCCTAGTCAATTTGGCAGGGAGAGCACTGATTTATAGTGGAGGACAAGGAATCTTTCAGGACAGTAAATGCAGCCCCATGAATCCATCTTGGAAAAAAGAAGGCATGAAGAAGGAGATGGTCCTACCTCCCCACAGTGTGTATTTGTAAGTCAGAAAAAATTTTGGGGCCAGGTTTATCCAGCACACACTTAATTGAGCTGACAGAGATATTTTCTTTAAAGATGATCGTGTGTAAATCTTGGGGTGGTGGGAGAAGGCTTTATGGATTACAATTTCTATTCTCTTTTCTTTTTCTGAAATTCTCATCATCAATCACCTCTAATATGTAGATCAATGAGTCTCAAAATCCTCCAGGTTATTCTGATGGGATGGTCTTGGAACTGCATTTTGAGGACACTGAAATAAAATCATCCGATTTTGATCCTCTTCTTCCTCCATAATCTCAGAGCGACAGTTAGAACTTAATTGGCCTGGCTAAGAAAATTCTAGGCTCAACAGAGTGGCTCCTGCTTGGTGACTTGCAGAGGTACCACTTTCCTTCACATAAGGATGCATGAAGAGCAATTTAGGACTCACACTAAGTCTATCATTGGAGTTTGGAAACAGAATATGTGGGGAATTCTCTGCAACTCAAGAGTATAAAAATAGGTCTATTTTTTTCATCTGAGAACTCAACCAGCCCAAGTAAAGACAAGATCCTCTGTTCCTGTTGGGGCTCAGGAGAAAGGAGGTGAAGGAACAGATGTTATGTGCTTAGAAGCAGAGCATTGAAAGGCCATTGTGACAAAATATTGAATATTACTGGAGTCTCATTAGAGCCACACAACTTTGGAGGGGCCCAATAGCTGTTTGAAAATGATGGCTCTTTTGTGTTTCCAGATACATTCCAAATTTGAATGACTATTCTATATGTAAGTATTTTTGTATACTTACATATATTATGTAAGTATTTTTTCAATAAGTTATAGTTACTCACTGGGCAAGTTTTGCATGTAGGACCAGATATATGACTGAGATGCGTTTTCTTACATTAAACACACATTAATGGAGGGCTCAGTCTGTGGCACATTAGGCAAGTTTGCTGGGTCATTGTACTTGTTCATTCATAGAAATGCTAGGAGATGTGCACTATTATTGCCACTATTTTACAGATGAGGGAAATGAGAATCAGAGAGGTTAGCTATTTGTCCATGTTCACACAGCTGATAATTAAAGAGGGCTGAGACTTGGGATTCTAGCCTTTGTGTTGCCTTCATGAGAGTCTGCAGACTCTCTGACCTCAGATTCTATACCAGGTGGTCGGCTCTCAACCCGTGGCCCTGCTTCTCAGACTCTCAGTAACTGGATGCTCTGGCCAGGACAAGTGTTGGGCTCTCTGATTAATTCATTGAGCTTGAGTCCTCTCATGTGAAACACATGAAGGCCTCACCTAAGGACAGCACTCCACATGCCCACAGTTGTCTGGTTGGTTAAGGTCAGAAAAGTCTATTAGGTGTCCATTTCCAACCGTAGTGTCAAAGGCATTCAGGTTACTTTCCATATTAGGAATCCTGGCTGGAGCAGGAGATGAAAGGGAACATTTTACCTTTTTGTTCACTAGAGGTTGATGTGGGGATGGGGGGGGGATGGAGAAAAGGGGAGTCTTGTAAAATGCATAAATACAAAGCCATAAATACATATAAACACATGCATACATATACAGTTGTTATTTTAAGTTTATATTAGCAGGCCCTTTCATTCTCAGGTAAAATAGTTTGGGGCTTAATAAGAGCCAAGTGTGTGAACTTGTGTAAACTCCAGATTCATTTCCTATCCCCGAAGCCTCTCTCCAGGGTTCTGTAAATTGGGCGTGATAATCTTGTACTCCACTACAAGCATCAGCATCCTCCACTGTGATATGATAAGCTTTCCTGGGGGCCTCAGTTAATCTGCTTAACACCTGTCTGACTCCTTTCCCCCCCTCATTTATTCATTAACTGAGCGGGCTATGCTTCTTCCAGGCTTAACAATGTGATTGGAAGATGCTCCTGCAGTGTTCTCAGAGTGGGGTCGGTCAACTACCTACATATGCACCATTAGGGGAATTTATTAGAGTGCAGAGTCCTGGGCTTTATCCACAGAGATTTTGATTCAGCAAGTCTGGGGTGAGGTCCAGGAATCTCTTTAAAATTAGTGCCCTGGGGATTCTGACTCAGGTATTTTGATACTGCATCTTGAGAGACATGGTGTTTATAGATAAACTCACCGTGAAAGATGGTCTCTGATCTTTTCATAAATGTTCCTGTTCAAAAAAAATACACAAAGAGAATGTCATGGTGTTATGTAAATTATCAAACTTGTAACCTTAACTATTCCGTTTGGTTTTATCCTTTTTTAAAATTATATTTTACCTTCTAGTTTTCATCTTATGCCTTCTACATTTTTTGCTCCTTATAGTTGTATGTACTTTGCGTGTTGAGACTGGTTATCTTTTTACTTTTTTTTTTATGTTATGTTAGTCGCCATACATTACATCATTAGAGACTGTTTATCTTTTCAAAGCATATTCATGGTCAGTGTTTTAGCTGAGGCCACTAAGGCACAAAGACATTAGGTGACTTGTCTAAGTGACATATGGTCAGAGCTATTTTTAAAAATTTTTTATTGTTATGTTAATCACCATATATTACATCATAAGTTTTTGATGTAGTGTTCCATGATTCATTGTTTGTGCATAACACCCAGTGCTCCACGCAGAACGTGCCCTCTTTAATACCCATCACCAGGCTAACCCATCCCCCCACCGCCCTCCCCTCTAGAACCCTCAGTTTGTTTTTCAGAGTCCATCGTCTCTCATGGTTCGTCTCCCCCTCCAACTTACTCCCCTTCATCCTTCCCTTCCTGCTATCTTCTTCTTCTTTTTTTTCTTAACATATATTGTATTATTGTTTCAGAAGTACAGATCTGTGATTCAACAGTCTTGCACACTTCACAGCACTCACCATAGCACATACCCTCCCCAATGTCTATCACCCAGCCACCCCATCCCTCCCACCCCCCACCATTCCAGCAACAATCAGTTTGTTTCCTGAGATTAAGAATTCCTCATATCAGTGAGATCATATGATACACATCCTTCTCTGATTGACTTATTTCACTCAGCATAACACGCTCCAGTTCCATCTATGTTGTTGCAAATGGCAAGATCTCATTCGTTTTGATGGCTGCATAATATTCCATTGTGTATATATACCACTTCTTTATCCATTCATCTACCGATGGACATCTTGGCTCTTTCCACAGTTTGGCTATTGTGGACATTGCTGCTATAAACATTGGGGTGCAAGTACCCCTTCGGCTCCCTACATTTGTATCTTTGGGGTAAATACCCAGTGGTGTAACTGCTGGATCGTATGGTAGCTCTATTTTCAACTGTTTCAGGAACGTCCATACTGTTTTCCAGAGTGGTTGCATCAGCTTGCATTCCCACCAACAGTGGAGGAGGGTTCCCCTTTCTCCGCATCCCCGCCAACATCTGTCGTTTCCTGACCTGTTAATTTTAGCCTTTCTGACTGGTGTGAGATGGTATCTCATGAGGTTTTGATTTGGATTTCCCTGATGCCGAGCGATGTGGAGCACTTTTTCATGTGTCTGTTGGCCATTTGGATGTCTTCTTTGGAACAATGTCTGTTCATGTCTTCTGCCCATTTCTTGATTGGATTATTTGTTCTTTGGGTGTTGAGTTTGATAAGTTCTTTATAGATTTTGGATACTAGCCCTTTATCTGATATGTCATTTGCAAATATTTTCTCCCATTCTGTCGGTTGTCTTTTGGTTTTGTGGACTGTTTCCTTTGCTGAGCAAAAGCTTCTTATCTTGATGAAATCCCAATAGTTCATTTTTGCCCTTGCTTCCCTTGCCTTTGGCGATGTTTCTAGGAAGAAGTTGCTGCGGCTGAGGTCGAAGAGGTTGCTGCCTGTGTTCTCCTTTAGGATTTTGATGGGCTCCTGTCTCACGTTTAGGTCTTTCAACCATTTGGAGTCTATTTTTGTGTGTGGTGTAAGGAAATGGTCCAGTTTCATTCTTCTGCATGTGGCTGTCCAATTTTCCCAACACCATTTGTTGAAGAGACTGTCTTTTTTCCATTGGACATACTTTCCTGCTTTGTCAAAGATGAGTTGACCATAGAGTTCAGGGTCCATTTCTGGGCTCTCTATTCTGTTCCATTGATCCATGTGTCTGTTTTTGTGCCAGTACCATACTGTCTTGATGATGACATCTTTGTAATAGAGCTGGAAGTCCGGAATTGTGATGCCGCCAGCTTTGCTTTTCTTTTTCAAAATTCCTCTGGCTATTTGGGGTCTCTTCTGGTTCCATACAAATTTTAGGATTATTTGTTCCATTTCTTTGAAAAAAGTGGATGGTAGGGGTGCCTGGGTGGCTCAGACTGTTAAGCGTCTGCCTTCGGCTCAGGTCATAATCCTAGGGTCCTGAGATCGAACCCCGACTCTCCCTGCTTGTATTCCCTCTCGCTGTCTCTTTCTCTCTGTCAAATAAATAAAATCTTAAAAAAAAAAAAGAAAAAAGTGGATGGTATTTTGATGGGAATTGCAGTGAATGTGTAGATTGCTCTAGGTAGCATTGACATCTTCACAATGTTTGTTCTTCCAATCCATGAGCATCGAACGTTTTTTCCATTTCTTTGTGTCTTCTTCAATTTCTTTCATGAATATTTTACAGTTTTCTGAGTACAGATCTTTTGCCTCTTTAGTTAAATTTATTCCTAGGTATCTTATGGTTTTGAGTGCAGTTGTAAATGGGATTGACTCCTTGATTTGTCTCTCTTCTGTCTTGTTCTTGGTGTATAGGAATGCCACTGATTTCTGTGCATTGATTTTATAGCCTGCTACTTGACTGAATTCCTGTAGGAGTTCTAGCAGTTTTGGGGTGGAGTGTTTTGGGTTTTCCACATACAGTATCATATCATCTGCAAAGAGTGAGAGTTTGACTTCCTCTTTGCCGATTTGGATGCCTTTGATTTCTTTTTGTTGTCTGATTGCTGTGGCTAGGACTTCTAATACTATGTTGAATAGCAGTAGTGAGAGTGGACATCCCTGCCACGTTCCTGACCTTAGGGGAAAAGCTCTCAGCTTTTCCCCATTGAGAATGATATTCGCTGTTGGTTTTTCATAGATGGCTTTTATGATATTGAGGTATGTACCCTCTATCCCTACACTGTGAAGAGTTTTGATGAAGAAAGGATGTTGTACTTTGTCAAATGCTATTTCTGCATCTATTGAGAGGATCATAGGATTCTTGTTCTTTCTTTTGTGAATGTATTGTATCACGTTGGTTGATTTGCGGATGTTGAACCAACCTTACAGCCCAGGGATAAATCCCACTTGGTCATGGTGAATAATCCTTTTAATGTACTGTTGGATCCTATTGGCTAGTATTTTGGTGAGAATTTTTGCATCCATGTTCATTAAGGATATTGGTCTGTAATTCTCCTTTTTGATGGGGTCTTTGGTTTTGGGATCAAGGTAATGGTGGCCTCATAAAACGAGTTTGGAAGTTTCCCTTCCATTTCTATTTTTTGGAACAGTTTCAGGACAATAGGTATTAATTCTTCTTGAAATGTTTGGTAGAATTCCCCTGGGAAGCCATCTGGCTCTGGGCTTTTGTTTGTTGGGAGATTTTTGATGACTGCTTCAATTTCCTTAGGGGTTATAGGTCTGCTCAGGTTTTCTATTTCTTCCTGGTTCAATTTTGTTAGTTGATACATCTCTAGGAATGCACCCATTTCTTCCAGGTTATCTAATTTGCTGGCATAGAGTTGCTCATAATATGTTCTTATAATTGTTTGTATTTCTTTGGTGTTGGTTGTGATCTCTCCTCTTTCATTCATGATTTTGTTGATTTGGGTCATTTCTCTTTTCTTTTTGATCAGTCTGGCCAGGGGTTTATCAATCTTGTTAATTCTTTCAAAGAACCACCTCCTAGTTTCATTGATCTGTTCTACTGTTCTTTTGGTTTCTATTTCATTGATTTCTGCTCTGATCTTTATGATTTTTCTTCTCCTGCTGGGTTGAGGCTTTATTTGCTGTTCTTTCTCCAGCTCCTTTAGGTGTAGGGTTAGGTTGTGTATTTGAGACCTTTCTTGTTTCTTGAGAAAGGCTTGTATTGCTATATACTTTCCTCTCAGGACTGCCTTTGCTGTATCCCAAAGATTTTGAACAGTTGTGTTTTCGTTTTCATTGGTTTCCATGAATTTTTTTAATTCTCCTTTAATTTCCTGGTTGACCCATTCATTCTTTAGTAGGATGCTCTTTAGCCTCCATGTATTTGAGTTCTTTCTGACTTTCCTCTTGTGATTGAGTTCTAGTTTCAAAGCATTGTGGTCTGAAAATATGCAGGGAATGATCCCAATCTTTTGGTACCAGTTGAGACCTGATTTGTGACCGAGGATGTGATCAATTCTTGAGAATGTTCCATGGGCACTAGAGAAGAATGTGTATTCCGTTGCTTTGGGATGGAATGCTCTGAATATGTCTGTGAAGTCCATTTGGTCAAGTGTTTCATTTAAAGTCTTTATTTCCTTGTTGATCTTTTGCTTAGATGATCTGTCCATTTCAGTCAGGGGGGTCTTAAAGTCCTCCACTATTATTGTATTGTTGTCAATGTGTTTCTTTGCTTTTGTTATTAATTGCCTTATATAATTCGTTGCTCCCATGTTAGGGGCATAGATATTTACAATTGTTAGATCTTCTTGTTGGATAGACGCTTTAAGTAGGATATAGTGTCCTTCTTCATCTCTTATTACAGTCTTTGTTTTAAAATCTAATTTGTCTGATATAAGGATTGCCACGCCAGGTTTCTTTTGGTGTCCATTAGCATGGTAAATGGTTTTCCACCCCCTCACTTTCAATCTGGGGGTGTCTTTGGGTCTAAAATGAGTCTCTTGCAGACAGCATATTGATGGATCTTGCTTTTTAATCCGATCTGATAGCCTGTGTCTTTTGATTGGGGCATTGAGCCCATTTACATTCAGGGTAACTATTGAAAGGTATGAATTTAGTGCCATTATATTGCCTGTAAGGTGACTGTGACTGTATATTGTCTGTGTCCTTTCTGATCTATGCTGCTTTTAGTCTCTCTCTTTGCTTAGAGGACCCCTTTCAATATTTCTTGTAGGGCTGGTTTTGTGTTTGCAAATTCCTTTAGTTTTTGTTTGTCCTGGAAGCCTTTTATCTCTCCTTCAATTTTCAATGACAACCTAGCTGGATATAGTATTCTTGGCTGCATATTTTTCTCGTTTAGTGCTCTGAAGATATCATGCCAGTCCTTTCTGGCCTGCCAGGTGTCTGTGGATAGGTCTGTTGCCAATCTAATGTTTCTACCATTGTAGGTTACAGATCTCTTCTCCCGAGCTGCTTTCAGGATTTTCTCTTTGTCTCTGGGACTCGTAAGTTTTACTCTTAGATGTCGGGGTGTTGACCTATTTTTATTGATTTTTGAGAGGGGTTTGTGTGCCTCCTGGATTTTGATGCCTGTTTCCTTCCCCACATTAGGGAAGTTCTCTGCTATAATTTGCTCCAATATACCTTCTGCCCCTCTTTCTCTTTCTTCTTCTTCTGGGAACCCAATTATTTTAATGTTGTTTCGTCTTATCCTATTGCTTATCTCTCGATTTCTGCCCTCGTGATCCTGTAGTTGTTTTTCTCTCTTTTCTCAGCCTCTTTATTTTCCATCATTTGGTCTTCTATATTGCTGATTTTCTCTTCTGCCTCATTTATCCTAGCAGTTAGTGCCCCATTTTTGATTGCACCTCATTAATAGCCTTTTTGATTTCGACTTGGTTAGATTTTAGTTTTTTTATTTCTCCAGAAAGGGTTTCTCTAATAACTTCCACACTTTTTTCAAGTGCAGGTAGTATCTTTAAAGTCATGATTCTGAACTTTTGTTCTGACATCGTACTAATGTCTGTATTTAGTAGATCCCTGGCAGACGGTACTACCTCTTGTTCTTTTTGCTGACGTGATTTTCTTCGTCTTGTCATTTTGTCCAGAGGAGAATAGATGAATGAGAGAACAAAATGCTAACAGGGTAACAATGTCCCCAGCAAATATCCTCTATACAAATCAGAAAAGACCTGAAACCAGGGGAAAATAAAGGGAAGGAAAGAAGAAAGAGAAAAAAAAAAGTAAAAAGAAAAAGATAAAAACAAACAAAAACAGAATATGATCAAATATGATCAGGCTAGTTCATAGATCAGTGCCACACAGTAGACTTTGGGCGTATTTTGGTGTGTTAGAAGAAAGTGCCTCCTAAAATTTTAAAGGAAGAAAGACTTGTATATGTACAAAATAAGGGTTGATACAATAAAGGGATGGAAGATGAGTGTAAAGATGAAAATTATAAAAGATTTTATAAAAGGAATTGGTAAGATACGAAGTTGTTTGAGAAAAGAAAGAAGAAGATTTAAAAAAAAAAGTAAAGAAAAAAAAAGGGAGAGAATGTGATCAGGCAGGAGACTAGAACAAAGCCATGCACTAGTGATTTAGGGTATATTTTGATCCGTTAGAAGAAACTGCATCTCAAAATTTTAAAGAGAGAACAACGTATATATATATATATGCCAAAAATAAGAATAACTACTATGAAGGGATAATGTATGACTTTAAAAATGAAAAATAAAAAATATTTTTTTAAAAAAAGGGATTGATAAGATGTTGGTTGAAAAAGGGAAAAGAAAAATTCAAAAAAAGACAGCTAAAAAATATTAACTTTGAAAAACTAATGAATCATGGTAAAAAAGCCATGAATTCTATGTGTAGTATTCCCCTAGCGCTGGAGTTCTCCCGTTCTCCTTGATCGGTAAACTTGGTCTTGGCTTGCTGGCTGTTCGTGCTGATCTTCTGGGGGAGGGGCCTGTTGCCATGGTTCCCAAATGTCTTTGCTGGAGGCTGAATTGCCCCGCCCTTGCTTGTCCTGGCTAAGCAAGCTGCTCGGGTTTGCTCTCAGGAGCTTTTGTTCCCTGCAAGCTCTCAGTGCAGCTTTGGAGGACTAGAGTGAAAATGGTGGCCTCCCAATCTCCACCCAGAGGAGCTGAGAACTCGGGGCCCCGCTCCTCAGTGCACCCCCAGAGAAAAGCAGTCATTCACTCCCGTGTCCCGGGTCTCCTGCCGCACTCTGCGCTCACCTGGCCTGTGACCGAGTGTTTCTATCTCTGGCTCCCGACCCCGTGTGGAGTCTCCAAACCCAGCAGATCCCTGCGGTGTGCTCCCTCGCTGCTCCTCCTGGGGGAAGAAGGGGAGTCTTCCCAGATCTGCCGCTTGTTGGGTCCCTGCTGGAGGAGCAGTGGCCCGACTGGGCCGCGGATCACAGTTTATGGCAACCCGGAGCTGAGAGCCCGTGCCTCGGCTCTGTCTCTGCAGCTGGCTTTCCCGCTCCGATACCTGGGAGCTCTGCCGCACTCAGGCACCCCTGGTCTTTCTGTGACCCTGAGGGTCCTGAGACCACACTGTCCCGTGAGGGTTCCACCCTGAGCTTAGCCACTGGAGCGATATCCCTCAGCGGAGCCGACTTCTAAAAGTTCCGATTTTGTACTCCGCGGCTCTATCACTTGCCAGAAGCGGCCGATGGAGGCCCCCTCCCCCGCCGTCTATCCTCCCGAATATCGCCTCGGATTCACTTCTCCGCACATCCTACCTTCCAGTATGTGGTCGCTTTTCTGTTCAGAGAGTTGTTGCTATTCTTCTCTTCGATCTCCTGTTGAGTTCGTAGGTGTTCAAAATGGTTTGATCCCTATTCAGCTGAATTCCTGAGACCAGACGAAATCAAGGTCTCCCACTCCTCCACCATCTTGCCTGGTCAGAGCTATTGATCTCAGTTCTGATTCCAGAGATACTTCTGGCACCTGATTTGAGACACCGTCTGCCTTAATGCTTGGTCATCTTTGTCTGTGGTGGATAGAGTCCTTCGGAAGCTATCTGGAACTGTCTCTCACTCCCAGGGCATCTTAAAACAGGCCAGCTGAAGGAGGGTATCACCTCTTAGGTTCCTTGGGGAAGGACCTTATATTCAGGCAGTCTCTGGAGACATTGCTTTACAAGTGACCCACCAACTGTTCTCTGACATCTCCAACCAAATCTGATGCAGCTCACGTTTGGAACAGGCTTCTCTGAGGTCCTTCTAGAAGCACTGGATTTCTAGCCATGGATGTAATCAATCTCTCTATCCCCTATGTAGGCTGGCCTTGATTTCTCTCCCTCTGGTGGGCACAAGGTCATACTTGTGGCCAGTAAGAGATAGGGCTAGAACCAGGATATATATCTCTTGAGGCATCCCGTGCAGTGGAAAGAACCATGGGAGCAGTCAAAAGACCTCGCTTTGCATTCTGCATCTGGCTGTATGACCTTAGACAAGTGGCTTAACCTTTCTGAGCTTTATTTCCTCATCCATGAATTGAGAATAATAATGCATAACTCATGGGGAAGTTATTCCTACTAAAGCTATCTGTTGTGAAGCAGCATCTGGCCTTTCTGATCAGGGTGAATGTTCAGGGAATGCTGGTTCCCTCATGTTCTGTCCCAGTTTGGGGCATGGCTCCTCTCCTCAGGTCTCGTGTGACAAGAAAGACCCTTCTCTAACCACTATGATGAAATGTCTCTTTAGAGATGGTAACAGCTGTAAAGTAGCAACCTCAGGCTGAATCTTTGACATTAGCTAGAAATTCTATTTTAATTTTAAGGACATCTGTAATGTCAGTAAGAGGTTTTCTGGAATACCTTTCTGGGCACCCAAAGAATAACAATATCATGTCTAGCCATGGCCATTTGGTGCTCTGTCTTGCTGCCCCTATTGGTTCTAGCCTCAACTCTTAGAAGCTGAGCATTTGGAAGGAGATTTGGCACCATTTGGGTATGGCACTCACCCAGGGCCAAGTCCAGCCTGGACCTCAGAAACTGGCTTCTTCCTTCAAGAAGGTCCTCTGACAATGCAGGGAACTTCTGCCCCATTAATGAAATCCAAGACGATTGTGGTCCTGCAACAAAGGGAACTTCTCCATTGGCGAGGCAGATGATGGTAGTGATGCCGAATCCATAAGGCTGACTTGGGCTGCTGAACCTTTTCTTGAGGGAATGCCTTTCTGCCAAGATCGAAGATGAAAGGCAAGTATTCTTTTAGTTTTATTTCAGAAAGCCTCTTATAGGCACAAATGTCCTTACAGTGAAAATAGAATTGGCTGCTAATGTCTAAGATTAAACTACATCTCTCTTGAATCTCTGAAATATAAGCTATTTGGTCCTGCTTTTAAGATCAGCATAGATTGCAGTATTTCTGTGGGTGTTTGTCTTTTCTGGGACCTTTTGAGTCTGAGAAGGTTATTCGTAGAAGCAGTTTACAGTTAAATCATTTGTTTCCTATCACTCAAAAATAGGTCTAGAGGAAAATAAAATATTATTCCTGTGTTTTGAAACAGAACTGAAAAAAATTCAAAGATGAGAAAGGCTAGTTTTGAGATTCAGTTGCAGAAAAGAAATGATGGGACTGGAGATTGGGTGTGGCTCCTCCCGCCCCTGTAGCTCTGAGATCTGCATTTCCTGATTGTGCACTCCATTTAGGAAGGGACAATGTACAGCCACAAACATAGCCCTGACACGCATCAAAGGGCAGAAATCCCAAGCAAGAGGCTCGTGCTGCTGCATATTCATGAATGCAAATCAGGCCCTAGGACTACAGCTCTTGATTCTGAGATTTTAGATCTGGGAATTATCTGAGCTTCCTGCAAGTTTCTGCAGATTACATTAGCTGAAAGGAAGATGGCAAATAGTGAACTAAAGATTCCTTTCTTCATGCCTATTTGAGAGATGAATGTTTCTTTTTTTCCCAAAGATTTATTTATTTTTTTAGATGGGGACGGGGAGCAGTGAGGGGCAGAAGGAGAGAGAGAATCTCAAGCAGGCTTCATGCCCAGTGTGGAGCCCAATTTAGGGCTTGATCTCATGACCCTGAGATTATGACCTGAGCCAAAATCAAGAGGCAGATGCTTAACCAACTGAGCCACCTAGGTGCCCCAGAGAGATGAATGTTTCTTAGAGAGAAGACTCCCACACTGAGTCCTTTTGTTCTGGGGTAGTACAGGGCTTCAGCCATGGAAGGGAGCTGGGTGCCACATACCACAGACTCTAAATGAGTCACCAGCATACTTGGATGGTAATAGCTGGAGTGTGGCTGTTTTATTCATTACTGTATCTCCAACTACTAGTACAGTCTGGCACATACTACAAGCTCAGTAAATATATAATAAGTAGATGTTTCCCTAATTTTAGCATGTAATGGTTTTCTACCATTTACCGTGTGCTCAACTTTTAGTGTATTAGCTTTGTCCCTGCAAGTATACCATAAACTTTTGAAAGGCAGGGACAGATAAAATTATTAATAATGGGAGTTACTATTTACTGAGTGCATACTCCTGGTAATAGGTCATGTAGGAGACATACCTCCCACACAATCTCATTCACTCTTCCCCACAGCTCTATGAAATTAATCACTATTGCCATTTGGCAGATTAAGAATCAGGCTCAGAGAGATTAAGTAACTTGCCTGTGGTCACACAGCCCATCCATAGCAGAGTGTGAATTCATAAGTATGAATAACTGGGTCCAAAGCATAGGGTACTAATTTCAAAGCTACACTGATGAATCTTCTGTAGCACATGTTGTGGTCTGCAGAGAGTTAAGCACATTGTAAATATCAGACATGAGCCATGCTTGGCAAGGTCTTTACCTGAGTGGGAGGAGGTTGCTTCACTCCCATTTCCATTTTAAGTATCCACAGAACTACTCTAAGGCTGCCTTGGCTCCCCACTGCCAAACTCCATTCAGGTCTGTCCATTCCAGAAAGTGGCCCATCCCTGGATTTCCCCAGACCTCATCATGAAAACTTACTTGATGTAGTTAATTTTATTAGTTGGCATTTTTTAAATGCTTTTGATGAGTCAAAGGACATGCTGAGCTCTTTTTGTAGGCTGTCTCATAATCCCAACAATGATTCTATGAGTTGGGTTCTACTATTATCCTCATTTCAAAGATACAGAAACTGAGTCTCAGGAAGGTTAAGTTATAGGTAACATAGCCAAGGTCATGGAATGTGACTTATCCCCACTATGATCATCTACTTGTTCTTTGCTCCTGAGGTAATATTGACACACCTAGAACTTTAAGTCATCAGTTTCAAAGTTTCTCCTCATCACCACTGAGTCTCTCATTTGTTCTTCATATCAACTGTTTGTTTAGGGGAGATCCTAAGGCTCGGAAACCTCCAGTGACAACTTTCTGTTGCGGGTCTGGAAGAAGGGACTTGGTCTCCTGACTTATAGCCAAGCACTCTCTTTACTTCAGCAGACCAACCGCTGTAGGCAACATTTTCTCTGAACAGATGCCTTTCACCAACGAAGTGAGAGAAGGGGGAAATGGAAGACCTGATTGTAGGATCATAAGAGGTTCTTTGGGTAGAGGGGCTATCTTGGTGTTCCCCAGACTTGCTGCCAGGGCTGCCTGCCATCTGTAGCTGGAAACTGACTTCTCTTTAATCCAAGTTTTTCCTGAAGTCATGTTAGAAGGGGGTTAGGTTATGTAGTATTGTAGGGACCTGGGGAGTTTGTTTGTTTGTTTGTTTGTTTGTTTATTTATTTATTTATTTATTTATTTATTTATTATGATGACCTGGGGAGTTTGGATATAGGAACTCATCTTTCTTGTAATGGAGAAGCAATTAATGTGAGGTTCAACATTTCCCTTACTTTCATTTCGGGTTCCTTTTCTGTATACTATTTAAAATTAAATTTAGCTCCTTTTATTAACAATATCTAGTGTAATGTAATTCCTTCTAGTGTCATGTGATTATTTTGTTTTTCTATCCATTCTTCCATCTATCTCTTCTTCAAGTATGGAGATGTATAAAAAATGATTTTCACCAAATGATGATACTATTCCCCCCCACCACCACTCACTGGTGATATTTTCAGTAATTTTTTGTTCTTTTTGTGTGCTTTTCTGTATTACATACTTTCATATTAATAATTTTAATATATTTTATTTTAAAATGTTATCCTTTCTTTTTCTTTTTTTTTTAAAGGAGGAAAAACAGTTATGATAGTTCTCAAAGACAGAAGGCTAACTAGTATGTAGGCCATTTCCTTCTTCTTGTGGGGGTTCCCAAAGTATGAAGCCCAGTTAGAATCCCCCACTTCATCAGTGTGTCTCACACTTGGGATGACACTATGTCCTTGTTTGCTTAGGGAAGTCCCAGTTTATTCCTATTATCTCAGTGTCATTATTACGAGTGCTTTCTTCTCACCAGTGTTTTGGATGATAAATAGCATGGGCACTCTACTTATCCCAAAGCTTGTGGCCCCAGTGCAGAGGCTGGGTCACCTATTTCATTTTTGTGGACACATGAAAGCTGGGGCCTGAGAGACCCATGGGGATAAGGTGCCAACACACGCTGGGTGCAAAATAGGGAGAGAAGCTACTTGGAAATGTAGCTGTCTCTTGATGCTGAAAAAGAATTCCCACTGCTTCTCTCAGAGGTTATGTGTGGGCAGAATGGCTAATGACAATCACTCAGTGCATTAGGAACCTTTGCTGTAGCCTCCCCTTCTAATTAGGACTGTAATTGTGGAGCAAGGATGCTGTGGTTCAGCAGCAATGTTCTTGGTTTGGAGCATAGCAACTAGACAGACTCAGCACCTCCCTCACTTTGTATTCTTTAAACATGCTCACAGCACAGACTGCATGACTCTCAGCAAAAAGCAAAAGCCATCACTTCAGCTCAGAACTCCCCACCCCCCCGCCTCCACGTATGGCTCCTAGGAGGTGGCTGCTCCACTGGCCTTCACAGCTTTCTTGCTCTTGAATCTTTCAGTGACAGAGAACAAGGCCAGACTCTGGGAGGAGAGACCCTGGATTCTGGGGAGGATCCTCTAGCCTGTCCTCTCTCATATCTGTCCAGTAAAGCTGTGGTTCTTCAGGGAGTCCTCTCTGTGTGCCTGCTCTCCTTTTCTTCCCACCCTTCCTTCCTTCCCTCCCTCCCTCCTTCCTTCCTTCCTTCCTTCCTTCCTTCATTTTCCCTCCCTCTCTTAAAGTCACTTAATACTAATATTAATAAACAATTGTCCAGATAATCCTAAGAGTACTTTTTCTTCCCCATCCACTTTAAAGACAAGGAAAACTATCCTAAAAGATGTTAACTGATATAGAAACCTCAGATGCTGATAGAGCTGGGATGTGACCCCTGTCTGTCTGTCTGTCCGACCCTGGATTTCACTAAAACATATAACTATTATGTGCTACTATTTTTCATGTGGAAGGGGGTGGCAGACTAAAACTGCATCACCTTGCAGAATTTGGGGTGAGTGTGGTATGGCATGGGAGTCACTGTTCTCTTCTCTGGCACACTGGAACATGGAGACTTTAAGGAAGGAGACATATTAAGGGACCAGGCAATGTCTGGGTTGACCAACTCAAAAACTATTGATGGGGGTTTATTAACTGTTTCTTTCCTTAGTAGATTATTCAGTATTCAAAGTAAAGTTCAGGGGCAAAAGTGCTATTTAGGACATATTTAGCAAAGCAACCTTACAGCCGTAGAGAAAAATGATTCCCCTTTGTCATTAATTTCAGTACTTTTCTTCAAGACCTTAATTTGGACTTAGGGCTTCCCCATTAGCTATATAAATGGGATTAATGACTTGATTCCAGCAGAGAACATAAGGTACTTAAGGAACTGTTTCAGCCTGATGATGCATTATTATTACTAGTAAAAGGTGGAAATATTAGCATTTTTATGGCCCCTTATTTGCAGAGACTATTTTGATGGCTTATTCACATACATATTATAAGCCTAATGGTCATTTGGTGTTCCTCCATTTGTCATGCTTGTATATAGTTTCAACATTAAACATTTTGTAATACTTAGGACAAGTAATGTCCACAGTGTCTTGCAACTAGCCTGTCCTGTGTGGCTCATAGAATACTTGCCTCCCCTGCTGAGAATCCTGACCAACTCTCCATCCACCTCTAAAGGCCTCTGTGGAGCTGTATGGGTTTAGGGACCCTAGAATCAGTTGTGTTCTGCTGGTGGAAAGTTTAAATGATGCTTTTTCTGGCTCCTTAGAGTCCTATGTGGAGCAGCTTCTCCACTGGGCAGTGAGAAGTGGGGAAGTTGGGGGTGGTGTTGACCTTTATTTCTGGTTACAAATTTTGAATTACTATTTTTGCTTTATTTCTATAGTTTTTTAAATGCACTATAATAGGCTTAGACTTTCTTTTTTGAGGTGTTCGATCTTTAATCGACTACCATAGCAGAGTTTATTTGGGGTAACAGGGTAGATGCTGGTTTGCTGTCATTGATGTTTCCTGCCACTTTGCGCTGTAATATCACTTCTAAGACCTCTATTTCCTGCTTAACAAGTTGGAGGACGATGATAATAACAATAAGACATTTATCAGGTACTTAAATGTCAAACATTTTGCTCAGTATCTTAAATTCATTGTCACATTTGCCACTCACAAAAATGTTATGAAATAGATCCTGTTGTTATTCCCATCATACAGGGGATGGAGCTGAATTTTAAATGACTTGCTCAACCAGCATTTAACCTAGCATTCAAACCCAGCTATCTGATTCAGCTTGTAGCCACTCTGCACCTCAAATCTACCAAGTCTCACAGTCTAGACAGAATTCTGTGCTGGATTTTGAAAATAGCGTCTTATAGTTTAGTTTGACTTATGGGTTCTTCGGGGACTTTCTGTGCAATCAAATTACCTATATGCACAGAGTTAAAATCCACAGAAATGTCCTCAGTGCTGGATGCTTTTTTTGTCATAGTTTTTGCTTTTCCTGTTTCTAATTTTTTCCCCTTCCAAAATGATAGTCTGGGCCCCAATTTTTGCATTCTTGCTTGGTTTAGAAATCTGAGTTTTTCTCATTTTACAGTCAATCCCTCACATTACAATTGGCTTTGGGGTATTGCTTCTTTACCACTCATTTGTGTAATAATTGAGGTAACATGGCAGCGTTCCTCCCCCACCCCCGCAATTTTCCTTCTTCTTCTCCTTCTTGCTGATACCTGGCAATTTCTTAGTGAGGAGCCGTGGTCTGGGGAAAGGGGCTGGGATGGACAGGACTAAGCACTCATGTAAGGGGACTTTGCTGAATACCAGGAGTTCCTCCACGCAGGTTTAGAGGAAACACCGTCAAGGATGAAATCCGCAGGTGGCAGCGCTGTGACTGCCAAGCCCCAGGAGTAGGACCCTCTGGGCCCTTCAGGAACTTCCCCAAGTTCCAGCCGACGCCCTTGCTCCACACCTGAGACCAGGTGAGCTTAGGGTGGGCCAGGAGCGCAGTGGCGTGCTCCCTGGGCGCCGGGAGAGCTTCCTGCAGGCGGAGGAGGAGCGGGTGCACCTGCGGCTGCTCACCAGGTGCTTCTCAAAGAGCCGGAAGTCGGGCTCGAACCCGCCGCGGGGTCCTATCGTCCTGATGGTTTCAGGATCTCCGCTCCTTGGAGTTCTCCTGATGCCGGCACTGGTTGCGCAGGAAGCTGAGCACGACCAGGCCCCGGGCCGAGGCGCCGCTGCAGCTTGTTCACTTGGGTGTCCTGCCGGAGCGTCGTGCCTCAGAGCGACGCCACCTGCTCGGTGAGCAGCACCTTGCCCGCAGGGTACCCAGGTCCCCGCTGCACCGCGGGCGGCGCGGAAGCTAGGGGGAGCACGCGGCGAGAGCGGGCACGTGGCAGGGGTGCCGGGGAAGAGTGCCTCCGCTTTTCCTTCTCATGGAATAGGAATGCTTTGAGGCTTCGGGAATTCTGCATAATTTAACAAAGGGTATCTTCGGAATTTCCAGCTTCATGTTTATGTGGCCCTTCCTCTGACCTCTCGTGGTGGCCGCCCCAGTGTCCCTGTAGGAAAGTGATGCTGAGGTGTTGGTACTTTCACATCGTACCTCTGTCGGGAGGCAGTGAACTGATTGTGCGTAGGAGGAGAAGTGGTCGAACTTCAGATTCAAGTGGTAAGAATTTATATTTAATATTAATATTTAATATATTTATATTTAATATGTACTTCCTATATAGTCACACTTAATCCGCACCTCAACCGTATGAACACATTCTCAGACCCTCATTTTACTAATGAAGAAATGCTAAGTGACTTGCCCCCGTGATGCAGCAGGTAAGCAGGGGGAGTGGCCTCGAATTCTGCTCTGTCCACCTCTGACACTCAGCCTCTACCGCGGACCTGGGCAGAGGGCACAGGTGTGGTCGGAGAGCGTCCTGGTGATGGTCAGGCAGAGTCCCCAGCCACCGCCGGCACAGAGGTGGCTGGGACTCCTCCCTCATCGCCAAGAGGATATTTTCTTCCCACCTGGGGTAGGAATTTACCTGGGTGCTTGAACTGGGCAGAGGGTGAGGGGTATTCCTGAATCCTGAATGTTGATGAGGGAGCAGGTTTCTTTCAGTGACCCAGGGAATCCTCAAACCCAGCTCTTTTGGAAAGAATGAACCCGTTTCCTTCTCCCATGCTCAGCAGGAGAGGAGCAGGGTCCTACACAAGGAGGAATGGGGGACCTGTTTTTTGAGCAGCTACTAGATGCATACTCTGTGCTAGGCTCTTTCAGGCTTCTTTTTTTGAAAAGCTCATTCCTCTTTTCCTTGCTAGGGCTCTGGTGCCTAAACACTGTTTAGGGGGAGCGGAATCCTGAAAACAAACCTGACAGAACTCATTTGGCTTGGCTTTTGCATGTTCTTCATCACACAAGGTAAGGCATAGATTGAGGATTTCTTGAGTCTGAGGATTTTGAGACTCTTGAAAGCACATGACAGGAGCTGGGGACTCTGGGAGCAACAGTATTGCCCCTGCTTTGTCTCTTGGATGTTAATCTTTAGTACCTCCCGCCCCCAGGGCGTTCTTAGGCATCCCTGTCACCTGGCTCAGGAGATGGGAGACAACATAGTTCTCAGATCTTCCACTTCTACCCCCTCAGAAGGTTAAAAAGAACAGTGTGGTTGCACAGTTGCAACAGTGGCCTGGAGTAACGTATAGTGTAGACCTCTTAGGAGAGGGGACTGTCTACACTGTGTCCACCCCATTCCAATTACAGATATTATTATAACAGCCTTGCTGTCTCCCACAGAAAAATGTCACTTTAGAAGTCTGTTATTTTTTCCCCTCCAAATTTTTATTTAAATTCCAGTTAACATACAGTATAATATTAGTTTCAGGTGTAGAATTTAGTGATTCATTCCTTACATACAACACCCAGTAGGTCTGTGTTACTTTTAATGCTCTACAACTCAGAGCTACTATTTGTAGCTTTATTAGATTTTCCCCCCAACATCTTAAATCCACTAAGCCCTGTGAAAGAACATCTGAGGGAACTGGGGACGAACAGATTTTCCTGTTATCAAAGGGAGCTGGTGGAACACTCCAGGAGTGGGGACTTTACCAATTATAACTCATCTGCCCGCAAACATGGTGCTCCACTAACATGATATTAGATGAACTTTTCTGCCTTTAGTGTTGTCTTCATTTATGTGCTCTGTATTATGTAGTGAGATCACCTGCTTCTTGGCTGATAGTTGAGCCTTTGGATAAGAGGATTGGGTTTTATTTTCACTTCAGCCTGCTTCTGATGCAGAGTTTAAGATGAGATATAATGAGGCATGAGGTTAAAAAATGACCTGTGTCAGGTGAGTGCACACTGTCTTCCATTATGACCTTAGAGGTGTACTTGGTTCTACTGACAGTGCTCTGAGTTGCCCTGAGTTTTGCATCAGACTGAAACCTTGGTGACAAGTTTGTTTAACCCCAGCTGATCTGCTATTTATGAAACATTTGCATGAAAAATGTGCACATGTATCTATTATAACAATAACTACCTAGTGCCTATGATGCAGGTATGCGTTACCATTATTCAGATTGCAAACTCCACAAATGCTCCAGTCTAGGGAGAGAGTTGGAGCAAAAAGCCAGCTTACACTGCATTTGCCAGGCTGTCCACCTGGAGGAAGAATATATTGTCTTTACACACAGGGAACTGTGTGGGCTTGCAGTGGGCCTGTTACAGTGCAGGCCTGTGGGATGATGTTTATAAACACTATTACATTTAACCTGCAGAAAAGCTGAGTAAGGAGTTTATTATCCTCACTTTACAGAGGGAGCAATTGGCTTGTAAAGGTAAAATCACTGGCTCTAGTTTTATGGTGTTGGAGAAGGGGGTGGAGGTTGAAAGAAGGGATTCAGATGGTGCTGAATTGGAAATGGGGATATTAGTTTGAACTCATGTTTTCTGTTTTTTTAAAAAATAGAAGAAATAAATGTAGGCTAAAAACAGTGACATGCCACAAACAATATATTTAGCATCTAGGTCCTTGTTTCTACATACTGTTCTCCACTTGTTGAAACCAGATCTTCTTGGGGAAATGGCTATTCTTGGGCTAGGGCAAAGAAAGTACAGGATGAGCCTGAAAGCCCAGAAGGTAAAGAAGTGCTCAAGGAATGATAGGGACATGGCCAAAGGACATAGAAACCAGCTTGAAGGGCTTCCCTGGCCAAACTGGGGCTATTACAGCATGAAAATAAATAATGATAAAATTGATTGTTAGCCACTGAATAAAATAAACCATGAGACCATAATGATAGAAACAAACAAATAGAGCATAATATAAAGATCTTCCTTACTGGAACAAAACAGTAATTGGCCCAAGTTCATATAGTTGAGTTTCAAACCATGGTCTGTGTAATTTCAGATCTTGTATTTATTCTCCCTGAGTCATGGGAGCTCTCTGCTGCAACACAAAGATACATTGGTAGGGAAAAGTGAGATGTCTTCACTTAGTGGGATTGGACTCAAGGTGGGCTTCACCATGGCTAAAACCAGCCAGTTCTTGATATTTTGCATAGGCTTTTTCAGGGTAATTTTCAAAGGATCAGCTAGTGTGCAGAGATCTTCAGAAAAGAAACTTAGTATTCAGGTAGTTCTTTTTTTGCTTTTGCTTTTAGAAGCAATGCAGGGCTTCTGTGTTTTGTTTTGTTTTTTGACTATGTGGCAAGAGAAACAAAAAGCTCAAATCACTGGAGGGAGGTATTGGGCAAAGCTAAAGCAAAAATTCCAGAAAATGCCAAACACCAGGCCCCAGGAAGATCAAGAAGCAAATCTCCCAAAAGATGGTTCTACAATGTGGTAGCTCTGTTCTCTTCCTTCTGTGGCTTCTCTGAGTCTCTTCTGCTCCATTCTGTGTCACCTCATCAGCTTTGCCTGAGACTTCACCTTTCCTAAGAGTGTTGCGCACATGAGCCAGTAATGCACTTTCAGGACTTTTAACTGTACCACCTGGAGTTTCCCTTTGTGTTTCTTGGTTAAAATCCCCAAATGCAAGGAGTCTTATTAACTTTATTCCTTTTTTAAAGTCAGTGCTCAGTCCATTGATGTCCCACTGCTACTCGGGTGTCTCTTCATGGTCCAATCAGCTGAAACTGGTTGGAGAGGAGGAGGGATTGAATGGTATCACAAGTTAAATCGCATACTCTGTAGGGATTGTGGATAGGGTGTTTCCATGCTGGGAATAGATGGGCCCCCATAGACTCAAAACACAACAAGTGTTGCTGTAACCATTATCCCATTGCAGTGATAAACTTTGACAAAATAATTCTTACAGTGAGGAGGAAGACATTATAGAGTGGCTGCTATGGTTTTGAAAAATGAAAGAGAACATTTGTTTGACTATTTGCATCCTCTGGTGTGTACTTGACTACTACTCCTTTAACAATTTTAGGCTGGAGGTGCCTGGGTGGCTCCATTGGTTAAGCATCCCACTCAGGGTTGTGATATTGAGCCCCGCATCAGGCTCCATGCTGGGCATGGAGCCTGCTTAAGGTTCTCTCTCTCTCTCCCTCTGCTCCTCCCTCCTTCCAAAAAAATTTTTTTAGGCCAACCTTTGAGAGTGACCAGGGAACCTGGACAGAAAGGAGCCCCCACACCCATGAGTTAGCTTTGAAATGACTCCAGGACCTAGTGCCCACTTCCTGATTCAGACCCGGTTTCTCATCTATTCTCTTTGGCTGAAGATTCCTGCACTAACCCTGTTTGGGTTGCAGTCAAATCTCAGATGCTTTCCTTGGCCAGGGAATCCCTTAAATTGTTAATTTCTGTATGCAACCTTGAATGCCACCCAATTGTACCCGGTCTTGATATTTTTTTCCTATTTGTAACTTTCTTTTTTCTTAAATTTTATTATGTTAATCACCATACATTACATCATCAGTTTTTGATGTAGAGTTCCATGATTCATTGTTTGTGCATAACACCCAGTGCTCCGTGTATTACGTGCCCTCTTTAATACCCATCACCAGGCTAACCCATCCCCCATCCCCCTCCCCTCTAGAACCCTTTGTTTGTACCTCTGAAACAAATAATACATTGTATGTTAAAAAAAAAAAAGCAGGAAGGGAAAAGTGAAGGGGGGAAATCAGAGGGGGAGACAAACCATGAGAGACTATGGACCATATTTGTAACTGTTAATAGCTGACATTTATTGAAGATGTATTGTGTGTCAGACATTATGCTAAGCACCCTTTTTGTGTTAACTTTTATGTTAACTCCCACTCGTGTGGCAATATCCCTATTTTACAGATGATGAAATAAATTTTAGGAAAGTAAAATAACTTGTCAAAGCTAGCATAAGTATTAAATATCCAAGATAGAATTCAAACCTTTTATGTCTAAACATATGAGCCTATAAATTTCTGCCTTGTAGTATACTTGTCATCAGCAAAGACCCAGCACTTTCTGCATACAGTGGCTGTTTGTCCAGTTGTGATGTATGTCTAAGATTGGTCTCCTCACCTAAGCTACCCCAGAAAATTCATCTCTGGACTTTTTCGGACTCAAGCCTAGTTCTCAAATATTGTTCTCTGCCTGGACCTTCATTGTATTCCAGTTCTCAGCCACATTACATGACATTTTGTTGTTTTTTTTCCCATTCAACTCCAGGTTGGTTTCCCAGGAAGAGATGTTTCAGTGTTTTTCTTCTGAACTCTAGACCCTTAAATTTCTACTAATGATAATGGGCAAAACCATATGCCTGACATAAATTCTGAAGCAACTGGCCCTGTTAGAGAAGGGAAATGTAACTATATGGGCACTGGTTTTTCTGGCAATCAGTTTGCTTGAGAAAATTTGATAAGAATAAAAAATACAGTTGACTTGGCTGACATCTCTGCATTCCTATATTCATACCTCCTGTCTCCCTGGCCAAAGCAACACTAGATAGGAAAAGAATGCCATCTTCCATTTGCCAGTTACAAAGCCTGCCCTATTAGCAAAATTTTTAAACTAAAATTGTTATAAAATAGTCTTTGTGCAGGACATCCAGGTAACGCCCATCTTTCGGGCAGCATCTCATATCCTCTGCTTTAGTTTCTCCCCAGGCTCTGAGATTAAATGCAGTCATCAAGGTCTAGACAAGATTTCTAGGGGTGCTTCCCCCTCAGTGAGTCAGGCTGAGCACAGGTGATTGTGATTGCCTTTCATGGAAGCCTGGGTGAGCAAGGGTGAGTCTGACCACAGAAGAACTCAGAAAGCCTGACTCAGCATAACCTGGCTGAGCTCTGCCAAGAGATGTCCTCCCTTTTTTTTTTTTTCCAAACAATAGCTTATTATAAATGATAAAATTAAAGAACACTTCCATAGTTTACCACTTTAATTTAATAAAGTAACATGTGGTTCCTGAACTGGCTAATGATGTCAAGGCCTTGCATTTGGGGCAAGCTAATTTCCTCTGAGGATGAAAGGTCACTCTTAAAATGAGACAAAAGTCCTTCCCTAACTGGTTCATCCAAAACACGGTAACACAATTAATCAAAGCTGTCAGATGATGACATTTTAAGCACCAAACTGCCGAGGAAAGATTCCTATTGAAGCCCCTGCAAAAAGAAATATGGGGAGCTATCAAAGCTTGTGGCTCCTTGTTGGAAACCACATCCTCCCAACCTCTTTAGACTGAATGACTTCCCGGAACAGGGAAGGGCAAAGTTTGTCTACCTGTGGCTCACAAACCTGGAGGAGAGGCAAAATGTTATTTATTTAAGAAACCAGGGATAAGACTGGGGGATTGTAAGGCTTCATATGTCATTTCTGATGCGATGGGGATTTCTTGTTGGCCAGTTCTCCTGGCAAAGACAATTTTGGGAATCACTTAAAGAAATGGTTTTTAGGTCACTGAGAAACCATTAGGTCTTAAATACCTGGTATATTCAGTATCTTCCTTAGATTTTACTTTGGATCAAATCAAAAGAAGAACGTTTCTTCTATGAATATATTATTACTCTTGGAACTAGTATGCAACTAGAATCTTAATTTAGTGATTGATAGTAATAATATTGGTAACAGCAAATAATACTAAGGTTTTATGTATCAATATTCATTATTTTGTTAGTTCTCCATATTCAGACCTCTAAGGTGGTGTAGTGTAGTGTCTTAATAGTGTGGTTTACAGACCTACTGTAATAGGTTCTACATATTGGGGTTGGGGGGTAGTGCATTCATATTTTAAATACAGATCATCAGTCTCCCTCAGAATCTGCTGAGGTACACTATCCATATATTTGGATTGGGAATCCACATTTATAACAAACTTTACAGATGAGTCTTATGCATCACTTGTAAGGTTGAAGATTTGCTGATGATCTCTTCTTTGGAAAGAACCCATTTGGTATAGCTCCTGGCTTTTCTCTACCTTTTAACTGACCCCAGCCCAAGAGAAGTAGAATAATATGTCTGCTTGGTAAATTTGTAAGGAATCATCTGGGAGTGCTTGGTTTAGCTCCATTAACTGTCTTCTAGTGTGGTAACTGTTTTCAGAAAGGGGGGTGGTCTTTAATTAGCACCTTCCTACAATGTGGGGAGGTAAGTACCCTTGCTCCATTCATTCTGGTTAGAGAAACAACTATATTTTGAACCAGACTCTTCTGTTTTTGTTTTTATTCCTTTTCTCAATGATGAGGTACAAAATGACATGGTTTTAGTTTTCCTGCAGGATGGTTAACTCTTTCCTGTTAACTCTCTCCCTTTCTGCCATTCTCTATAAAATTCTCCTGTCTCCTGAGGGTTATTTATTCTAGCAGATATAAATATGTGTGTTAAATATTGTGAATGCCTACTTCTGCTACTAAACTTTGCTTCCAAGCAAATGTTAATTTATTCATTCCAACCAAGGATGCAGTCATGTGTACTACTCTCCAGGTGACTCACTGAAACTTTCCTACTAATCATTACTTCCCTTTGACCAGTGATTGTTTCTTTTATTCAACTTAACAACACCTGTTACTTGCAACTTGATCAAAGGTAATTTCATTCTGCTATAAATAAGTAGTTGTTTACCTTTTTTATACTCTGACTCAATTTTAAGTTTATCTTATTTCCTTATCTTTATCTTTATTTCTTTAGTGTTATCTTTATTTCTTACAACTCTAGATTCCATCACAATGCTAAGCACATTAAGTGTGCTAGGTAAATGGACACATTAAACTGAATTGCATTGAAATTATTTTTTATTATGTAGGTAGTACATGCCATTGTAAAAAAAATGGGGAAATCTTGGAAATATAAGAAATAAATGAAAATAATTTGTAATACATCTACCAAAAGTTACTAGTTTTAGTCTGTTTTAAAAACAGTTTCAGTAAGGCATAACTTACATGCCATAAAAAGAGTACTTGTAGAGTTCAATGAATTCTAAGTTTATATGATTTCATAGAAATCACCACAATTCAGTTTTAGGACACATACTTCATTCAAATAAGTTTCCTTGCACTCATTTAAATCATATAGTAATAAATACATTTAAGATCTACAGCTGGTTATCAAAAAAAAAGATACATAGCTGGCTATCAAATTCTGTGTAGAATCTTGTTCTTAAAAAAATTCCTAATATAAATATTTCCCCCCTGGAATCAGGAACATAAAATGTAAACATTTGAATCTCTGCCTTATAATCTACTAATGATGTGCCCCAAATTATCATGCTGATTCTAATTTTATTCCAATGTAAACTGTAACAGAGTAAACATATTTGTGTGTAATTTCCTGAGGTAAAAAAAAAAAAAATATTGATTACCATAGGAACAATCACTAGATTTTGACATATCACATATTATATGATTGTTTTTCAAACATTTACAACTTTCTTCCCCCAAAAGAGCATATAAAAGTGATTATTGCCACCTTTAAGTACAATCTTATGTAAAATTATATAAACCTTTGCAAATTTGAAGGATGATTCCAGAGAATGTGGCTGTGTATTGCCTTGGGGCTCATATGTACAGTTTTGAGCAGTTTGCATGCTCCTGCTCATGAGAATGTGCTTGGGACTGAGTTCAGTCCATGCTGAACCAGCCAAGCTTACCATGGGCCTGCATCCACCTAAGACTTGCCTTTTCTACATCATGCAAAGGCACACCACACTCACCAAATTATGTGCTCACCTGGTGAGGGCACTTTTGTCTAATTAGTTCAAAGGCTTCCTGAAGGCCAGTTGGGGCCTTGATGGGCATCTTCAGAATGATTACCATCTGAGTCTTTGCTTGCTCTTCAGGTCCTGCTTTCTGGAAGCAGCAAAGCTCAGCTGCGGAAGCTAATCTATAAGAGGGTCAGGTGTCTAGGTCAAGCTGTCTAGGGAGCTTGGAAAAAGTTCTCCATGATTGACCTGCAGGCTTATCTGTCACTGCAGTTCACTTGCATATTTTCCTCCTGCCCCCATACCTACTGCCACCTTCATGCTGAATGTCCTCACTCTGCTGCCGTCTGTATTCCAAATACTCCTCATCCTTTAAGATTTTGTACACCATCCTCTTATGGTGTGGAACCTTCTTTTGTCGCCCGAATTCTTAGCTACGCTTCGTGTATAATTATCCCAATTAATTATCCTGCCTTTCCCTTCCTTAGATGCACATTACTTTTTTGTCATTATACCATATGGTAGTTAAATGCACATGCTCTGAAGCTGGCTGGGTTTGCAACCTGACTCCATTACTTAACCAATGGAGAGGTCTCATAATGTTTCTGAATCACCGTGGGCCTCAGTTTTCTTGTGTAAAATAGAAATAATAATAATAATGCCTACCTCTTTGGGTTTTTATGAAGATCAACAAGTTGGTGATACTGTTTTTGGAAAAGTACCTAGTGAATTGTTATTTTTATCTTTTATGTGAATTACTTCATTTTGCCAAATGTGTTGTAAATTGTTTGAGAGCAGCAATTGTATCTTCCATTTCTTTGTATTCTAAATAACTATTGTTTCCACTTTCCAGACAAGGAATAGTAAGTTCAGAGAGGCCGTGACTCACTAGTGGTGGAATTGACTTTAGGATGGGAGGCCTACTGGTTGTCAGATCTGTGTTTCTTCAACTTTTACCATTTTGTTTGACATCAATATTATTTTTTTCATAATGCAGTAATGATAGTCATAACTTACATGTTTTCCAAGTGTGTTATGCACAGTATTTTTTAATTTGTATAAATAAGCTTTCTCTTTATGCTTTACATAAATGAGAGGTCATACACATATCATGACCTAGATATTTTTCTTCCTTTTTCCCCCCAGGCATCCTCTTCCATCCCATGAAATACATTTCAGTACCACATTTTCTTAATTTTAAATAAGATACAACAGGGAGTGTTCAATCAAAACAATTCTAATTGGCTACAAACATAAACATAACCTCATTTCACCCATATTGTTAGAAGAGTTAATTGGACCTGCAGAGCCACCAGCTAAATACATTGGTTTATGCAAACAGTGAATCTAATTTCCTCTAAAAACATCTCTCTGCAGGAGTAGTTGAGGGAGATAGGAAGGAGAGAAAATTTGGGGTGGAACTTCAAAACAATCAATTTGCTATCAATTATCTGCTCTTACTAGATAGACTTAGAAAAAATCATTATATGACAAAAATGTATTTATGTACACATAATTCCTTTCAAATGGGAAGAGTAAACCAACAAGGAAATAATACATTTTACACTGCAGTTGAGCTCAACCAAAATCAACAGGGATCGACTTCCCCTTTTCCTGACGTATACCCTCGAAATCCTTCATAAATATTGTCTTTAAGAATATAGTATTAGGAGACTTCCAGGGAAGATGGCAGAGTAGGAAGATCCTAAACCCACCTTTTCCACAGATACAACTAGATAACACCCACATTAGTGTAAATAACCCAGAAAACAACCCGAAGTCTGGCAGAACAGACTCTCCACAGCTAAGTGTAGAGAAGAAGACATATCGAAGAAGGTAGGAAGGGCAGAGACATGGTTGGGACCTAAGTGGGCCTGCTGTACTGTTCATGGGAGGGAGGAACATGGCAGGTATGGAGAGGGGAGAGAAATAGACCTTCACACCAAGCTTCCCAGGCATGGGGAACTTTCATGGGGAAGATGAACCTCCATAACATTTGGCTTTGAAAACAAGAGGGGCCTAATTTCATGAGTTCTTACTACCTCTGGACCTTAACATCTGGTGCTTTAAAAGTCACTGGGAGAGATGGAGGTTGATAGGAAATGGTCCTTACATTTAAAGAGACAGCATGACAAATAGCTCCTTGAAGGTACAGCTTAGAAGCAGCAGTTTGAAAAATACTGAGGTATATGGGAATAAGACTTATTTACTAATCTCAGAGTGTGCTGGAGAGGCAGGGATCTTTTGGAGACTTCTCAAGGAATAAAAGAGCTGACAGGTGCCACTGACCTCCCCTGCCCTCCCTGTTTACAGCTTGCCCATCCTTCTACTCTCCTGCAGACATGGCCCTTCCAGCCAGACCTCAGCTCCAGGTCCTCTCCCACAGCGGACCTGACCACAGCTTGCCAATACTGCACACTCCACCCTTGTACTCTTCTGTGGATGTCCCCCTTTAACCAGGCCTGTGAGGCTAGCTACTGGTCCCCTCCTATAGTGGACAAGGGCTGATCTTGTTGGCAGTGTGCACCCTGACCCTACACTCTCCTGCAGACTTGCCTCTTCCAGCCCTGCCACAGGAGTTTTCTAAGAAGATAGAGGAATATGTCCCAAATGAAAGAACAGGACAGAATCGCAGCAAGAGAGCTAAAATAAATGGATAGCAGTAATATGTCTGATAGAGAATTTAAAATAATGTCATAAGGATACTCACTGGACTTGAGGAAAGAATGGAAAGTGAAAAGGAAGCTGGGGTACCCATACTTATATTGGACAAAGTAGATTTTGTCTTTGTAATGAGACAAGGGCACTATATAATCATAAATGGAGCAATGCACAAGAAGATATAACAATTGTAAATATTTATGCACCCAACGTGGGAGCACGGATATACATAAAGCAGTTAATAACGAGCAACGGAGGTAATCAATGTAATACAATAATAGTAGGGGATGTTAACATGTCACTTACATCAAAGGATAGATCATTGTAACAGAAAGTCAATAAGGAAACAGTGGCTTTGAATGACACATTGTACTAGGCAGATCTAACAGATATATTCAGAACATTCTATCCTAAAACAGCAGAATACACATTTTTTTTTCAAGTGCACACAGAACTTTTTCCAGAATAGATCACATATTAGGCCACAAAACAAGTTTCAATAAATTCAAAGATATCAAAATCATACTGTGCATCTTTTCTCACCACAATTCTAGGAAACTAGAAATCAACTATAAGAAGAAAGTCTGAAAAGAACACAAAGACATGTGGGTTAAACAATGTGCTACTAAACAATGAATAAGTCAACCAAGAAATCAGAGAAGAAATAAAAAAGAACACATGGAGACAAATGAAAATGAAAACACAACAGTCCAAAATGTTTGAGATGTAGCAAAAGCTGTTAAAAGAGGGAAGCTTATAGCAATATAGGCTCACCTCAAGAAGTAAGAAAAATCTCAAATAAATAACCTAAACTTACACATAAAAGGCTAGAGAAAGAACAAACAAAACCCCAAACCAGAAGGAATAAAATAATAAAGATCAGAGCAGAAATAAATGATACAGAAACTAAAAAAACCCCAGTAGAACAGATCAATGAAACCAGGAGCTGGTCTTTGAGAAGATCAACAAATTGATAAACCTTTAGGCAAGATCATAAAAAAAGAGAGAGGAAGAGGACTCAAAATCAGAAATGAAAGAGGAGAAATAACAACCAACATCACAGAAATACAAAGGATTATAAGGAAATATTATGAAAAATTATATGCCAACAAGTTGGACAACCTAGAAGAAATGGATACATTTCTAGAAATAACCTCTCAAATCTGAATCGAAAAGAAATAGAAAATTTGAACAGACTGATAACCAACAATGAAATTTGATCAGTAATAAAAAAAAAAATAACCAAAGACCAGGACTAGACAGTTTCACAGGTGAATTCTACCAAATATTTAAAGAAGAGTTAGAGGGCACGTTCTGCATGGAGCACTGGGTGTTATGCACAAACAATGAATCATGGAACACTACATTAAAAACTAATGATATAATGTATGGTGATTAACATAACAATAAACAATTAAAAATAAAAGAAGAGTTCATATCTATTATTCTTAAACTATTCCAGAGAATAGAAGAGGAAGGAAAACTTCCAAATTCATTCTATGAGGCCAGGATTAGCCTGATACCAAAATTAGATAAAGATATATGCAACTAGTGAATCATTGAACATTCTATCAAAAACTAATGGTGTACTATACCTTGGCTAATTGAATTTAAACTTAAAAAAAGAAAAGGTACTACAAAAGCCAGAACTCTGATGAACGTAGATGCAAAAATTCTCAACAATGTATTAGTAAACAGAATCCAACAATACATTAAAAAAAAATCATTCACCACAATCAAGTGGGATTTACTCCTAGAATACAAGAGTGGTTCAATATTCACAAATCAATCAATGTGATACATCAATCAATGAGAGAAAGAATAAAAGCCATATGATAATTTCAATAGATGTAGGAAAAGCACTTGACAAAGTACAACAATCCATTCATGATAAAAACCCTCAACAAAGTAGGTTTGGAGGGAACATACCTCAACATAATAAAGGCCTTAGATGAAAAACCCACAGCTAACATTATACTCAATGGTGAAAACTAACAGCTTTTCCCTTAAGATCAGGAATAAGACAAGGATGTCCACTTTTACCACCTTTATTCAACATAGTACTGGAAGTCCTAGCTACAGCAATCAGACAAGAAAAGAAATAAAAGGAATCTGAATTGGTAAAGAGGTAAGGAAGGAGTAGAACTCTCACTATTTGCAGATGACATGATACTATATATAGAAAACACTAAGGATTCCACCAAAAAATAAACTAGAACTGAAAAATGAATTCAGTAAGGTCACAGGATATAAAATCAATGTAAAGAAATCTGTTACATTTCTCTACATTAATAATGAAGTAGCAGAAAGAGAAATTAGGAAGACAGTTCCATTTACATTTGCATCAAAGATAATAAAATATTTAGAAATAAACTTAACCAAGGAGATGAAAGACCTGTACTCTGAAAACTATAAAACTGTGATGAAAGAAATTGAAGATGACACAAAGGGAAAGGTATTTCATGCTTATGAATTGGAAAAACAAATAATATTAAAATATCCATGCTACCCAAAGCAAGCTACAGATTTAATATAATTTCTATCAAAATAACAGCAGCATTTTTCACAGGACTAGAGCAAATAATTCTAAAATTTATATGGAACCACAAAAGACCCTGAATAGTTAAAGCAATGTTGAAAAAGAAGAACAAAGCTGAAGTATCACAATCCTAGATTTCAAGATGTACTACAAAGCTGTAGAAATCAAAACAGTATGGTATTGACACTGAAATAGACATGTGGATCAATAGAACAGAAAGGAGAGTCCAGAAATAAACCCACAATTATATGGTCAATTAATCTTCAATAAGGGAAGAAAGAATATGCAATGGGAAAAAGAGTCTCTTCAACAAATGGTGTTGGGAAAACTGGACAGTTTTGTGCAGAAGAATGAAACTGGGCCACTTTCTTACACCATACGCAAAAATAACCTAAATTCTAAAATGGATTAAGAGCCAAAAAGAGAGGCCTGAAGCCATAAAAATCTTTTTAAAAATTTTTTATTGTTATGTTAATCACCATACATTACATTATTAGTTCTTGATGTAGTGTTCCATGATTCATTGTTTGTGCATAACACCCAGTGCTCCATGCAGAATGTGCCCTCTTTAATACCCATTACCAGGCTAACCCATCCCCCCACTCCCCTCCCCTCTAGAACCCTCAGTTTGTTTTTCAGAGTCCATTGTCTCTCATGGTTCGTCTCCCCCTCTGACTTACTCCCCTTCATTCTTCCCCTCCTGCTATCTTCTTCTTTGTCTTTTCTCTTAACATATGTTGCATTATTTGTTTCAGAAGTACAGATCTGTGATTCAACAATCTTGCACAATTCACAGTGCTCACCATAGCACATACCCTCCCCAATGTCTATCACCCAGCCACCCCATCCCTCCGACCCCCATCACTCCAGCAACCCTCAGTTTGTTTCCTGAGATTAAGAATTCCTCATATCAGTGAGGTCATATGATACATGTCTTTCTCTGATTGACTTATTTCACTCAGCACAACACCCTCCAGTTCCATCCACGTCGTTGCAAATGGCAAGATCTCATTCCTTTTGATGGCTGCATAGTATTCCATTGTGTATATCTACCACATCTTCTTTATCCATTCATCTGTCGATGGACATCTTGGCTCTTTCCACAGTTTGGCTATTGTGGACATTGCTGCTATAAACACTGGGGTGCACGTACCCCTTCGGATCCCTACATTTGTATCTTTGCGGTAAATACCCAGTAGTGCAATTGCTGGATTGTATAGTAGCTCTATTTTCAACTGTTTGAGGAACCTCCATACTGTTTTCCAGAGTGGTTGTACCAGCTTGCATTCCCACCAACAGTGGAGGAGGGTTCCCCTTTCTCCACATCTGGTGCAACATCTGTCGTTTCCTGACTTGTTAATTTTAGCCATTCTGACGGGTGTGAGATGGTATCTCATTGAGGTTTTGATTTGGATTTCCCTGATGCCGAGCGATGTTGAACACTTTTTCATGTGTCTGTTGGCTGTTTGGATGTCTTCTTTGGAAAAATGTCTGTTCATGCCTTCTGCCCATTTCTTGATTGGGTTATGTGTTCTTTGGGTGTTGAGTTTGATAAGTTCTTTATAGATTTTGGATACTAGCCCTTTATCTGATATGTCATTTGCAAATATTTTCTTCCATTCTGTCAGTTGTCTTTTGGTTTTGTGGACTGTTTCTTTTGCTGTGCAAAGGCTTTTTATCTTGATGAAATCCCAATAGTTCATTTTTGCCCTTGCTTCCCTTGCCTTTGGCGATGTTTCTAGGAAGAAGTTGCTGCGGCTGAGGTTGAAGAGGTTGCTACCTGTGTTCTCCTTTAGGATTTTGATGGGCTCCTGTCTCACGTTTAGGTCTTTCAACCATTTGGAGTCTATTTTTGTGTGTGGTATAAGGAAATGGTCCAGTTTCATTCTTCTGCATGTGGCTGTCCAATGTTCCCAACACCATTTGTTGAAGAGACTGTCTTTTTTCCATTGGACATTCTTTCCTGCTTTGTCAAAGATGAGTTGACCATAGAGTTGAGGGTCCATTTCTGGGCTCTCGATTCTGTTCCATTGATCTATGTGTCTGTTTTTGTGCCAGTACCATACTGTCTTGATGATGACAGCTTTGTAATAGAGCTGGAAGTCCGGAATTGTGATGCTGCCAGCTTTGCTTTTCTTTTTCAACATTCCTCTGGCTATTTGGGGTCTCTTCTGGTTCCATACAAATTTTGGGATTATTTGTTCCATTTCTTTGAAAAAAGTGGGTGGTATTTTGATGGGGATTGCATTGAATGTGTAGATTGCTCTAGGCAGCATTGACATCTTCACAATGTTTGTTCTTCCAATCCATGAACATGGAACGTTTTTCCATTTCTTTGTGTCTTCTTCAATTTCTTTCCTGAGTATTTTATAGTTTTCTGAGTACAGATCCTTTGCCTCTTTGGTTAGATTTATTCCTAGGTATCTTATGGTTTTGGGTGCAGTTGTAAATGGGATTGACTCCTTGATTTCTCTCTCTTCTGTCTTGTTGTTGGTGTATAGGAATGCCACTGATTTCTGTGCATTGATTTTATATCCTGCTACTTTACTGAATTCCTGTATGGGTTCTAGCAGTTTTGGGGTGGAGTCTTTTGGGTTTTCCACATAAAGTATCATATCATCTGCAAAGAGTGAGAGTTTGACATCCTCTTTGCCAATTTGGATGCCTTTGATTTCTTTTTGTTGTCTGATTTGAAGCCATAAAAGTCTTAGAAGAGAGCACAGGCAGTAATATCTCTGACATTGGGCATAACAGTATTTTTCTAGGTATGTCTCCCCTCAGACAGGGGAGACAAAAACAAAAATAAACTATTGAAACTACATCAAAATAAAAAGCTTCTACACAGCAGCGGAAATATTCAACAAAACTAAAACATCTACTGAATAGGAGAAGGTATTGTAAGTGATATATTTGATAAAGTGTCAGTATCCAAAATATATAAGGAACTTATGCAACTCAATACCGAAACCCCCCACAAATAGTCTAATTAAAATCGGGCAGAAGACATGAACAGACATTTCTCCAAAGGAGACATACCAATGGCCAATAGACACATGAAAAGATACTCAACATCAGTCATTGTCAGGGAAATGCAAATCAAAATCACAGTGAGATATCACCTCACACCTGTCAGAATGGTTAAAATGAAAACCTCAAGAAACGACAAATGTTGGTGAGGATGTGGGGAAAAATGAACTGGTGTGCACTATTGATGGGAATGTAAACTGGTATAGCCACTACTGAAGACATTATGGAGGTTTGCTCTGATCCAGTAATCACACTACTGGTTACTTACCCAAAGAATACAAAAACACTAATTCACAGGGATACATGCACCCCTAAATTTTAGCAGCATGATATACAATAGCCATATTGTAGAAGCAGCCTAAGTTTCTATTGATAGATGAATGGATAAAGATGTGGGGTGTGTGTGTGTGTGTGTGTGTGTGTGTGTGTGTGTGTGTAATATTATTCAGCTGTAAAAAAGAATGAAGTCTTTCTATTTGCAATGACATGGATGGATCTAGAGAGTATAATGCTAAGTGAAATAGAGAAAGACAAATACCATATGATTTCATTCAATGTGGAATTCAAGAAACAAGACAAAGAAAAAAAGAGATGAACCAAGAAACAGACTCTTAACTACAGAGAAGAAAATGATGGTTCTAAAGGGGAGGTTGGGTGAAGGGATGGGTGAAATTGGTGAAGGGAATTAAGAGTACACTTAATATTATGCACACTGAATAATGTATAGAACTGTTGAATCACGATATTGTATACCTCACATGAGTGGGGGATAGGTTAAATAGGTGATAGGGGTTAAGGAGTGCACTTATATGTTGAACACTGGGTGTTGTATGGAAGTGTGGAATCACTATATTGTACAAATGAAACTAATATTACACTATATGATAACTGGAATAAAAGTAAAACCTTAAACACAATATTGTACACCTTAATCTTATATACACTGTATGTTAACTATACTGGAATTAAATAAAATGAAAGAGTTTGGGGAATTTAGAACTGAGAAGTATTTTTCTTTTTTTTTTTTCTTTTCTCCTTTGTTATGTTTGCTGTATAAGCATACATGTCTTTTAAGAAATACAAAATAAAAGTAAAATTGTATTTATTTAGCCTTGTTTGACTTAGAATTTGTTCAGATTGCATCCACCTTTAGCAAGTTAGGAAAAATTTTTAAGTCTCTCTTTTTTTTTTTTAACCTGTGAAAGGGGTGAAAGGCCATATAAAAGTTACAGGATAATGTGCAGCGAAATTCTCAAGTACTGCACAAATGTGAGATATGTGGGGAATTTAAGACACAATAATTTAAACAAATATGAAAGGGGTAATGTGCCTTACTTTTTTTTTTTCCCCAGAAAAGCCTGTTTCGGCCAGTCTGGGAGTACTGTTTACAACCTAACAATAAATTATGCTAATATAAAAATTTCATAATAAGTTCACTAAACAAGATGCTCTCTGTGGAATATTTTCCTTTACCATTTAATCAGATTTTAGTTTTTGTGCCTTTTAAATATGCCTCATAATTTTTACTTTCCACAAAGTCAAAATGTTGGCCATTCGGTAAATGCAAATTCATGAGCCCTTCTTATTGCTTTCTACACCTTAGTTGGGAAATCTCAGATTTGCAAATCTGGGTTGAATTACAAGCTTCCATTGCTTTGTAGAGAGAATGTTCCTTTCTGTAAATCTTCTGAACTTCCTTTTTCTTGGGGATTTCTTAAAACAGAGAAAAACAAAGGTGGTGGTAAATGTGTCCTCACTTCTTGCTCATTATTAGTATGACTTTTTTACTGGACATCAGGTGCTGTCACATATTTTACAAATATCTGAGATCTTTACTTTACATATTCTTTGGTGGTTTGAGATTTTTTTTCTTGCATCATGTTCAGTGCACTTCTCAGGAAAAATCAGTAACCATCTCTCCCTTGATCTGCTTGCTGTGGTACTGTTGGTATGCTTTGTGTAAGTAATGCTGAATTCCATCTTCCCAGGGTCTGTATCCAAACATGATTCACCCAGGGCTCACCCAACCCAACATTGTGCTATAAGTTGCATGGGATAGAATACAGATCATCTTTATTTCTTAGCTTTGTGAGCCATAATTGTTATAAAAGTATTTAAGGACTTAAAATCCACAAGAGGAGATGAGCTATGTGCATGTAATAATTAAGAAATAAGAGCAGGATCTGACTAAGGGATATGACATATGAATTAAGATATCAGTAGAGGCTAGAAATAGATCACTGAAGTGTATGATGCTTGGGGAAGGCTTCTTGGAGTAAGCCTTTTTGAGTGAGTAGGAATTAAGCAGGGTTAAATGTAGGAAGAGAGTTGTTCAGTTGGGTTTGAGGTATAGTCCTAAGGGAAAAAATTGTTGATCTTTTTGTCTGAGTGTTTGTAAGATGACACTTTTTTTTTTCTTTTTGGACTTTGCTTTTTTGAAAGGTACATTCAATTCAGTGTAAGTGATGTGGGGCCTTCCCTTATATATAACTTTAGTAGGTACTTGTTGTATCTGTCAGTTTACTTTCTTTTGGTAAAAGATATTTCTTTTCTTCCAGAAGGCTTTCTTTCTATACACCTCCAGCTATTCATTTCATATATATACCTTCTAAATAGTTTTTTTTTCATAAGATCCTACCATTTTGGTCATGTTTGATTGGTTGAAGGGTGAGTACCATGGCTATCCAGCCCTGCCTGGACCAAAATCTCTTGCCCAGGAAATTGATCTTGGAAATAGAACAGTAGGCCAGTCTTCCTCTGGTACTGAAGCTGAAAGGTATAAATCTGGGGAGCTCTCAGCAGTCACGATTGATCATGTGGAGCAAGGTGCTCTGCAGTGAGAGAGAAGAATCAGGCTGACCCATAGAAATAAGCATAAGAAAGCATAAGAAAGACAGAAAGGAGCATCTTGCTGGATTTGATTTCCTGAGATCCAATCATTATCTTGCCCTTAGTTTTCATGAACTATCCCTGCATTCTTTAATAAGTTCCCTTCCTGTTTAAGAAATTTAAAGTGTTTTATCTTATTTTTTGTCTTTCAGTCAAAAAGCCTTTCTTTTATTTTAGCAAATTTGAAATTTGGTTAGAAATTGGATCCTGAGCCTCATGATGCCATTTTGCAAATTAGGAAAAGGCTCTCTTTCTAGGCTGACTTAGCCCCATGGGTTCAAGAACAGTTGAGGGAAGTGGAGCTATATTTCAGGCCCTATTGCCCCATCAGCTTTTACTTCTTATTCAGTAAAACTGCATAGGCATATGCGGGACCCCTGCAGAGACCCTGACTCCTCAGCCTTAGGTATAAACCAGTTTTGGTTTAGAACTCTCTGTGTACTAAACTCTGTTGTAGCTTTGTAATTATCCACAGCATCCTGGGGTAATCATTGAAATAACCTACTCTCCCCCTTTTAAGATTACCTACTTTTGAATCAAGCTTTTTGGTCCCCAGGAAATGTGTTTTGGTCACTTCTATTCATGATGGTCTTGAGCATGAGGGTCAATGGATAGGGGTGAAATTTGTTTACAGGAATAAAATAATATGAGGCAAGAAGGGCAAGTGGCTGGCTTACCTTCTGTCTTACGATTTGAACAGGAAAAAAAGTTGGTGACTCAATCGTAAATACTTTTTATAGTGACATTAAATATGGACCTGTTCCCAGTGCTGTATAGTAAAAGAAAATTAATCCCTAATGCAAACAGAATGTATAAAAAAAGTTATGCCTGGGCTTATCAGATCATGATTTAAACCCTTGTACATGGACTGCTTTCCAAACGGGTGATGCTTGCTCTTCCCCAAGGTTAGCTAGAGTCTTTGCAGATGCTTGACATAGCCAGAACATCCTACTGAAACAAGGATATGTTTTTCTCTGAGGTTTAGGAGGTTACGCAGGCCACAATGGAAAAGATGTGTAGTATAACCAATTTTCCCTATAAACTTTTCCATGAAGAAAAATATAATTTATGTTCTTGGTGCAAGAAAGGAAGAGAACATTCTATCTATGGAAAAAGCAACCTGGTTGGGAAGTCTCATAAGAAGCTAAGATGGGGCAAATGGGCTCATGTTGAGCACTGCAATTCTCTAGCTTCAGATTTTTCTAAAGTTCTGCTTTACAAGTTTAAGGGTAAGGAAAAGAGTCTTAAGGGGAAGTAGGTGGCTTGTGATTTATGAAATCATTGAGTCATCTCTCCTGCCCTCAGTTTGTGTACAGTGTCTCTGCATCCCTACCACCATTCTAGGTTGTCATTGTCTCTTATCATGTGCATTACACAAGCTTTTGATGTTCCTCTCACTTCCCTGAATTCTATAAGCCAGAGTTATTTTTCTAAAGCATGTAGTATGAGAGGCATTATATACCATGGTGGTTACAAGTTTGGACCTGCAATATAGCGCTTAAAAAGCAAGCCATAAAACTATCAAAATCATCCTCAACTAACTTAGTTGTATGCATGCTAGAACAAAGTCCAACATATTTTAAAGGAATAAAAAAATCCAGCACTCAATAATGTAAAATTCACAATGTCTTCTGTCCAAGAAAACATTACCACTTTAGCAAAGAAATGGGAAAATATCCAAAATCAAGAAAACTAAGTCAATAGAAATATAACCAGAAATGAAAGATATAGAATCAGCAGACTAGGAACTTAAAGTATCTATTTTAAATTCAGCAAATAGGTTCAAAGATGTAAAGGAAAACCTAAGCATAATGAACAGACACATAGGAAATTAAAATTGGAGAGGAAATGTATTATTATCTGTGTATGTCTGTCTAACCTCTTGCCTCTTCATCTGTTTCTGTCTCTCAAGCTGTGATTGTCTTGGCATTATTTTTTTTATCATTTCTCTCCTATGGAAATCTCTCCATCCACCTGTCTTTATACATGGACACATTGCAACCAAATATAAAAAAATCTTTTGGACATTCAATATTATTAGAAGAAAACTGAGAATGATTTTGGGGGAAAATCCCATCCTTATGATAAGGGAAATTATCTTTAACTTAACTTGGTTGAATAATAATTCTCCAAATCTGCATTTCTTAAAGTCATTATCAATACAAGGCCTATATTATATATAATTAGAAAAAAAAAAGTCTTGGAGTAGCACTGTCTGTGCCTCTCTGGTCTTACCATTGTGGTATAAGCTTTTTGGATTTCCACCTACTAACATCTGCATTTCTGCCTGATACTGTCTATGAAGGATGGGCATGGGACATCTAGGAATTAAGCATCCCCTCCATGCAGTAACCAATAAATGTGTTAGTGTATAAGTGTCCTTTTAGGAGGAACAGTGGGAACTTACTTGAAAAGTCACCATTTATCAGCCTCCTTCCCTTACTGGCCTTGTTTACCTTCCCCTCACTCACTCCCTGTTTTCTGGGATCACCTCCCAAACAACAACGTTCACTAGCATTCTATTCTCAGGGTCTGTTTTCTGGGGGAACCCAAACTAAGACAGCACCTGAGTTGAGCCTGTGGCTTCTAAGATAGAAGAGTGTATAGAACCTGGAAGTAGAGAGGAGCTGCCTCTTACTGGGAGGTCACATTCTCTAGGTGGATGTGTGATGAGGGTTAAAGTTGCTTTGGAAATATCATAGGAAGATACCACACTGGAGACCAGCATGCCTTCTCTTATTACTTCAACACAGTAAGATTTTCTTGGGTTAGCACTGATGGCTTTATTTGTTTATTTGTTTGAGAACCTGATAAAATAGTTGGCTTAATTTTGGGGACTATTATATATCAAAAATTAAAACTTTGAACACTGGAATGATAACAAGAGCTGTTCCTACTGTGAGGAAGGGAACAGTACTGCCAGTTCCTGTCTCTTGCTCTTTCCAGGACATTTTGGCCACTGAGCAGAATGCAGGGAGCATTTCTCTCACTGTTTGAATAGTTATCCAGGTCTTCCTTTCTTCTCCCTTTCTCACCATACCCAAATTCCTCAGATGAGTATGGTTTGAAAATGAGGATCAAGTTAACTCATACTCTATGTATAATGGTTAGCAGTCACAGTGATTGCATTTAGATTCAGACTCTATGATTTATTTGCCACCTAATCAAGCTACTTAACCTCTCTAAGTCCCAGTTTACTCATGTGTCAAAAGGAAATAATATTAGAGAACATCTCATATACTTGTTATAAGAATTAAATAACAGAAGTAAACTATTTAGCAAGTGTATAGCATTTATTAAACATATGTTAAGGCTAACTACTAATATTTTCCCACTGTTGGTACCCTGTCACCACTCCCCAGGGCTTTGTTTCCTCTTTCTTACATCACTATCGATATTTATCTTCATTATTCATTTTTGCTACCAAGACCTGAGAGTTGGCAGGCTGTGTAATGAATAATTTTCTTTCATTTAGCTTAGATTGCTGACAGTGTATTTCATTAACTTTTGCTCCAGTGCCTACAGACTGGGATTTCAGGCAAATTGTTTGTGGTCTGTGCTGGGATTTATTTTTTAGTTGGACATACTTCTTTCTAACCTGAAAACTTGAGGTAAAAATGAAGCAGGTGCTAAGAGAAATGAAAATCTTAAAAGAGCCTGGAGGACCTTTATTTTACAAGAGTCTCCTCTCTCTTTCAAAGAATTTTGACTCAACTAAGAAGATTTACTTTTCTCTTCTCCCTAAAAAGAAATACATCTCCTGAAAGAGTGGAGATGACAGTAACTATATAATAGATGATGAACATACAGATTACACTTCAAAGGAGAGCCAACCACCAATGTGATAGGACACTTTGCTTTTGAAAATAAACAAAGAGAGGCCCCTGCTGTATTTGGATGTGTAGATTGCCTGAGGTGCTAAAATGCTACTTAACAAAGATACAGGATAGATTCAAGCTTCTCCACCAAATCTACTTTTAAAAAATATATTCAAGTTGCTGAACAATTTGAGTTACTTTTAGGAAAGTTTGATTCAATAGTACATTATCCTATTTAATGTTAGTTTGGTGCTTGCAAAATGTTGCAGCTAAAGATGAAACTATGTCTTTTGGAGGGAACAGCATTCAGTAGATTAATGAATTGAGGAAGATAAAAATTTATTAATGAATTAGATTCTGCTTTGACTTCTATTGTGAAAGGTAATTAGTTTATCTTTGTTTTGGTTTAATTATAGAAACATAACCTAAGCAGACTCCTGCTGTGAAATGATAAAATGTATGAAATTAAAGGACAAATGGGGGAAATCAACATTTTAGATTTAATACAGTACACTAAAGATTTAATTAATGCAGAACATGTCACTGATATCAGATAGCTCGCATTGACCGATTATACTGTGACTAATATTTCAGCTCATATTTTTCTCTACTCCAGACTTGAGAGAATCATGGGATTCTTTCTAAATCTTGTGACATATTTTTGATGCATTTGTCACTAGTCTTTGTGTTTGAGGATGATGCTATTGAGGGTATGTGAGTATGCAGGTGGGTGTTCACATGTTCTTTCCACATTGCTGTCATGTGACTAACCTTTTTTGTGGTCAGAGGTTTTTTTGATTTTTGTTTTTCAATTTTTTTTGAGGGGGGTCTATGGTTATAGCTGACATTGGTGCTTGGATTCATGATTGGCACATATGATTGTTCAGACTCAATAGCTTTAGACATCTTATTTTCATATAACTATGACCCGCTCATTGCTGTGCATTCCCACACCTACCTTCTCTTATGCCTGCATGCCTGTATTTGACTGCTGACCATAATGCAGCTATTTGTATTTAAATGCAATGTGAAAAGAAAATAAGGTCCATATCGTGGTGACTTATGTCACTCAACAAATGTTTCCCTTTCACTGCATGGAAGAAAGCAAAAATCAAACTGTAGCCTACATTTCAAGAGGATGCATTATGTAGATGACAACTCTTTATGTAATAAAGTTGAGTATCAAGAATAAATAAATAGATAAGTTTCATGGTCTCATGAACTACATCTTCATATCCTTTATCCCTTTTGGGTTTGCTCATTGGCAACACAACATTCCCTACAGGACATATTGCAAGTCGACAGGACACAGGGGGATCTAGCAGGTGAGACTTGTCTAATTTGGAGAAATCTTCTACCTTAGGTTGAAATTTCATCACACACCATTTGGTGTGACATACCTACCTAAGTGCTATTGATGCTTTATAGGCTTTTTGGGAAATCTAGATAGTAGTTGACAGCACTCAGATGTGGATAAGGACTAGGAATCTGGCTCCCATTTTCTCTATTCCCACAAAGTTTGTGTTATGAGCCTTGTTCCATCATTCCTTTTGGAAGGCTGGTCTTCCATGACTCTATATTTTTTCCTGACAAGATCTCTATATATATTGGCATGTCTCCTTGTGTCCCTGCTAGCACCTTAGCCCAGGAAAGGTTCAGTGCAGGCAGGAGACCAGGATAAGACATTTGATTAAGGCAACTAAATTTTCATATTGGATGTGATGGTGATCATGAGCATGTATCAGATTGGACACAGATCCTCTCTGTGGTGTTCTTAGCATCTGTGGTGCCCTTTTGTCTTGATCTGTTTGGGCTGCTTAACAAAATACCATAGACTGATGGCTTAAACAAGAGAAATTAATTTCCCATAGTTCTGGAGGCTGGGAACTCCAAAATCAAGGTGCCAACAAGGTAAGTTTCCTCCTGGGGCCTATTCTCTTGGCTTGTAGGTGGCTGCCATCTCACTGCATGCTAATATGGCTTTGTTTTGTGCGCATGTGAGTAGAAGGAGAGCAAACTTTATGTCTCTCCTTCTAAGGGCCCCAATCTCCTCATGAAGCCCTACCTTTATGACCTCATCTAACGCTAATTAACTCCCAAAGCCTCCATCTTCAAATATGATCACATTTTGGGTCAGCGCTTCTACATACAAATTTTGGGAGGACATTACCATTCAGTCTGTAGCACCATTGTTTGCTAAGGAAGTCTTTATGGGCAACTTCAAGGGCTTAAGAGCTAGGCTCTGCCTGGGACTAGGTGGCTTAGGTATGGTGGAGATAGAGGAGGAACCGGAGGGGGATTTGGATTATTAGAGAAGTGACTCATGTAGCATGAAAACAGCCATCCTAGATTTATTACACCCTCCTGAAAAACCCCGTTAGTATGAAAAACAGAATTCAAGAGAAAATCAGATTCCAATTAAAGAAGGAAAATAACTCATTCTGCCTCCAAAGAACAGTTAAGTGTGAACACTTAACTACCTGATGGTTGAGGGAGAGGCTCGTGAAAAGTTTAGTTGCTTCATTTGTCACTCTAGTACCTTGCCTTTCCCTGTTCTCTGTCTCAGTCCTTCTCCTGCTCTTAAGTTATCTTTCCATGACCATTCCTCATTTCCCCTTACCTGACAGTGTCTTCATATTTCTCCTTCTTGATTTGAATTATGTGTCAGTGCTTTCTAGGAAGCAATGGCTGATTTGGGTTCTACAAGGAGACTCCACTCAGAACTAGTATTTCTACCTGCTGCTGCATGTTCAGATGAAGGTGTGGCAGGCTCCTTTGACTCATTATGTCCCTCTGAACTCTTCTTTCTCAAAATTGCTTCTTTCATATTGGTCCTCTCTTTCTCTTTGGTCATCTATGGGAGAGATTTTCTTTCCATTTTCCCTCTCTTTTTCAACTCCTCCAGCTAATTGCTCATGAAATCATATCAATTTTAGACTCTTATAACCCTCTTTCCCCTTGTCAGACAACTAGATCCTCCATCTACTGCTTCATCCATCCCTCCCTTATTTTTTTTGTCAGAATTAATATAATACCTAGCTAGCTATTCTCCCTTTCTCCAGCCTTGACAATTTCAAATCTACCTTCCACGATTTTAGTGTGGTTTTCCTAAAATGCACATATAATTGTGCCTCTTTGCTAAAAAAAAGTCCTTTAGTAGTTCTTTGACTCTCATAGGATTAAGCTCAGACTCCCTAGGTTGGCATACGTGGGTCTCTTTATGATCCTGCCAGTCTGCTTTCTGGCTTCAGATTCTATCACTTTACTTTTATCATCTTTACTTTTGCCATATTGAGCCACTCATATTTTCCCAAAGTGTCATGTTTTGCCAGACTCTGCCTTTGCATGTGTTGTTCCCTTTGCCTGGAATGCTTCTTTCTCAATTCTTTATCTAGTAAACTCATTTTGAGACTTCAAGATCAGGGTCAAACATCACCTCCCTTTGGAACTGTTTCTCCCTGACTATTCTCTCTTCCTTTTTTCCTCATTCCACTCAAGATAAGTTAACTACACTTCCTTTATGCATTACTTTTTACTCTATATTATAGTATTGTTTAATCTGAATTTTTTTGACATTTCTGCAGGACTCTGAGATCTTCATTTTTTGCCCTTTTTTTCTTGGGGACTAGCTCAGTGCTTGGTACATAGTTGGTGATAAAGTATGTTGATTGAGTGAATGAATAAATGAATTCATGAGTAAAATGAAAAATCTTTGAATAAACTGCTGATTTGTCAAAGATTTCTTGTTTTTATTTATTATATTTACATATTTATTGAACAACTGATTTCTCCATGAACTTGATGATCTTTATCACCTAAAGGTTTAGAAGCGTCTGGAATTACTTTTCTCTCTGAGGCACAATGGACATTAAAAACTAAGTACATCCTTATAGGAGAAAAAAACAAACAAGGAGTCTAACACTGGTTTTAGTATTTTTCCACTGGAAATCATGGCTTCATGTATCACTGTCCTATCAGAAAAATTTGTTTCTAGATTTGAAAGGATGGAAGCGTAACTGTATAGCTAAGAATCAACCACGTTTGAAATTCACTCTCCTCTACTAGTACATTTTTCCCCTCACTGTGAAAACAACTTTATTGTTGTTTTTATTTGTATAATTAGCTTATGCTCTTTGGAATAATCTGAATAATGCACAGAAGTATATTAAAAAATCCCAAAAACTCACTTAAAATCCTTCCATCCTGAGATGATTCCAATAGCCATTTGTTGAATTTTTACATCCTCTTTAGATACAAATCCATACACATATATTGTTTGACAGAGATGAGATTATTTCAAATATGATATATTTGGGGATATCTTTTTTTTTTTTTAAAGATTCACTTATTTGACAGACAGCGAGAGAGGGAACACAAGCAGGGGGAGCTGGAGAGGGAGAAGCAGGCTCCCTGCTGAGCAGGGAGCCCAGTGTGTGGGGCTCGATCCCTGGACCCTAAGATCATGAGCTGAGCTGAAGGCAGATACTTAATGACTGAGCCACCCAGGCACCCCTTGGGGATATCTTTTTAAAAATTCAATCTTCTTCTGTTATTTTACTTCACTGCTTCTCTTCTGCATGCCCTTTCATTTGCATCAACCCTTCTTTCCATTCCAGAAAATCCATGATAACTACCTTGTGGATGAGGTCCTGGTAGAGGACAGGCAGGCAGGCAGGCAGGAATGAATGAATGAATGAATGAATTTTTTTAATGAAAAAATATTCTAGAAATTTCTCCTAGTTTCTTGTTATAGATCTAATTTATTATTTTATTGCTTATTTCTAAGGGATTCGTTGTGTTTTTATTTATTTAGACTTTGTGATTTCAATTGGCCACTTGGACCAAGTCTGCTTTGAATATCATTGGGTAGGTGACCATGATGTTCCATAAACCATTGCTTCAGTCTTTTTCAGATAAATTCCAAGGAGAGGTACTGATGTGTGAAAGAGTGTGTGGATTTTCTCTTATAAAAGAGCAAAGTTGATCTGTTAAATGAGATGCTTTGAGGCTATGCAAATATCTGATTTCTTCTGAAACTTTTGCCCACTAATTTTAGCATTCATCAGTGGATCTCACCTATAGTAATTATTACTATGCTATTCTAATAGTGTTTTTATAGTTCCTTCATCCCTTCTACATTTATTAATTAAAATTCTTCTATAAGGAGGAGATACCACTTCTTACCTATTTATTTACTTATTTCATAATTTGTTTATATCAATATATCCTCATGGAAATTTATTTTCTTTTTTGGATTATAATCCTGTAGTAACATTATTTTCTTGTACAAAATATTACAGTTTTGGCCATTGGGAACTCCGTCAATATCCTTTGCTGGAAGAACTTCTTTAGATAATTCTTGAAGAGTAGATCTGCTGGAAATAAATTCCCAGTCTTTGCTTGTCTGAGAACATCTTTATTTTTCCTCACTTTGGAAAGGCACTTTTAACACTCACTTCTCTCACACCCCATTCTTTCCCTTTTCCCTGGCAACTACTAATCTGTTCTCCATTTCTATAATGTTGTTATTTCAAGAATGTTCTGTAAGTGGAATCAGACAGTAAGTAATCCTTTGGGATTACTTTATTCACTTGCTAAAATTCTCTGGAAATTGATCCAGGTTGTTGTATATGCCAAGAGTTTGTTCTTTCTCCTTCTCTTTCTTTTCTTCTTCTTTTTTTTTTTAATGTAGTGTTCCATGATTCATTATTGTGTATAACACCCAGTGCTCCATGCAGAACGTGCCCTCTTTAATACCCATCATCAGGCTAACCCATCCTTCCACCCCCTCCTCTCTAGGACCCTCAGTTTGTTTTTCAGAGTCCATCATCTCTCATGGTTCATCTCCGCCTCCGATTTTCCCCCCTTCATTCTTCCCCTCCTGCTATCTTCTTTTTTTTTTTTTT
>NW_027397082.1:11576449-11619920 GCF_003265705.2 Callorhinus ursinus
TTCTAATACTATGTTGAATAGCAGTGGTGAGAGTGGACATCCCTGCCGCGTTCCTGACCTTAGGGGAAAGGCTCTCAGCCTTTCCCCATTGAGAATGATACTCGCTGTAGGTTTTTCATAGATGGCTTTTATGATATTGAGGTATGTACCCTCTATCCCTATACTCTGAAGAGTTTTGATCAAGAAAGGATGTTGTACTTTGTCAAATGCTTTTTCTGCATCTATTGAGAGGATCATATGATTCTTGCTCTTTCTTTTGTTAATGTATTGTATCACGTTGATTGATTTGCGGATGTTGAACCAGCCTTGCAGCCCAGGAATAAATCCCACTTGGTCATGGTGAATAATCCTTTTAATGTACTGTTGGATCCTATTGGCTAGTATTTTGGTGAGAATTTTTGCATCCATGTTCATCAAGGATATTGGTCTGTAATTCTCTTTTTTGATGGGGTCTTTGTCTGGTTTTGGGATCAAGGTAATGCTGGCCTCATAAAATGAGTTTGGAAGTTTCCCTTCCATTTCTATTTTTTGGAACAGTTTCAGGAGAATAGGTATTAATTCTTCTTGAAATGTTTGGTAGAATTCCCCTGGGAAGCCATCTGGCCCTGGGCTTTTGTTTCTTGGGAGATTTTTGATGACTGTTTCAATTTCCTTAGTGGTTATAGGTCTGTTCAGGTTTTCTATTTCTTCCTGGTTCAATTTTGGTAGTTGATACATCTCTAGGAATGCACCCATTTCTTCCAGGTTCTCTAATTTGCTGGCATAGAGTTGCTCATAATATGTTCTTATAATTGTTTGTATTTCTTTGGTGTTGGTTGTGATCTCTCCTCTTTCATTCATGATTTTGTTGATTTGGGTCATTTCTCTTTTCTTTTTGATCAGTCTGGCCAGGGGTTTATCAATCTTGTTAATTCTTTCAAAGAACCAGCTCCTAGTTTCGTTAATCTGTTCTACTGTTCTTTTGGTTTCTGTTTCATTGATTTCTGCTCTGATCTTTATTATTTCTCTTGTCCTGCTGGGTTTAGGCTTTATTTGTTGTTCTTTCTCCAGCTCCTTTAGGTGTAGGGTTAGATTGTGTATTTGAGACCTTTCTTGTTTCTTGAGAAAGGCTTGTATTGCTATATACTTTCCTCTCAGGACTGCCTTTGCTGTATCCCAAAGATTTTGGACAGTTGTGTTTTCATTTTCATTGGTTTCCATGAATTTTTTTAATTCTTCTTTAATTTCCTCGTTGACCCATTCATTCTTTAGTAGGATGCTCTTTAGCCTCCATATATTTGAGTTCTTTCCGACTTTCCTCTTGTGGTTGGGTTCTAGTTTCAAAGCATTGTGGTCTGAAAACATGCAGGGAATGATCCCAATCTTTTGGTACCGGTTGAGACCTGATTTGTGACCTAGGATGTGATCAATTCTGGAGAATGTTCCATGGGCACTAGAGAAGAATGTGTATTCCGTTGCTTTGGGATGGAATGTACTGAATATGTCTGTGAAGTCCATTTGGTCCAGTGTGTCATTTAAAGTCTTTATATCCTTGTTGATCTTTTGCTTAGATGATCTGTCCATTTCAGTCAGGGGGGTGTTAAAGTCCCCCACTATTATTGTATTGTTGTCATGTGTTTCTTTGCTTTTGTTATTATTTGCCTTATATAATTGGCTTCTCCCATGTTTGGGGCATAGGTATTTACAATTCTTAGATCTTCTTGTTGGATAGACCCTTTAAGTAGGATATAGTGTCCTTCCTCATCTCTTATTACAGTCTTTGTTTTAAAATCTAGTTTGTCTGATATAAGGATTGCCGCCCCAGCTTTCTTTTGGTGTCCATTAGCATGGTAAATGGTTTTCCACCCCCTCACTTTCAATCTGGGGGTGTCTTTGGGTCTAAAATGAGTCTCTTGCAGAATATATGGATGGGTCTTGTTTTTTAATCCAATCTGATAGCCTGTGTCTTTTGATTGGGGCATTGAGCCCATTTACATTCAGGGTAACTATTGAAAGGTATGAATTTAGTGCCATTATATTGCCTGTAAGGTGACTGTTACTGTATGTTGTCTGTGTTCCTTTCTGATCTTTGCCTCTTTTAGGCTCTCTCTTTGCTTAGAGGACCCCTTTCAATATTTCTTGGAGGGCTGGTTTCATGTTTGCAAATTCCTTTAGTTTTTGTTTGTTCTGGAAGCTTTTTATCTCTCCTTCTATTTTCAGTGATAGCCTAGCTGGATATAATATTCTTGGCTGTATATTTTTCTCGTTTAGTGCTCTGAAGATATCTTGCCAGTCCTTTCTGGCCTGCCAGGTCTCTGTGGATAGGTCTGTTGCCAATCTAATATTTTTACCATTGTAGGTTACATATCTCTTCTCCTGAGCTGCTTTCAGGATTTTCTCTTTGTCTCTGAGACTCGTAAATTTTACTATTAGATGTCGGGGTGTTGACCTATTTTTATTGATTTTGAGAGGGGTTCTCTGTGCCTCCTGGATTTTGATGCCTGTTTCCTTCCTCACATTAGGGAAGTTCTCTGCTATTATTTGCTCCAATATACCTTCTGCCCCTCTCTCTCTTCTTCTTCTGGGATCCCAATTATTCTGATGTTGTTTCGTCTTATTGAATCACTTATCTCTCGAATTCTGCCTTCGTGGTCCTGTAGTTGTTTCTCCCTCTTTTTCTCAGCCTCTTTACTTTCCATCATTTGGTCTTCTATATCACTGATTCTCTCTTCTGCCTCATTTATCCTAGAATTTAGTGCCCCCATTTTTGATTGCACCTCATCAATAGCCTTTTTGATTTCGACTTGGTTAGATTTTAGTTCTTTTATTTCTCCAGAAAGGGTTTCTCTAATAACTTCCACACTTTTTTCAAGCCCAGCTAGGATCTTTAAAGTCACGATTCTGAACTCTAGGTCCGACATCGTACTAATGTCCTTATTGAGTAGGTCCCTGGCTGACGGTACTACCTCTTGTTCTTTTTGCTGAGGTGATTTTTTTCGTCTTGTCATTTTGTCCAGAGGAGAATAGATGAATGAGAGAACAAAATGCTAACAGGTTTACAACGTCCCCAGCAAATATACCGTATACAAATCCGAAAAGACCTGAAACCAGGGGAAAAGAAAGGGAAAGAAAGAAAAAAGAAATAGAGAAAAAAAAAAGAAAAAAAAAGTTAAAAACAAAAAGAGAACAATACAAAAAAAGCAGAATGTGATCAAATATGATCAGGCTAGTGCATAGATCAGTGCCACATACTAGATTTTCAGCGTATTTTGGTCTGTTAGAAAAAAGTGCCTCCTAAAATTTTAAAGGAAGAAAGACATATATGTACAAAATAAGGGTTGATACAATGAAGGGATAGAAGATGACTGTAAAGATGAAATTTATAATAGATTTTATAAAAGGACTAGATAAGAAGTTGTTTGAAAAAACAAAGAAGATTTAAAAAAAAGAAAAAGAAAGAAAAAAGGGAGAGAATGTGATCAGGCAGGAGACTAGAACAGAGCCATACACTAGTTATTTAGGGTATATTTTTATCTGTTAGAAGAAACTGTATCTCAAAATTTTAAAGAGAGAACAACTTATATATATATGCCAAAAATAAGGCTAACTACTATGAAGGGATAAAATATGACTCTAAAAATGAAAAATAAAAAATGTTTTTTTTTTTAAAAGAGATTGATAAGATGTTGGTTGAAAAAGGGAAAAAGAAAAAGAAAAAAAAAAACAGTTAGCAAAAATTAACTTTGATGAACTAATGAATCATGGTAAAAAAAAGCCATGAAGTCTATGTGCAGTATTCCCCTAGCGCTGGAGTTCTCCCGTTCTCCTTGATTGGTAAACTTGGTCTTGGCTTGCTGGCTGTTCGTGCTGATCTTCTGAGGGGAGGGGCCTGTTGCTGTGGTTTCCAAATGTCTTTGCCGGAGGCTGAATTGCCCCGCCCTTGTCGGTCCAGGCTAAGCAAGCTGCTCGGGTTTGATCTCAGGAGCTTTTGTTCCCTGCAAGCTCTCCGTACAGCCTTGGAGGACCAGGGCAAAATGGTGGCCTCCCAATCTCCCCCCGGAGGAGCTGAGAACTCGGGGCCCCGCTCCTCAGTGCACCCCCAGAGAAAAGCAGTCACTCCCTTGTGCCTGGTCTCCGGCAGCACTCCGTGCTCACCCGGCCTGTGACCGAGCGTTTGTATGTGTGGCACCCGACCCCGTGTGGAGTCCCCAAACCCAGCAGATCCCTGCGGCGCGTTCCCGCGCCACTCCTCCCCGGGAAGGAAGTGGAGTCTCCCCGGATCTGCCGCCTGTTGGGTCCCTGCTGCAGGAGCAGTGGCCCGACTGGGCCGCGGATCACAGTTTATGGCAACCGCAAGCTGAGAGCCCGCGCCTCAGCTCTGTCTCTGCAGCTGGTTTCCCTGCTCCGATACCTGGGAGCTCTGGTGCACTCAGGCTCCCCCGGTCTTTCTGTGACCCCAAGGGTCCTGAGACCCCACTGTCCCGCGAGGGTTCTACCCCCGCTTAGCCACTGGAGTGACGTCCCTCAGCGGAGCCGACTTCTAAAAGGTCCGATTTTGTGCTGCGCGGCTCTATCACTTGCCAGAAGCGGCCGACAGAGGCCCCTCCCCCGCCGTCTATCCTCGCGAATATCGCCTCGGATTCACTTCTCTGCACGTCCTACCTTCCAGAAAGTGGTCGCTTCTCTGTTCAGATAGTTGTTGCTACTCTCCTCTTTGATCTCCTGTTGAGTTCATAGGTGTTCAGAATGGTTTGATCCCTATTCAGCTGAATTCCTGAGACCAGAGGAAATCTAGGTCTCCTACTCCTCCGCCATCTTGCTCCGCCCCCCCTCATTGAGGTTTTTATTTGGATTTCCCTGATGCCGAGTGATGTGGAGTACTTTTTCATGTGCCTGTTGGCCATTTGGATGTCTTCTTTGGAAAAATGTCTGTTTATGTCTTCTGCCCATTTCTTGATTGGATCATTTGTTCTTTGGGTGTTGAGTTTGATAAGTTCTTTATAGATTTTGGATACTAGCCCTTTATCTGATATGTCATTTGCAAATATCTTCTCCCATTCTGTCGGTTGTCTTTTGGTTTTGTGGACTGTTTCTTTTGCTGTGCAAAAGCTTTTTATCTTGATGAAATCCCAATAGTTCATTTTTGCCCTTGCTTCCCTTGCCTTTGGTGATGTTTCTAGGAAGAAGTTGCTGTGGCTGAGGTTGAAGAAGTTGCTGCCTGTGTTCTCCTTTTGGATGTTGATGGACTCCTGTCTCACACTGAGGCCTTTCAACTATTTTGAATCGATTTTTGTGTGTGGTGTAAGGAAATGGTCCAGTTTCATTCTTCTGCATGTGGCTGTCCAATTTTCCCAACATCATTTGTTGAAGGGACTTTTATCCATTGGACATTCTTTCCTGCTTTGTCGAAGATTACTTGACCATAGAGTTGAGGGTCCATTTCTGGGCTCTCTATTCTGTTCCATTGATCTATGTGTCTGTTTTTGTGCCAGTGCCATATTGTTTTGATGATGACAGATTTGTAATAGATCCTGAAGTCTGGAATTGTGTTGCCGCCAGCTTTGCTTTTCTTTTTCAACATTCCTCTGGCTATTTGGGGTCTTCGCTGGTTCTATACAAATTTTAGGAATATTTGCTCCATTTCTTCGAAAAAAGTGAATGGTATTTTGATGGGGATTGCTTTGAATGTGTAGATTGCTCTAGGTAGCATTGACATCTTCACAATATTTGTTCTTCCAATCCATGAGCATGGAACATTTTTTCCATTTCTTTGTGTCTTCCTCTATTTCTTTCATGAGTATTTTATAGTTTTCTGAGTACAGATCCTTTGCCTCTTGGTTAGCTTTATTCCTAGGTATCTTATGATTTTGGGTGCAATTGTAAATGGGATTGACTCCTTAATTCCTCTTTCTTCTGTCTTATTATTGGTGTATAGGAATGCCACTGATTTCTGTGCATTGATTTTATATCCTGCCACTTTACTGAATTCCTGTATGAGTTCTAGCAGTTTTGGGGTGGAGTCTTTTGGGTTTTCCACATAACGTATCATATCATCTGCAAAAAGTGAGAGTTTTCTTTTCCTTTCCTATCCTTTCGTTTCGTTTCGTTTCCTTTCCTTTCCGTTCCGTTCCATTCCTTTTCCTCTCTTTTCTTCTCTCTCTCTCTCTTTTCCTTTGCTGAGCAGTATTTTGTGGTATGGATGTATCTTAGATTGTTTACCTGTTAAAGTACATCTGGGTTGTTTAAGATTTTGGCTTTGTGTATAGATTTTTTTTTATGTGAATGTATCTTCTTCATTTCTCTGGATAAATGACTAGAAATTGCAGTTGCTGTGATATGTGACATAAGAAACTGTCAAACTGTTTTCCAGAGTGATTGTACCATTTTATATTTCCATCAACACTGTATGAGTGATCCATTTATTCTGCATCTACCAGTATTTGGTGGTGTTACTATTTTTGTTTTGAGCAATTCTGATGGATGTGTAGTAATATATCATTGTGATTTGAGTTTTTATTTTCCTAATGGCTCATAATGTTAAAAATCTTTCCATGTGCTTATTTTCTATCTGTATATCTTCTTCAGTAAAATGTCTTTTCTATATTTTGCAGGTTTCCTAATTGGATTGTTTTATTACTAGAGTGTTTTGTGAGATTTTAATATTTGCTAGATACTAGTTTTTGATTGGATGTGTGGTTTGCATATATATTCTCCTAGTCTGTATCTTATCTTTTCATCCTTTTAACAGGATCTTTCACCTTGCAAAAGTATTTAATTGTGACAAATTCCAATTTGTCAATTTTTCCTTTTGTGAATTGTGTTTTTGGTGTCAAGTCTGTAATTTTATTTTCTCTGAAGTTCCCTATCTCTTCTGACTTCTTTTGAATTATTTGGGTATATTTTAGAATTCCATTTTAATTTAGCTATTGGTTTTTTAACTATACTTTTTGTGTTTTTAGTGGTTCTGTAGGGATAAAACTGCTGCCATGTCCTTTATTTTAATAGTCTACTTTGAATTGATATTTTAATACTGCTCATAAACTGTAAAAAACATTTCTACTTCAACTTAATACATTCTTTGTCATCTTTCATTTTATAGTTGTCAAAGGTATTACATCTACATAGAGAAAAAACCCATAAGAAAATATTATAATTTTGCATTAAACATTCTTATGCATTTTAAATAAATTAAGAGGAAAAATAATCTTATATTAACATAGATATTTTTCATTTTAAATGTTCTTCATTTCTTATGGAAGGTTTGATTTCACTCTAGTATTTCTTCAGCTTGAAAAAATTGTTTTAGCACTTTGCATAGTGCAGGTTTACTGCCAACAAATTTGCTTAGTTTCATTCACCTGAAACAATCTTTATTTTGCCTTCAGTCTTTGAAGACTATTTTTACTGCACATAGAATTCTAAGTTGATCTCTTATTTTATTTTATTTTCATTCAGTACATTAAAGATGTGCTTCTAGTGTCCTCTGGTTTCTCTGATTTTTGATTTGCTCTTCTCCTTATATCATGTCTTTTATTTTTGACTGGCTTCAAGATTTTCTCATTATTTTTGATTATCGACAGTTTGAATATGATTTTCCTAGATGTGGTTTTCTTCATATACATTCCATTTGGAATTCTCTGAGCTTGCTGAGTCTGTAAATTTATGTATTTCATCAAACGTGGGTAGTTTGCTACCATTATTTTTTTAAAGTATTCCTTCAATCTATTTCTACTTTCTTTCCTTCAGCAATTTCAATAACAGATATATTAAGAACTTTTGATATTGTCTAACACTTCTCTGAGTCTCTGTTGATTTTTAAAACATTTTTTTTCTTCAGATTAGATATTTTCTATTAATGTATTTTCAAGTTCACTGACTGTTTCCTAATACCTTCAAGGTATCTTTATTTCAAAGATTGTACTTTTTACTTCCAATACTACATTTGTTCCTTTTTAATATTTTCTGTTTCCATGTTGAGACCACCTTGTTTTTCATTCATTATGAGAATATTTTGTTTTACCCCCTTGACCAAGGTTGTAAGAGCTATTTTAAAAGTGTAAGAGCTATTTTAAAAGTTATTCCATCTACTACGGTATCTTGGATTGGATTTTTTTTTTCCTAGGCAAAGAACTTTATTAACCTTGTTTCAAACTTTATTCCCAGGCTTCTTCAGCTTAATTAGCTGCAAAGAATGAATTGTGTATAAGCAAAAACTGAAAAGAGCTACAGTGTCCAAGGGGCTTGGGCTTAAAAATATTAGAGATCTAGATTTTATCAGCTCCATGAACAAAATTTTAAAAAGCAGTCATAATATAAAATAGCAGCTCCCAGTAACTTCTTCAAGTTTTATCTTCTTCAGAAGTTGACTCAGTTCAGTTTGCTTCATTCTTGGAAGCTTCATCAAAATTCTCCACAAGATCTTTTCCCTTGAGAAAGGGTAACATTTTCTTTTCTCTTTTTATGTTGAGCAATTTTAGTTTGCATCTTGAATACTATAGATATGTTTTTGAGACTCTGGATTCTGTTAATTTTCTGTGAAGAATATTACTCTTTTTATTTAAACAGGTGATTAGTTTGATTAGACTCAAACTGAAAACTCTTTTGGATAGAGTGAGTAGTGGTTAATAACCTAGATTCTAGTTCAGATTGCTTCTAGTCTATATTGTGCATAAATAATTTAACAGACAAACAAGATTTTAGCAGAGTTAATACAGTGTATTTGGCTTTTGCATTCTTTAGTGCTCTCCCTCTAGGATTTACCTCTTGCTGGTGATGCTGGCTATGTCAGGCAGCTCACTCAGTTTTCTCTGGCCAGAAGCATGGCAGACCTTCCCGATGAGGTTTAGTACCTCTATACCATGCCACAACTACAGTTATCCTCAGAGCAAAGTCCCATAAATAGGACATTCATCCAGGAGATGCCATTTCATCCAGGTTTTGACTCCTTTCCCAAATCTGCCTTTCTTCAGTCTCCACAGCTCTTCATACCATTAGTGTGTTTAAATTAGGGCTGCATTTAGTTTCTTTAAGGGATGGTATTGATTTGCCAACTTGTGATGATAGTAACCTGGATTGATTTAGTTGTTCCAGGTTGTTGAACTCAAGGGTTTATTTCTTTTAAAATTTCCCAGGAATTCAAAAGTTACCTGGGATGAAGATATGCTAGCTTATTAGATAATAGCTCAGACTTTACATTCAAGCATGCTGGGTTTAAATCCATGCTCCATAAATTTTTTAAACTATTGACCTTGGGGAATTTGTTTCATCTCTTCCAGCCTCAGCTTTTATCACCTATGAAATGGGGATAAAATCAGTATCCTTCTAATAGAGTTGTTGATTGAATTACAAAACACTCAAATTATATATGGCATCTATGATATACTCAATGTACATTTGCTTTTTGTTATTACTATACCCTTGTACCACCCCAAATCACCTACTATTTCGGGATTTGAAGCAACACTGGGTTGATTGAGAGTCCAAAGGAATAAGATACATGATGGTTGGATAGTGACTAGAAGAGAAAAGTCAGTGCTTGTAGTTATAGGGATGCAGTGGGAATAGGCCAAATGGTGTTCCCCAGCGCTGGGTCGCAGGTTACATGAAGGTACCAGATTCAGGAATTTGGGGAGAAACAAAGGTGTGAGAAGGAGTGAGGGTAGACAGAGAAAGGAAAACATATTCCATTTCAGTTTTGCTAAGATCTGAAACTATTAAGAAGAAAGAGGCTGGTACAATCGCATAAATGTAACCTCTTCTTTCAGCTGAGGGAATGGCCTTCTTTCTTTGGCTATGGCATAGCTGGGATGTGGTCCTGAGGGAAGAGGAAAGAGAAGATAAACTTGAAGGACTGAGCTGTGGCTCTCAGTGCTTTATACCCTGCAAGTCAATGATGCTGACAGTCAAAGGGTTGCCACCGTTTCCCTAAGGTGATCTGTTTAGGCAAGTCCAAAGCCAACATTGTTTTGGAGAGGCCCGCAAAATTATTGGCCCATCTGGGACAAAGCACTCTTTTGAGCAAATCTGTCTCAAGTAGTGCAATCCTCCTCAAATTCACATTCCTTTTTACTGGACAGTGTCATCTGCTATTTATGAGCATTTCTTGAGCATTTTCCAGGTGCCAGGCCCTATAGGTAGTACTTTACATGTCTTATGACATTTAATTCTTAAAATCCTTCTCTCAAATCTGCCTGAGAATTTATTACATAAAACCTAGCTTTTATAAATAATTTCCAAAATCCCAGATTCCCAAATTCAACTGTTTTGTTCCATTTTCCCAAGGCAGCCTCTTAATTATTCCCCAATTCAAAAGGAAACATTTTTTTTTTCTCTGACAGCCGTAGCACACTAATGATAAAGACCCAGAGCACCCCAGTGAGTAAGGCAAAGGAGGAAGCAGGAGGCTTGACACGCACCCCAAATTTCATCTCGTAATTTTTCTCTACATTACATTTATTAGAAATTCCTCAAAACTGAAGTGTGCATGAGAAAGAGGGAGAGAGAATGATAAGTAGCTTGTAGACTGTAGCTTGAGGTGAAAGAAAAGAGTGTGAAGTTGATAGAAACAGGAATTTGGCTGGCTTCCTTGATAAAGACCTATTATTTCCATTTGTGAAGGTTACACACAAGAGAACAGCCCAGGGATGTTTCTCTCATTGTGAGTTTTTTCTTTTATGTTTAACAACTCTACATGTACAAAATCCATTTAACAAAATGGTACCTTGGGTTTCAGAATTTGTAATACTGAAAAGCAGCAATTAAGACCTCCTGTGACTCATAAAATATGCAATAAGGGGTTTTGAGTAAGATGGAAAAATAGGAGGAAAAATTCGTGCTCTTCTCAGGGGAATATTGCTCACATATTAGTAATAATGAAATATAATACCTCCTTGGGGCAAAACTAAAACCCATTGTGCAGTGAAAGAATAGATCCATTTAATTTGTTTAGGTTTCTTTGTTCATTTTGTGTTTCTTGTTAAATACAGGTTATGACCAGTATTACTAATGTCTAAATGGTTGAGGGGAGGCATGGTATAGAGAATTGACTTTCCCAGCCAGATTTTGGAAGGTGAGATATTTATGCAAAAAGTGACTTCTCCCCCTTTGCTATAAGAATATACTTTTGTTTAATATTCAAAAAGTCAGCAGGAAAACAGCTTCCTTTAATATCACCTATGTTCTCCTAGATATACATAAAGTTAAGGGTACAGTTTTGTCTCTGTCCTTAATGGTTTAGCTTCATAAAATTGCCATATTTCTGGCCTTTTCTCAGGAAACATGTCACAGCACAACCCTCTAATGTTGACCGCTTCATGGGATCCTCACTTATTATTGGTAGGATTGCTGATAAAATACAGGTTCCCAGTTAAATTTGATTTCAGATTAACTACATATAATTTTTTATTATAGGTATAATTATGTCTCATGCAATAGGTGAATCATACCAAAAACTTATTTGCTGTTTATTTGAAATTCAAATGTGGGGTGCCGGGGTGGCTCAGTCATTATGCCTGGGTGGCTCAGTCATTAAGCATCTGCCTTCTTTTTAAAACAAATTTTTATTGTTATGTTAATCACCTTACATTACATCATTAGTTTTTTATGTAGTGTTCCATGATTCATTGTTTGTGTATAATACCCAGTGCTCCCTGCAGAGTGTGCCCTCTTTAATACCCATCACCAGGCTAGCCCATCCTCCCACCCCCTCCCCTCTAGAACCCTCAGTTTGTTTTTCAGAGTCCATCTTCTCTCATGGTTCGTCTCCCCCTCCGATTTCCCCCCCTTCATTCTTCCCATCCTGCTATCTTCTTTATTTTTTAATATATATTGTATTATTTGTTTCAGAGGTACAGATCTATGATTCAACAGTCTTGCACAATTCATAGTGCTCACCATGACACATACCCTCCCCAATGTCTATCACCCAGCCACCCCATCCCTCCCACCCCCCACCACTCCAGCAACACTCAGTTTGTTTCCTGAGATTAAGAATTCCTCATATCAGTGAGGTCATATGATACATGTCTTTTTCTGATTGACTTATTTCGCTCAGCATAACACCCTCCAGTTCCATCCACGTCCTTGCAAATGGCAAGATCTCATTCCTTTTGATGGCTGCATAATATGCCATTGTGTATATATACCACTTCTTCTTTATCCATTCATCTGTCGATGGACATTTTGGCTCTTGCCACAGTTTGGCTATTGTGGACATTGCTGCTATAAACATTGGGGTGCACGTACCCCTTCGGATCCCTACATTTGTATCTTTGTGGTAAATACCCAGTACTGCAATTGCTGGATTGTATGATAGCTCTATTTTCAACTTTTTGAGGAACCTCCATACTGTTTTCCAGAGTGGCTGCACCAGCTTGCATTCCCATCAACAGTGGAGGAGGGTTCCCCTTTCTCCGCATCCCCGCCAACATCTGTCGTTTCCTGACTTGTTAATTTTAGCCTTTCTGACGGGTGTGAGGTGATATCTCATTGAGGTTTTGATTTGGATTTCCCTGATGCCGAGTGATGTTGAGCACTTTTTCATGTGTCTGTTGGCTGTTTGGATGTCTTCTTTGGAAAAATGTCTGTTCATGTCTTCTGCCCATATCTTGATTGGATCATTTGTTCTCTGGGTGTTGAGCTTAAGAAGTTCTTTATAGATTTTGGATACTAGGTCTTTATCTGATATGTCATTTGCAAATATCTTCTCCCATTCAAGCATCTGCCTTCTGCTCAGGTCATGGTCCCAGGGTCCTGGGATGGAGCCCCCCATTGGGCTCCCTGCTTGGCAGGAAACCTGCTTCTCCCTCTCCCACTCCCCCTGCTTGTGTTCCCTCTCTCGCTGTCTCTCTCTCTCTGTCAAATAAACAAATAAAAAATCTTGAGAAAAAAAAGAAATTCGAATGTAACGGCATCATGTCTTCTCATTAGCTAAATCTGGCTATCTGAAGTTTTGGTTATTCTTGTGCAGAGAGTGATGGTGAGAGAGGGCTGGGTGTGTCGTGAAGTTAAGCTCCAGAGGGCAGGCTTTAGACTTGAAGAAACAGACCATTAGTTGGACTTCAATTGGACTTGAAATGATGCAATTTTAATGGTGCTTCTAAAAACCCCTTAAGTAAAATTTAAAAATTGTGCTACATGTATGGACACTGTAGTTGGGAAGTGCATGATGATGACACTTTGTATTCAGTGCTGACTGAGTTCCAGAAGAGTTAAAAAAATTTTTTTTAAAAGATTTTATTTATTTATTTGACAGAGAGAGACACAGTGAGAGAGGGAACACAAGCAGGGGGAGTGGGAGAGGGAGAAGCAGGCTTTCTGCTGAGCAGAGAGCCCGATGGGGGGCTTGATCCCAGAACCCTGGGATCATGACCTGAGCCGAAGGCAGATGCCTAGCGACTGAGCCACCCAGGTGCCCCCCCCAAAAAAATTTTTTTAGGAAGAGTGGGAGGGAGAAAAAAAAGCACATTATATCAAATTTATTTTCCTGAATAAAATAATAATGATAATTATGGTATTAGAAGATACCCTTTAACAACCACTCAGTATTATTGCATATTTCCATAGAAGAGATGCTCTGGTTTAAGATAACAGCTATTGGCATATTTTAATTTGCCTAGAAGTTATTGCTTATCATTTGATATTTGAGAATTTGCCTGTTCACTCTCAATCCTGTTCACATGTTGATGGGCTAAAGTACTTGCTGTTTACCCTTATTAGCAAATTTAAAATTTTTACTTTTAAATTGTTTTAAAACAATTTATGTTTTAAATTGTTAGATGTAACAATTTTCAGAAAATGGTAAGTACAGAATACGAAAATATCTACAGAGATGTATATATGGAAAATACTGAGGCAGAGGTTCTAAAATAGCAAATGCAGCAAACCCCGAAGTACACTCATCTAACTGCAAACTAACTTTCATAAGCTCCACGGAGGGAAATAAGAGAAGAAAAATAGGAACAGCTCATGACTATATGCCCTCATTTAATTTTTATTCTTTTGAAAAAACATGTTAGGCAGGAATCATATTACTCTAATTTGATGTTTGGGATAAGTGACATAGAATGGTCAAGTGAATTTCCCCAAAATGTTAGTAACTTTGAGACTAAGCCATGAACTGTGGTTCTTAAGCTCTTTTAGGATATAGAACCTTTAAAAGTTATTTGAAAGCTATAGATCTTTTTCAGGTAGGGTGGAGGGTAATTTTGCATAAATTAGTGAAATTCTGTGGCTCATTTCAGGGAATTCTTAGCTCCCTGATGCCTTTGGAGTCTGTGTTAAGGACCTTTTTTCACCTGGTGGTCATGTTCCAAACTCTTGACTCTGTCAAGCTTTAGGGGATGATAGTTTCAGAACCCAGCAAAGTGCTATGACCTCATTGATATGAGGAATTCTTGATCTCAGGAAACAAACTGAGAGTTGCTGGAGTGGTGGGGGGTGGGAGGGATGGGGTGACTGGGTGATAGACATTGGGGAGGGTATGTGCTACGGTGAGCTCTGTGAATTGTGTAAGACTGTTGAATCACAGCCCTGTACCTCTGAAACAAATAATAAAAGTTTAAAAAAAAAAGAATATAGTAGGAAGGGAAAAATGAAGGGGGGGAAATCAGAGGGGGAGATGAACCATGAGAGACTATGGACTCTGAGAAACAAACTGAGGGTTCTAGAGGGGAGGGGGCGGGGGGATGGGTTAGCCTGGTGATGGGTATTAAAGAGGGTACGTACTGAATGGAGCATTGGGTATTATATGCAAACAATGAATCATGGAACACTACATCAGAAACTAATGATGTAATATATGGTGATTAACATAACATAATAAAATAAATTTTTTAAAACAAAAGTTGGAGAAGAGATTAAATTCAGATATTGTGTATAGGTGTTTGAAACGCATTTGCAAAATGAATTGTGAACAGCATCCTAACAATGACTTATATGGTTAAGCTCTTAATCTACAATGTCTGGCGTGTAAGTTTGGGATAAGAACTGGAAACCTCCATGTTGTGACGTACTGGTGCTGCAGCTCCTGAATGTAGGGTGGTGGTCTAGCAGTAGTTTTTGACAAAGTTTTTAGCAGTCTACAATAAACTGGAAAAAAAAATAAAGACAAGTGAATTCCTTATAAAAATAACTGCACTTTAAAGTTATATCCTTGCCTTGTTTTTCTTTTCTGGGAATAAATAGATATTTTTTTTAATGACGTGGTCACATTACAAAGTGAAGCAGTGGCAGGAATGCAAGCTCTGGTGCCAGATTCATAGCCTGGTTCTGTCACTACTAAATGGTCACATAGGACACAGTATGAACCTCTTTTAATGTGAGGTTCCTTATATGTGAAATGGAAATGATAATGGTACCTACCTTAAAGGCTATTTTGCTGATAAAATAAGTTAGTATATTTAGAACACTTAGAATAAGTGTCTGGAACATGCTAAGTCCTCAGTAACAGCTAGCTGATAAGTACAGTGTGTGATTATACACACACAAACACACACATTTATATATCATGAAAGGATATATAAATATTCTTTAATGGCAAAAATACTTGGAAATCCTAGGTAGATCCCCCAAATTCTCTTAAATCTAAATATCTAAGAATCATTGTTTTAGTATGCAAAAATAGTAAAAGGTAAAAAAAAAAAAGAGAAGAAACATGATGAGAAGAAAAAAGTAATCTGGTCCTGACACCCCTAGGCTTTAACCTCCTGCCCCCTCCTCCTCAAGAAATAGCCTCTTTGCCTAGATGCGGTTGAGAGGGACAGGAACATGTAATTTCACATATGTTGGACTTCGGATTTTGTTTACCTGATATTAATTTTTTGTCTGCCCTACTAGGATGCCAGCTTTATGAGAAAACCATCTAGTCTGTTTTGCTTGCTGCTTCTTGCCCAACATTTGGACAACATGGGACAGAGTAGAGAGCCAAATTTGATGAATAAATGAATGTAAAGTTGATGAATCAAATTAAGTGCCCAATGCCATCAGCATGGGTTTATGTTAATCATGTAGGCTCTCTGTCCTCCCTTGGCACTAAGTGTTCCCAATGGGACTGCTAGATAAAGACATGGTCTCTGCCCAAGCCCGACCAAAAGCCATTACTGGGTGGGTACAGTTGGAACATTCTTTGTAGCCTGGCAGCAAACAGAACAAAGCAAGGGTGCAAAGAACAGTTCCAGTTAGTCTTTTTCCCTCCCCACTCTTCTCTCAGTAGAAACTCAGCTTTCAGGATGACAGAACCCAATAACTTACCAGCCACAGGTAACTGGTTACAATTGGTTTTTAAAGTCAAGTAGCTGCCAACTAAATATTAAAAGATATTTGTCTTTATTCAAGTGAATAGAAGAGCTTTACCTTGGATGAATATGTAATGGTGAGATGGGAAACAAAGCTATTATCTGTGGTTTAAAATAGCTGTGTTTATGAAAAAGAATAATGTCATGCCCATTTCAAGGACTAAACTGCTTTTTGATAAGTGTTTTGGGTGTATGAAGGTTATATTTCTTTTATCATCATGAAATAAAAAACATTTATGTCCTTTTTTCCTTTTTTAATTAATATATAGTGTATTATTTATTTCAGGGGTACAGGTCTGTGATTCATCAGTCTTACACAATTCACAGCGCTCACCATAGCACATACCCAGACATTCTGTGAGGCAACAGACAGTATCCAACACTATTAACCAAACAGGTGTGATGAGTAACAGGTGTCATCAGAGTTGAAGAGCAGAGCTTGTAAGCTGAGTGCATCCAATAGGACCCATATCTATAAGTTCTTCACACTGATGGAGTTTGTGCCTATTGCCTATTCGTACCTGACTTAACCTGATTTTAAGAGTCAAAGCCAATGTTCAAACAAATAAATGACTACCCAAAACAATAGGGAGAAAATGTTATCTAGATCTTAACCCCAAACCAACAAAATGCTATTTCTCAACCATAAAATCTATTAATCAGAGCCCACAGCTGGTTAGCTTATATCCCTACTACTTACATATAGGGATAGAAGATAAGATACAGATATAATAGAGGAAATAGAAAGTATTTATTTTACCTATTTAATATGCAGACAGAGGGCATACATTGGAGTAATATATTTGTAAACAGGATTCTTTTTCCTACAAAAATGACAAATTCCAAAATATCATTGAAATTTGCAAAACCCTTATTAGGAAGCCTCTCCCTGCTAGCATTCAGAAATAAGAGCTTTAGATCAGTGGTTAGAGAGTAAAAATTTGAAAATCAAAACTCATAATGGGTTACTGAAGGAAAAGCATATATAAACAGGTTAAGAGAGAGATTCTAAGTATTTTTTGGAGGGCTTCTAGTCAACATTGATTTTATAGGTGACTGAACTCATTCACCAAGGAGAGGGAGAAGAGAATCCCATATGCTTAGAGTGTGGGATACAAAAGCCAAGCAATTTTCTCTTTTCCTTCAGCAAGTCGTTTCTCCCATTTAAATCAAGTCATTTACCAAGTACAGAGGTATTTTGCTCTATCTGAAACTTTTAATCTGTATTATTTATATAGATTGGGATTTCTAAAATACTTTCTACTTTATATAAAATATTTATATATTAATGAAATTCAAAAAATAGCTTCAGTTTTTAAATAAGTACATTGAACCTATATTCTCCTAAATTTAAGTAGTTTTAGCTCATAGCAGGAGTTTTTGGAATCCTTTATAAAGTGCATTGTGCCATCTAAGGTGTAGAGTGTTAGTATATTTATGCTTCCCCAAGGTTATTTGATCACAGCCTCCCCAGCACCTTTTTTGAGGTTCTTTTCATGGGGTGTGATTTTCATAGAATATTCTATGAGGCATGCTGGGATAGATAGATTTGGGAAATAATCATTTAGTGCTCACTGTCTTGTTTGCGAGACTCAGGTGTATCTCATTCAAGAGTTACCAGCCAGGAACACAGAATTTCCCCAAGTCCTCCTTCAGCATCCGTGAATCTTCCTGGTGCCAAAGAAAGGTGTCCTGCCCTGCAAGGGAGGTTGTATTTGTGTCACTGTAGATGCCTGCCTGTCACTCATCTGCTGTAGGTGGATTAGGTTGTGAAAACCAAACTTCTCAGCAGTAGATGCACTTTCACTATCACCCAACTAATTACAGGAAAGAAGGAGACACTAAGAAGCACTAACATTGCTAACAAACTATTAAATCATTTAAGAGGGTTTTATGTTTTATTTAAAAAGATTTATTTATTAGAGAGAGCATGTGTGGGGGGCGAGGGGCAGAGGGATAAGGAGAGAGAGAATCTCGAGCAGACTTTGCGCTGAGCGCAGAACCCGATGTGGGGCTTGATCCCACAACCCTGAGATCATGACCTGAGTCAAAATCAAGAGTTGGATGCTTAACTGACTGAGCCACTCAGGTGCCCCTAAGATGGTTTTATTTTTTTTCTCAAAGCATCTTTTTTTAAATTATTATTATGTTCAGTTAGCCAACATATAGTACATCATTAGTTTTTTAAATATTTTTTTATTGTTATGTTAATCACCATACATTACATCATTAGTTTTTGATGTAGTGTTCACAGATTCATTAGTTGTGTATAACACCAGTGCTCATCACAACACGTGCCCTCCTTAACCTAAGATGGTTTTAAATCTCATAAGGAAGATGGGGAGTGGTGAACATTACAAAGGTGTCCCAGTTATCAAGGCTTCAGTAGGAACGTGATATACAATGCATTTCTTTGTCCTCTTATTCAGGCTAGTATTTACTGAGCTCCTACTTTGCGGCAGGCCATATGCTAGGGGCATTTAAAGTTGGTGTCTCAGGCCCTACCTAAAAGGTAGGACTTATGATGCCCATCCCTCATTTTTTGTGGAGCCATCTGAAGCTTAGAGAAGATAAGTAAATACCCCAGTCATGAAGTTTATAAACTGTGGAGATGGGAATAACGTGCAGCACTTCTGTTTCCAAACCAGCATCTTCCAGCCTTCCAACTACATCCCGACCAAATTCAGCTGATCCTTGGTCATTCTTGGTAGAAAAAGGGACGTTAGAAAGGCACACAGAAAAATAGCTGTTTTTTTAAAAAAGTAAATAAATTAATACACTGAACCACTCTTTGCCCTCTGTAGGAATAGGGAGTTCTGATTTTTCTAGTATTCCATTGTATAAATAGACCATAATTTACTTATCCTTTCACTTCTTCATGAGGGGTTTTGTTTGTTCATGGTTGTTATAAATAAGGCTGCTGTAAGCGTTTATGTTCAAGCCTTTTTAAGAAACTGCCGCATTGTTTACCAAAGTGACTGTACCTTTTATATTCCCACCAGCAGTGTATGAAAGCTGAAGCTGTGGTCAAGGGATGTGGCAAGGGTGAGGATTCCCATACGTGGGCAGGGGCTTGTGTGGTTTGGTCTTCTAGGGTGCCAAAGTAGGGACCCCCAGGCTTTGGTATCGGCTTGACCAGTCATGGAACAGAAGAGAAAGGGAAGTGGTGGTGAAGGTTGAAGTTGTCAGCAAATATCAAGAATAGAGAGTCAGACTCTTATTACAATTTACCCTTGATGTTTGACTGATGGCTGAAACATGCCACATTACATTTAATTGAATTTGAGCTTAAGTAAGCCAGTAAGGTATACAGTAAAGCCTGTAATCTCAAAGCTTTAAGGAAGATGAAAGTTTCACTGAATGTCTTGTTCAGGAACCTAGCATTGTATATCCTGAGAAGTAAAATGAATGCTTTGGTCACTGTAAGTCATCTTTGGAACTCACTTATTAAGTGATACCTTAATAAATATAGAGACATGTGTGACCTTGATTTATTTGGTATCTGTGAGGCAAGAGACTTTCAGAGGGGTTATTTTTGTTTTTGTTTTTTATCCCCAAGGGGGAAACCTTGACCATTGGCAAGACCAGACATCCAAACCATTAGCAGTGGCTCAGGAGTTTGTAAAAATGTATAGAATGGGTCAGTTGTTGGTCAGTGCATCCAGTGCTGAAATAACTTTGTAAAGTTTGGCCAGTTTTGCTTATCCTTGGGTCCCATTCTTTATCCTGGATGCCATTCTTAAGGGATGAAGATCAGCAGTATTCCACTGAGCTCCATCATGTTGATGGTGATGCTATTGTCTGTAAAGTGTATGAACTTTAATTGCTTTTACTCGGCTTACTCTAAGGGACTTCCCAGGTACTTAAGAGGTCTGGGAGAAGGGAGATCTCATCCAGACCCATGTCATCTGGCAAGGGACCTAAGACAGAGGAGGCCATGGGCCCCTATAGGTGAGACAGAGGGCCCAGATTTGGCTCCATTCTATAGCAAGGAAGCCTCAGTTGATGTACCAAGTTTGCAGGATGCTGCTTCCATGATCCAAGGTGTAATAGGTAGTTGGGTACAGAAGATCACAGGCTTAAGGACTCTATTTCCAAGAAAGCATAGTATGTGGCCAGCAATTGCTGCTCTAATGACATATAACGTGAGGCTGAGGTGGTCATTTTCTTGCATCATGAGAGGCTCATGACCAATTTATGGCCATCATGGGTGGTCCAGAGACTCCAGAAGGTGTAAGAAGAGATTTAGGATTTACAGTGAAGGAGTCTTTGGAGGGCACTAAAGGAATGCCTATTGCATTACAATTTAGACAGATTTTAGTACCTTTTTTGCAGAGGTCCCATTCAAGGTGGGTCAATTTGCAAGTAACAGCATAAATTGGCTTAAGTAAAATTTGTAAAGAAGGAATATGTTGACTCCAGAATTTAAAAAAAAAGCCTAAATATGAAAAAAAATACTTGGGTGTTATTTTAACATTATGAGTACTGAAAGGGTCAATAGCTGTTTCTTGACAATGTCAAGAAGGGAGCAGCCTTTGGTTTACCAGGTAATTTTCAGGAATTTTATCAAGGTAGCAGCACCTTGTATTATGTGTAGGGCAATTGCTCTTCCCCCTTTGTGAGCTTTTTTGTGGATATTTTTCTTGAATGAGTATTTCTAATGAATTTCCTCAGGGGAGGATGTCATCAGTATAATGTCATACCTCCTGGAGAAAGGTAGATGTGGTTGGAACCTGGTGTGCAAAAACTGAGTGATAGTAAGGTTGCTGAGATACCTCTTGGATAGCCAGGAAAAGATGTCTTATGTTCTTTCAAAGATGAAGGCAAACCGTGGCTGAGAGGCTGTTGAAATAGGTACTGACAGACATTAGCCAAATCTATAATAGCAAAATATTGCTGATTGGATAGAATTAGTAATATTGAGTATGGAGGCATTAATGGATGGGACTAGGGTATTAAAGTGGTAATCTACTATGTGGTGTCATTTATTCTTTTGAGGTTTAACAACAGACCAAAGTGGACTATTAAATGGAGAAGCAGTGGGCATTATTATTCCTTCTCTAAATGAGTCTTGCATAATAGATTCTAATCCTTGAAGACCTTGTTTTAATTTAGATTGGGCTATACTAATTATTTTAACTGGGAGAGATGGTCCATAGGGTCTCATTGTATCAAGCCAATTTATAAGTCCCTAGGACTTAATTTAATTTAAATTTATTACTCATTGAGTCAGAGTGTCCATGCTTACTATGGGATACAATAGGGTAATGGTTGATATGATCACGGGAAATTTAGGCCAAGAAATGGTTCTGATGGTAGGGGGAGGCATCTCACCCTTTACATTTAGGAAGGCCCCTAAGATTATAGAGGATTCTTTGATTAAATTTAGTGGGATGCCAAAGTCTAAGTGTAATTTGAGCCCCAGTATTGATTAAGACCATGAATGTTTGCCAATTGATGCATTTCATCAGATTTTGGAGTTAATTCTGAACCTATGTTGTAGAGGCACAAAGCCAATGATCTTATTGTATTAATTCTTTTAATAAATTTTGGATTTCAAATTGGGTCAAATTGCAGACCTTTGTTTCAGTTTTTTTTTGTTGTTTTTGTTTGCTGCCTTTGTATCCAGGTTTCTTCTTTCTTTTTTACTTTTATTTTCCCCACTGGATATACTTTTGTGGGCATGGGGATGGGCTACCCTACTCATTCATACATTTCTTCTCCCAGAGAACCTCAAATCAGTATCATGTGGGTTAGAGAACTCCTTCATGATGGTGGCTGATTTTAGTGCGTATGGCTCCCAGCTTATATACTGTGTTTAATTCACCCCTGTGCTGTGCCTCAGGGATGCCATGGGTAATTTTTTCCTATAATCCCGAGGATCAGAATCTTTGTTGCAACAAAGACATAGGCAGCAGTAGGAGTAGAGGTATTTACGACTCCTGGTGAGCCATCAGCTCTTAGGAGTGTAGACGTAGGTACACCACAGGAAACCTGCCCCCTCTCTCTCCCTCTCTCCTTCTCTCTCTCTGTCCCCCTACCTCCTCCTTAATGACTTCTATTTCATGGTGACTGTATTTCCTATAGAATGTAGTCTTTTCTCTGTCTAGCAGCATCCTCCTCTCCTTGAATGCCAAGTATTGAAACTCTTGACTTATGTTCGGTAAATCTGTAACGATGGCTAGGTAGGACTTCACAAATGCCAGAGGGTACAAGCTTTCAGTTATAAGATGAATAAGTTCTGGGTTTCGAACATACGGTATGATGTGTAGTTAATAACGTTGTATTGTATACTTGAAAATTCCAAAGAGAGTAGATTGCAAATGTTATCAGCACATGCACACACACACACACACACACACAGGTAGTTATGTGAGGTGATGAATGTGCTAATTAACTTGATTTTAGTAATCATTTCACAATGTGTATACATATATATCAAAACATCATGTTGTACACCTTACATATATAAAATTTTTGTCAGTTATGCCTCAGTAAATCTGGGAAAAAATGAAATGGCTATATAATACATCCCAGGGTCCTGGGATCAAACAAGGCCCACATCGGGCTCCCTGCTCAGCGGGGAGCCTGCTTCTCCCTCTCCCACTTCCCCTGCTTGTGTTCCCTCTCTCGCTGTCTCTCTCTCTAATAAATAAATAAAATCTAAAAAAATAAAAATAAAAACTAACAAAAAGTATTATGCCATTTGTTTTAAAGAGAAATCTGAAATTATACAGTACAAAGTAGTAGCAGTCATTGGGTGATAGGAATGTGAGTATTTTTCTTTCTTTTTGATTGTTTTATATTCTATTTTTTTAGTGACTGAGAATTATGTAAATTTAAAAGATAAATTTTGCCAATAAAGACATTTAAGTAGAGATTCATATCCCTTGCCGCTCCCCAAATATTTTAAAACATTTTGACCTGATACATGGATGGGCCAGGAGGGTTTTTTTTTTTTTTTTTAAAGGCTTCAGAGCAGGGAAGGAATAAAATTAAGATGTTTGAAAAACATGAATGAAATTATTGTGGCTTTTCCTCATAGTGGCATATGCTATATCATTTTAAGATTATTATAACATGTGTTGTGGAAAAATAAGTTGGTACAATTATGTTTAAATGGTCTCAATGTCTCTTATTTCAGCCTTCACCTCTGAATAATATTAATGGAAAAAATTGGTCTTGTGGTATAATTTACATGAAATAGTCCCTCCTTCTCCATTCACATACCTGAGAATCACCACTTGGAACATAGATTAGATTATTTTCCCTTATTATACTGTATCATTTCCATCATTGCCTGTGGAACCCTAATAAGGAGAAATCTTAATAGTATTTGCATGATAAAGCAAAAGCTGTTAGTAAGTAGACATAGTTCTGTATAGTCACTAGGTTTGAGTGTATTGGAAGGGCTACCATATGTTGTGTTGTCAAAATTGTATTACAAGGCCAATCAATTTCTATATGGAGTTTTGTTACTCTGTAATTAGTATAGTAATGCTGACTGCTCTTGAATGCTATAGGTACATATGAAGATAGAAAAATAGATAGTGGGAGAAAGAAGGATTATTTAATTTATTTCTCAATTAAAACTGACACTTTGGGTAGAGAAATCTGTTGTCTCATCTGTTTTTTTATGGTTCATTTGCAGCTGTGTTTATTGTTTTAATAAGTAAATATATTATCTCATTAGGGCAACAGTTTTATAAATACAGCACAAGTTACTCATATCCACCCACAACATGTATGCCCCAAATGGAACCCTAAGAAGATTTATTAAACCCAATGAGGTTGAAGGGTAGACCTTGTGGGTCTGAGGGGTAGACCTTGTGGGGTAGAGGCTGTAGGCATCATGAGGTAGTCACAGCAAAAAGCAACATGTTGCCTTTTATGCAGGGACTAGCAGTGGTTGCAAAGGTTTATTTATTCATTTGTTTCCTGAGTCCTCTTAATGAATCTATTCAGAAATATGTGGTTGTGGGGCAGTTTGTTCAGCATTCGACTCTTGATTTCAGCTCAGGTCGTGATCTCAGGGTCATGAGATCCAGCCCCGAGTTGGGCTCTGGGTTCTGGACTGGATATGGATGTGGAACCTGCTTAAGATTCTCACTCCGTCTCCCTTTGCCCATCCCCCCACTCATGTTTTCTCTCTTAAAAAAAAAAAAAGAAAAAAGAAAAGAAATGTGTGATTGTTTCCCAGTAACAAATATGTATGGTAAACTACCACCCAGATTTTAGATGGGTAATAAGTTTATTGGATCCAACTTTACTCTCTACAATGCATAGTGCCATGGAGGCTGAGGAGGAGAGACCTGAGCCAACCTCTGGTGCCATAATTAAAGTTTTAAAAGCTCCTGCCTTTGGATTAGGAAGAGTGGCCTTTATTCTCAAGCAGACATCTGCCCTGGTAAATTCTAACAGCATCTCCATTAGTGGGGATGGTGGTGGATACAGATTGAATCAATCAATCAATCAGTCAATCAATTATATATTTAATAAGCACCTACTATTTTCTTCAGATTCAAATCCCAGTTTGTTATCTGTAGGACTGATGAAGAGTCCAGTAAGAAAAGGGTGTTGTTTCTAAGCAAAATACGAATATAGCTTTCTCTCCCATCACCTTGCATTTAGATGACTCAGCAGTGTAAGTTCTCATTTCCAATAAACTGTGATTGAGCACCTGCCATGTGGAATGCACCATGCTGGGCAATGTGGAAGACACAAAAATGAATTTCACATGCTGCTATCATGTGATACATACACTTTTATTCTTATATATGTTTTTGTGTTCATTAACTTATGTCTGTTTAGAAATAGCTTTTATTTATTTGTAAAAAGCTGTCTTAAAGCATTAGAAGCAGTACATTATACAATGTACAAATAGCAAAATAAAAACCCATAAAACTCAAACAGTATGGTAGGAGATATGTTACAGCTCTTCTTTCCTGACAAAAGGAAATTAAATGAAGTTTTTAACCTGTTCCTATATTTTTACAAGTTCGGAACTCTTAAAAATTTGACATTTAGTTTTTATGATAGGAGAGTAAAAGCGCCTGATATATAAGAGGTCTCAGGTTTATTAAAAGTGTAGATGTCCTACATGTGACTCCACTCAAAATACTGATTTTAAAAGTAGACAATTCTTCTATAGATATCCATACCTAAGGTCTACTGAAATGTATGTTTTGGAAGAATGTGTTAGTGCGAGAGAAAAGATTTTTTTAATGAACTTTGGCTAGCTGATGCACCTCCAGAGGATATAGAGCAAGGAGTATACAGACAATCATGGAAGACAGATGTTGAATAGTTAGTTATGTAATATGAGCAACAGAGAGATGACTTGAGTTTCTATGGATGTGTATAAGATGGACCTGATCTTCCCTCATATTTCAACTAAAGAATAAGTTTGAACTTGTTAATTCACCAGGGATTAGTCTGGGAGAAGGGACTCTAGGCATAAGAAACAGTTCATGTAACAGAAAGAAAAACAAAAAACAAAAAACAAAAAAAACAAAAAAGCATGTGAGGTAGATTGTAAGGAGGGGGCCGGGGGATGAGCATGGAGCAATAAACTGGTAGGTGATGGTGTGAGAAGCAAATAATGTACACATTAAGTCCTTACTATAACTTCTTGCTAATATTGAATGTTTAAATGTGTTAGTAAAATTACCTTTATTTTTACTGTTCTATAATAGGTTAAGATGTTGCTTCTTTTTAAAGGTTTATTGAGCACCAACTGACACTTATAACTGTATATTTAAAGTATACAATGTGATGATTTGATACACATAAATATTGTGAAATGATTACCAAGATCAAGATAATTAACACATTTGTCACCTCACGTAGTTAACTTTGTGCGTGTGTGGTGAGTAGTCACCATGCTGTATGTTAGATCATTAGAACTTATTCTTCTTACAACTGAAAATTTGTACTATTTGACCAGTATCTCCCCATCCATTTCCCTCACTTCTCAGCCCCTGGTAATAACCATTCTGTTCTGTTTCTGTGAAATCCAACTTTTTAATTTTTTTTTTTAGCTTCCACGTAAAGTGAATATTAGTGTTAATTTTGATGAAGATTTTTTTTCTTCTACCAAAATTGAGTTGGTTTAAAGAAGGAGCAATAGAGGTGTGAAGTTAAGGTGGAGTCATGGGAGCAGGCTTCTCTGTGGGGCTTTGTGTTCTGCTGCTGGCTTCAGCAGCAGCTGGGACTTGCCAGGCTATTAGGTGTTGAGATGAAATCATTTCTTTTCTGAACCAAGGAGCTGGACTGGTTGGCCTGGTCCTTGAAGGACAAAGTGTTGTTCTCAGACATACTTATTCAACTTCCCTGCCTCTTTAAGAAACAAAGTTTGCTTTATGCTAGTTTCATTGAATTATGACAAGAAGAGAAATCCATAAGCCTGTGATATATGATCAAAATCGTTTCCAACTGCTGCTTTATTTTACAGCTTTTCTTCAAAGTTTTCTTTTGGGGTTCATAAGTGAATATCTCCTCAATTAAAGTATAACCTTCAAGAAAACCAAGGGCCTTGTCTTCAAAACAAATAACATATGCATAATGTTTTTCATTTCCTCAACCACACCATTTTGTTTGTGTCTTCACAATAAATTTAGTGAGGTGGGTCTTGCTAATGTCTCCATTTTCAAGGCCAGGTAAACACAGCTTTGATGAAGAGCCTGGGAAAGGCTGTGCACTAGGTAGTGTCTCGTATCTTCTGAGAAAGAATCTAAATCTACACAATACTTTTTATGCCTTTTCTTTCCATCTTCAAGTCAAGCAAAATGGCTCATGTAAACATTTATTAAGTATTTTTGATTGAATAATTTGGTGCTGGAAGGGATTGGAGAATCTATTTGTAATGTAAACTTCTAAATTTAAATGTCACAGATCTGAAAAAAATGCAGACTATAAATGTACATCTCAATGAAGTTCTACCCAGCAAAGCAGCACCCAAGTCAAGAAATAGATTACTAAAACACAAAGTTATCTCTGGTGCCTGTTTTCAGTAATCCTCCACACAAAGAGGTGTCAAGCCTTCCAACAGAACAGATTAATTTTGCCTGTTTTTGAATTTTATAAAGCTGAAATCATACAGCATGCATGTATTTTGTGGCTGGTTTATTTTACTCAATGTTATATTTGTGAGATTTTTCCATGTTGTTCTGTGTAGTTGTGGTTCCTTCATTTTCATTGATGCACAGCATTCTAATGTATGCTTTTGAGTTGCTTCCAGTTTGGGCAACTATGAGAACTGCTGCTCTGAATATACTTATTTTTGTTTTTTTGGTGAGCATATGTATGCATTTCTGTTGTGTGTAAATGTTATCATGGAATTTCTGGGGCTTGAGGTATGCATATGTTAGTGTTAGTGAATACTTGCAAATAGTTTTCCAATGTGGTTGTACAAATTTACATTCATTAACAGTGTATGGAGGTGGCCACTGTTCCACAAATTTGCCAACTCTTTGTATTTTGGGTTTTTTTTTCCTTTAAATTTTAGGCATTCTGATCGGTACATAGTATTTTCCTGAGGTTGAGATTTTAATTATCAACTCAGATAGCTAATAACATTTATTGAGATTGTCTTTTCCCTAGAAAATGCAAAGACTGTTAGGGTATAGATACATGTTAATAGATATTTCAAATCTAATATATCCACAACAGAAATTGCTCTCTCCCTATCTCATTTTATACTCAATTTATTCTTTTTTTTTTTTCTGTCATGTTCCATGGCATTCATAATCAGAAACTTTGGAGTTGCCCTTAACCCCTCTTCTTTACTTCCTGCCCCCTAATAAATCACTAAATTCAAGATTTTACTTTAAAATGTCTCTTAAATAGAGGAGCTTCTTTCTAAGGCACTGCCACTGCCCCAGATTTGGTCCTCATGTTCTTTTACTTTCTCATAGTTGTCTTCTCTATTGTCTGACTAGTCTACCTCCCTCAAGAGTTAGCGTCTCAAAAACACATCTGGTTATGTTATTTTCCTGCTTAAAACTCTTTATGAGCTCCTGGGTTCTGCAGAATTACATCTGCTCATTACTTTCTGCTCCTTGCTTCTCCAGGCTCATCTGCTACCACTGTTCCCATACCCATATGTTCCAGTAACAGGGGGATTATGTGCTATCCCAGGAGAAACTGCCTAAGACACAGTATGAAAGTGCCTAACAGGAAGTGGGAACTGCCATCTGGTGCACTGGAAGGAGCTTTGAGCCATGGAGTCTCATGATCCTGGGTTAAGATTCCATTTGTGTTACTTAACAGCTGTTTGACATTTGGCCCGTTTACACAGCCTTTTATGAGCTTTAATTCACCCACCTGTAAAACAGAAATTGTAACTCTTACCCTGTGGCTATTATATGGGTTATACATAATGCTCAGGAAACAGGGTCATAATCAACAAGTGGAATGGATTATGGAAGACAGGAAATTAAGGAAGAGAAGGTGGGGATTATGGAGGAAAAGAGCACCTGAGAATCTCATGCCCACTCTTGACTTTGGCAGGAAATATTGGGGTTGATGACATGTTGATTGAGGAGAGAGGGGAATATCAAAACAGGTGTTAACCCTCAAACCAGATACTATGTAAACCTGCCTGAACTAATTAATTGAGGTGTGAAGAATGTCTTTCATAGAGGAGTGGGATTAAGATCTGAAGACTTGAGGTGATGAGGAAAAAATGTTTTATAAGTGCAAGTCACAATAACAACACAAACATGGTGATTTGCAAGAATATAAAATTGGCTAATTTTGGAAATCTTTCCACTGAATCAGATAATAGCCAGTCCACTGTGACCAGAGAGTCAGGGATACAAACATGGCCACTGGGCCCTAGTCCTCTGAATCAATGAACTAATGCCAGTGAGGAGACCTAAACAAAAGGAACTTAAGAACTACATATAGAGCCATACAGGGTAGCTGCAGTAGACCTACCCTCCTTTTCCACTAGTCAAAGGACTGTTGGCACCTCCCACAAATTTTCCCACTTATTGTCTCAGGTCAAGGGCAGTAGACATCTGCTTCCTAGGGTTTCTGGGAGAATCTCTTCTCACTTAATCAACTTTTTTTTTATTAGTTTATAAATATATAATTTAAAATAACTCCTATGTAATAACAATAATCAACTAGAAAAATACAATGAAAAAACTATTTACAATAACAAAATTGTATAGAATATACATGAAGAAAATTAGAAAAATTTACTCAGGAATATAATATTTAATAAATGGAAAGGCATGTTTCTGGATGGGAAACAAAATTTATAAAGCTAACATGTTTTTTTCTCAGTTTATAGGATTAACCTATTTCAATCAACATACCAATGTAAAACCTTAGGAAACCTAAAAGAAAAGCAAAAACTGATCAAGAATCTTTATTTATTTATTTATTTATTGATGTTTTAGATTTTTTTTTAATATTTTTTATGGTTATGTTAATCACCATACATTACATCATTAGTTTTTGATGTAGTGTTCCATGATTCATTGTTTGTGCATAACACCCAGTGCTCCATGCAGAATGTGCCCTCTTTAATACCCATCACCAGGCTAACCCATCCCCCCAACCCCTCCCCTCTAGAACCCTCAGTTTGTTTTTCAGAGTCCATCGTCTCTCATGGTTCGTCTCCCCCTCCGACTTACTCCCCTTCATTCTTCCCCTCCTGCTATCTTCTTCTTCTTTTTTTTTTTCTTAACATATATTGCATTATTGTTTCAGAAGTACAGATCGTGGTTCATCAGTCTTGTACAATTCACAGTGCTCACCATAGCACCTACCCTCACCAATGTCTATCACCCAGCCACCCCATCCCTCCCACCCCCCACCACTCCAGCAACACTCAGTTTGTTTCCTGAGATTAAGAATTCCTCATATCAGTGAGGTAATATGATACATGTCTTTCTCTGATTGACTAATTTCACTAAGCGTAACACCCTCCAGTTCCATCCACGTCGTTGCAAATGGCAAGATCTCATTCCTTTTGATGGCTGCATAATATTCCATTGTGTATATATACCACTTCTTCTTTATCCATTCATCTGTCAATGGACATCTTGGCTCTTTCCACAGTTTGGCTATTGTGGACATTGCTGCTATAAACATTGGGGTACATGTACCCCTTCGGGTCCCTACATTTGTATCTTTGTGGTAAATACCCAGTAGTGCAATTGCTGGATCGAACGGTAGCTCTAATTTCAACTGTTTGAGGAACCTCCATACTGTTTTCCAGAGTGGGTGCACCAGCTTGCATTCCCACCAACAGTGTAGGAGGGTTCCCCTTTCTCCACATCCCCGCCAACATCTGTCGTTTCCTGACTTGTTAATTTTAGCCATTCTGACGGGTGTGAGGTGATATCTCATTGAGGTTTTGATTTGGATTTCCCTGATGCCGAGTGATGTGGAGCACTTTTTCATGTGTCTGTTGGCAATTTGGATGTCTTCTTTGAAAAAATGTCTGTTCATGTCTTCTGCCCATTTCTTGATTGGATTATTTGTTCTTTGGGTGTTGAGTTTGATAAGTTCTTTATAGATTTTGGATATTAGTCCTTTATCTGCTATGTCATCTGCAAATATTTTCTCCCATTTTGTCGGTTGTCTTTTGGTTTTGTGGACTGTTTCTTTTATGTGCAAAAGCTGTTTATCTTGATGAAATCCCAATAGTTCATTTTTGCCCTTCCTTCCCTTGCCTTTGGCGATGTTTCTAGGAAGAAGTTCTTGTGGCTGAGGTTGAAAAGGTTGCTGCCTGTGTTCTCCTTTAGGATTTGGATGGACTCCTGTCTCACGTTTAGGTCTTTCAACCATTTGGAGTCTATTTTTGTGTGTGGTGTAAGGAAATGGTCCAGTTTCATTCTTCTGCATGTGGCTGTCCAATTTTCCCAACACCATTTGTTGAAGAGACTGTCTTTTTTCCACTGGACATTCTTTCCTGCTTTGTCGAAGATTAGTTGACCATAGAAATGAGGGTCCATTTCTGGGCTCTCGATTCTGTTCCATTGATCTATGTGTCTCTTTTTGTTGCCAGTACCATACTGTCTTGATGATGAGAACTGTGTAATAGAGCTGGAAGTCCGGAATTGTGATGCCGCCAGCTTTGCTTTTCTTTTTCAATATTCCTCTGGCTATTCGGGGTCTCTTCTGGTTCCATACAAATGTTAGGATTATTTGTTCCATTTCTTTGAAAAAGGTGGATGGTATTTTGATGGGGATTGCATTGAATGTGTAGATTGCTCTAGGTAGCACTGACATCTTCACAATGTTTGTTCTTCCAATCCATGAGCATGGAACGTTTTTCCATTTCTTTGTGTCTTCTTCAATTCCTTTCATGAATATTTTCTAGTTTTCTGAGTACAGATCCTTTGCCTCTTTGGTTAAATTTATTCCTAGGTATCTTATGGTTTTGGGTGCAGTTGTAAATGGGATGGACTCCTTGATTTGTCTCTCTTCCGTCTTGTTGTCGGTGTATAGGAATGCCACGGATTTCTGTGCACTGATTTTATATCCTGCTACTTGACTGAATTCCTGTAGGAGTTCTAGCAGTTTTGGGGTGGAGTCTTTTGGATTTTCCACATACAGTATCATATCATCTGGAAAGAGTGAGAGTTTGACTTCCTCTTTGCCGATTTGGATGCCTTTGATTTCTTTTTGTTGTCTGATTGCTGTGGCTAGGACTTCTAATACTATGTTGAATAGCAGTGGTGAGAGTGGACATCCCTGCCATGTTCCTGACCTTAGGGGAAAAGCTCTCAGCTTTTCCCCATTGAGAATGATATTCGCTGTAGGTTTTTCATAGATGGTTTTCTGATATTGAGGTATATACCCTCTATCCCTATACTCTGAAGAGTTTTGATGAAGAAAGGATGCTGTACTTTGTCAAATGCTTTTTCTGCATCTATTGAGAGGATCATATGATTCTTGTTCTTTCTTTTGTGAATGTATTGTATCACGTTGGTTGATTTGCGGATGTTAAACCCGCCTTGCATCCCAGGGATAAATCCCACTTGGTCGTGGTGAATAATCCTTTTAATGTACTGTTGGATCCTATTGGCTAGTATTTTGGTGAGAATTTTTGCATCCGTGTTCATCAAGGATATTGGTCTATAATTCTCCTTTTTAATGGGGTCTTCGTCTGGTTTTGGGATCAAGGTAATGGTGGCCTCATAAAATGAGTTTGGAAGTTTTCCTTCCATTTCTATTTTTTGGAACAGTTTCAGGAGAATAGGTATTAATTCTTCTTGAAATGTCTGATAGAATTCCCCTGGGAAGCCATCTGGCCCTGGGCTTTTGTTTGATGGGAGATTTTTGGTGACTGCTTCAATTTCCTTAGTGGTTATAGGTCTGTTCAGGTTTTCTATTTCTTTTTGGTTCAATTTTGGTAGTTGATACATCTCTAGGAATGCACCCATTTCTTCCAGGTTATCTAATTTGCTGGCATAGAGTTGCTCATAATATGTTCTTATAATTGTTTGTATTTCTTTGGTGTTGGTTGTCATCTCTCCTCTTTCATTCATGATTTTGTTGATTTGGGTCATTTCTCTTTTCTTTTTGATCAGTCTGGCCAGGGGTTTATCAATCTTGTTAATTCTTTCAGAGAACCAGCTCCTAGTTTCACTGATCTGTTCTACTGTTCTTTTGGTTTCTATTTCATTGATTTCTGCTCTGATCTTTATGTTAATCACCATATATTACATCATTTGTTTTCGATGTAGTGTTTCATGATTTATTGTTTGTTCATAACACCCAGTGCTCCATGCAGAATGTGCCCTCTTTAATACCCATCACCAGGCTAACCCATCCACCCACCCTCCTCCCCTCTAGAACCCTCAGTTTGTTTTTCAGAGTCCATCATCTCTCATGGTTCGTCTCCCCCTCTGATTTACTCCCCTTCATTCTTCCTCTCCTGCTATCTTCTTCTTTTTCTTTTTTCTTAAAATATGTTGCGTTATTTGTTTCAGAAGTACAGATCTGTGATTCAACGGTCTTGCACAATTCACAGCGCTCACCATAGCACATACCCTTCCCAATGTCTATCACGCAGCCACCCCATCCCTCCCACCCGCCACCACTCCAGTAACACTCAGTTTGTTCCTTAGATTAAGAATTCCTCATATCAGTGAGGTAATATGATACATGTCTTTCTCTGATTGACTTATTTCACTAAGCATAACACCCTCCAGTTCCATCCACGTCGTTGCAAATGACAAGATCTCATTCCTTTTGATGGCTGCATAATATGCCATTGTGTATATATACCACCTTTCTTTAGCCATTCATCTGTCAATGGACATCTTGGCTCTTTCCACAGTTTGGCTATTGTGGACATTGCTGCTATAAACATTGGGGTGCAAGTACCCCTTTGGGTCCCTACATTTGTATCTTTGGGGTAAATACCCAGTAGTGCACTTGCTGGATCAAATGGTAGCTCTAATTTCAACTGTTTGAGGAACCTCCATACTGTTTTCCAGAGTGGGTGCACCAGCTTGCATTCCCACCAACAGTGTAGGAGGGTTCCCCTTTCTCCACATCCCCGCCAACATCTGTCGTTCCTTGACTTGTTAATTTTTCTGCTCTGATCTTTATGATTTCTCTTCTCCTGCTGGATTTAGGCTTTATTTGCTGTTCTTTCTCCAGCTCCTTTAGGTGTAGGGTTAGGTTGTGTATTTGAGACCTTTCTTGTTTCTTGAGAAAGGCTTGTATTGCTCTATACTTTCCTCTTAGGACTGCCTTTGCTGCATCCCAAAGATTTTGGACAGTTGTGTTTTCATTTTCATTGGTTTCCATGAATTTTTAAAATTCTTCTTTAATTTCCTGGTTGACCCATTCATTCTTTAGTAGGATGCTCTTTAGCCTCCATGTGTTTGAGTTCTTTCCGACTTTCCTCTTGTGATTGCGTTCTAGTTTCAAAGCATTGTGGTCTGAAAACATGCAGGGATTAATCCCAATCTTTTGGTACCAGTTGAGACCTGATTTGTGACCTTGGATGTGATCAATTCTGGAGAGTGTTCCATGGGCACTAGAGAAGAATGTGTATTCCATTGCTTTGGGATGGAATGTTCTGAAAATATCTGTGAAGTCCATTTGGTCCAGTGTTTCATTTAAAGTCTTTATTTCCTTGTTGATCTTTTGCTTAGATGATCTGTCCATTTTCAGTCACGGGGGTGTTAAAGTTCCCCACTATTATTGCATTGTTGTTAATATTTTCTTTGCTTTTGTTATTAATTGCCTTATATAATTGGCTGCTCCCACGTTAGGGGCATAGATATTTACATTTGTTAGATCTTCTTGTTGGATAGACCCTTTAAGTAGGATATAGTGTCCTTTTTTATCTCTTATTACAGTCTTTGTTTTAAAATCTAATTTGTCTGATAGAAGGATTGCCACCCCAGCTTTCTTTTGGTGTCCATGAGCATGGTAAATTGTTTTCCACCCCCTCACTTTCAATCTGGGGGTGTCTTTGGGTCTAAAATGAGTCTCTTGCAGACAGCATATTGATGGGTCTTGTTTTTTAATCCAATCTGATAGCCTGTGTCTTTTGATTGGGGCATTGAGCCCATTTACATTCAGGGTAACTATTGAAAGGTATGAATTTAGTGCCATTGTATTGCCTGTAAGGTGACTGTGACTGTATATTTTCTGTGTTCCTTTCTGATCTATGCTGCTTTTAGGCTCTCTTTTTGCTTAGAGGACCCCTTTCAATATTTCTTGTAGGGCTGGTTTCATGTTTGCCAATTCCTTTAGTTTTTGTTTGTTCTGGAAGCTTTTTATCTCTCCTTCTATTTTCAATGATAGCCTAGCTGGATATAGTTTTCTTGGCTGCATATTTTTCTCGTTTAGTGCTCTGAAGATATCATGCCAGTCCTTTCTGGCCTGCCAGGTCTCTGTGGATAGGTCTGTTGCCAGTCTAATGTTTCTGCCATTGTAGGTTACAGATCTCTTCTCCCGAGCTGCTTTCAGGATTTTCTCTTTCTCTGAGACTCCTAAGTTTAACTTTTAGATGTCAGGGTGTTGATCTATTTTTATTGATTTTGAGAGGGGTTCTCTGTGCCTCCTGGATTTTGATGCCTGTTTCCTTCCCCACATTAGGGAAGTTCTCTGCTATTATTTGCTCCAATATACCTTCTGCCCCTCTTTCTCTTTCTTCTTCTTCTGGGATCCCAATTATTCTAATGTTGTTTCATCTTATCGTATCGCTTATCTCTCGAATTCTGCCCTCGTGATCCTGTAGTTGTTTCTCTCTCTTTTTCTCAGCCTCTTTATTTTCCATCATTTGGTCTTCTATATCGCTGATTCTCTCTTCTGCCTCATTTATCCTAGCAGTTAGTGCCCCCATTTTTGATTGCACCTCATCAATAGCCTTTTTGATTTCGACTTGGTTAGATTTTAGTTCTTTTATTTCTCCAGAAAGGGTTTGTCTAATAACTTCCACACTTTTTTCAAGCCCAGGTAGTATCTTTAAAGTCATGATTCTGAACTCTAGGTCCAACATCGTTCTAATGTCAGTATTGAGTAGGTCCCTAGCAGATGGTACTACCTCTTGTTCTTTTTGCTGAGGTGATTTTTTTCGTCTTGTCATTTTGTCCAGAGGAGAATAGATGAATGAGAGAACAAAATGCTAACAAGTTTACAACGTCCCCAGCAAATATACTGTATACAAATCAGAAAAGACCTGAAACCAGGGGAAAAGAAAGGGAAAGAAACAAAAAAGAAAGAGAGAATAAAAAAAGAAAAAAGATAAAAACAAAAACAGAACAATACAAAAAAAGCAGAATATGATCAAATATGATCAGGTTAGTGCATAGATCAGTGCCACACACTAGATTTGGGCATATTTTGGTCTGTTAGAAAAAAGTGCCTCCTAAAATTTTAAAGGAGGAAAGGCATATGTAGAAAATAAGGTTGATACAATGAAGGGATGGAAGATGACTGTAAATATGAAAATTATAAAAGATTTTATAAAAGGACTTGATAAGATAAGAAGTTGTTTGAAAAAAGAAAGAAGAAGATTTAAGAAAAAAAAAAAGGAAAAAGGGAGAGAATGTGATCAGGCAGGAGACTAGAACCAAGGCATACACTAGTGATTTAGGGTATATTTTGATCTGTTAGAAGAAACTGTATTTCAAAATTTTAAAGAGAGAACAACTTATATATATATGCCAAAAATAAGGGTAACTGCTATGAAGGGATAAAATATGACTCTAAAAATGAAAAATAAAAAATGTTTTTTTTAAAAAAAGGGGATTGATAAGATGTTGGTTGAAAAGGGGAAAAATAAAAATAAAAAACAAAACAGTTAACAAAAAGCAACTTTGATGAACTAATGAATCATGGTAAAAAAAAGCCATGAATTCTATGTGCAGTATTCCCCTAGCGCTTGAGTTCTCCCGTTCTCCTTGATTGGTAAACTTGGTCTTGGCTTGCTGGCTGTTCGTGCTGATCTTCTGGGGGAGGGGCCTGTTGCCATGGTTCCCAAATGTCTTTGCCGGAGGTGGAATTGCCCCGCCCTTGTTGGTCCGGGCTTAGGAAGCTGCTCCGGTTTGCTCTCAGGAGCTTTTGTTCCTGCAAGCTCTCGGTACAGCTTTGGAGGACCAGGGTGAAAATGGTGGCCTCCCAATCTCCACCCGGGGGAGCTGAGAAGTCGGGGCCCCGCTCCTCAGTGCGCCCCCAGAGAAAAGCAGTCACTCCCATCTCCCTGGTCTCCGGCCGCACTCCGTGCTCACCCGGCCTGTGACCGAGCGTTGCTATCTCTGGCACCCGACCCCGTGTGGAGTCTCCAAACCCAGCAGATCCCTGCGGTGCATTCCCGTGCTGCTCCTCCCCAGGAAGGAAGGGGAGTCTCCCAGCTTTGCCGCTTGTTGGGTCCCTGCTGGAGGAGCAGTGGCCCGACTGGGCCGCGGATCACAGTTTATAGTAACCCCGAGCTGAGAGCCCGTGCCTCGGCTCCGTCTCTGCAGCCGGCTTCCCCGCTCGGATAACTGGGAGCTCGGCCGCAGTCAGGCACCCCCGGTCTTTCTGTGACCCCGAGGGTCCTGAGACCACACTGTCCCGCGAGGGTTCCAACCCCCCGCTTAGCCACTGTAGCCTTGTCCCTCAGCGGAGCCGACTTCTAAAATTTCCAATTTTGTGCTCCGCGGCTCTATCACTTGCCAGAAGCGGCCGATGGAGGCCCCCTCCCCCGCCATCTATCCTCCCGAATATCACCTCGGATTCACTTCTCTGCATGTCCTACCTTCCAGTAAGTGGTCGCTTTTCTGTTCAGAAAGTTTTTGCTATTCTTTTCTTTGATGTCCTTTTGAGTTTGTAGGTGTTCAGAATGGTTTGATCCCTATCCAGCTGAATTCCTGAGACCAGACGAAATCCAGGTCTCCTACTCCTCCGCCATCTTGCTCCGCCCCTGATCAAGAATCTTTAAAATAACACACCACAGGATTGGTACTGTGAAGGTACCGCTGGTCTTGCCTCTGGGCAGGGAAGTCAGGAAAGTCTGGGTATCACGTGAAAGAGAACAAATATCCACTACAATGAAGACTCTGGAATTTTGTCTACCTGAGGGGCAATGTGAGCTAGCCACTGGAGACAACTGCTAAAAATAAAACACTTTGCTTGTGAGGTAGTGACCACCCATTACCAAGGGTCTGATGACTGCTTGGAGGGGAATTAAGCACATGGTAAGTTTATTGACCAATCATGGGTCTAAGCCAATGTCTTCCTCTTCCTCTTCAGGCTCTTGGATTTCTTTAATAGGCAGGTTTTCTTCTTGGCTCATCAGAGGGATGAGATTCTGAGGAGCTTTTCCAGTAATGGGGCTGGGTGGCTAGGCCTGAGCGATCCAACCTCCTTTGGCAATGGAAAGGCATGAGAGAGCTGTCTAAGCAATAGCTGGCAAAATACAGTAAGAACAGTAGACACTTTAAAAGTATGTTGTGAAAGTATTCCTGTAAAAGTCACTTTTCACTACAAAATGCAAATGTTACTGAGATCAATTGTTTAGATCACATAAAAATGAGAGTAAGTCTTTGACATTCAATCACTGTATTTTCCTATATTCCAGAGTAAACAATCCCTTTCAACACTCAAGCTTTAACAGGGTATTCTTAGAAGGTTATGTGAATTGCTAACAGAAGCTATTGGCTTAACAAATCAGTAGTTTCGTTTTTTCAGGGAAACACAGTTCCAGATAAGGACCTTTGCATTATTTTTTTGTCTCAAGTGTGAATTCCTATGTGGGGGAAAAATAGATATGCTTTCCGTATACATTGAGTCACTCTTTTCACCTTGCAGGTGAGTGGCCTCCAGACTCATATTCAAAGCCATTTTGGGAAAGGGATCTGTGGCCTCTACACTGTTGTATAAGTTCCCAAAAGAAAGCTCCTTAATCCTGGATGCTAACTGAGGTATAGCCCTTGAGGATGTTTTCTTCCCTGTGAATTTTCTAAAAATTTGAGGTTTTAGGCAAGATGGGTATTTATCCAATTTTGGCCGTAATAAGGTTTTCACATATCTGTATATTTTCAGACAGCCTGGGAATTCAGAATTCCTTATGAAACATTTCAGATTGAGGCAGGATCATCAGACTTTTCTTGATCCCATTTGTACTTTCGGGTCTTTCATGCTTAGTGGGTTTTTTCATGCCAGGTACAGTTGGACAGCTGACCAAATCTTCTCCCACATTTTTTGCAACTATATGGCCTTTCATCCTCATGACTCTGCAGATGAAGCACAAATTCTTTGTTCTCTGGGAAGGTTTTCCCACATTCTGGACACTTAAATATCTTCTCCTTTATGTGGATTCCTTCATGGCAACTCCGATGAGAATTTTGACAAAAGTTTTTCCCACACTGAGAACATGAATAAGGTTTCTCTCCTGTATGGATTCGCTCATGTTTATTAAGGTTTGTTTTATGATTGAAGCTTTCCCCACAGTGACTACAGTCATAGGGTTTTTCTCCAGTGTGAGTCCTCTGGTGGGAAATAAGATAAGAACTTTCATTAAACTGTTTCCCACACAACGGTCAAGTGTACCATCTTGTTCTCCGATTTTGGCTAAGTGCAATCAAATTGATATCCACATATTTTGAGATTTCCTCTAGTGGAGTAACATTTTCAATGGTAACTAGAAGATTTCTCATTTTCCTTTGCTTGGGAATAGATGTATTTAGTCTTTCTTTATGGCAATCTGGTGATTCCTCAGAGACTGCAGAACAATCTACTTCATCACAGTCTGAAGTCTCTTCTCTATGATCTTCATTCTCTATAGTTTCCTTCTGAAGATCTTCACTCTCAGGATTAACGTCATTAACCAGTAACATCATCTCCCCAACATTGTCTTCCTTCTCTGAGGTGGGCTGTTGAGTAGCATCCAGGCTCACACATTCTTCTTGGGAATGAAATATATTCAAATCCTCAAGGACCACCAGTTCCTCAGGCTCAGTTTTCAAATACAGAGACACTGTGTCCTGTTTCTGCTGGATTCCTTCTCTGGGCAGAAGCTTCACCATGGGATGAGGTTGCAGTCTGTTCTGAAAGTTTGAGCTCACATCCTTCATAATAACCTTGGTTATTATGGGCTTGGGCAAGAAGGTGAGGAAGTACTCCAGAACCAGCTGGTGGATGATCTTGGGCCCACTAGTAGCATCTCAAAGTAGGTCTTGGTCCAGCTTGGAGTCCAGAGGAACTCTCAGTATAAAGGACCACTTTAGCTTTAAGGGCATTGGAACCACTTTTGCAGCCATCATGCCTTGCAATCACACACCACACTCATTTTGCAGAGCTTCAGGAGTCACCTCTTACTGAAGGAAATCTGTCAGAAAGCTGAGTTCTCAGGTGCTCTGTCGCCCCTGGGCCCTTGCAGAGGATGGCCCAGAGACCCTGGTGCAGAGAGACCGGGGAAACTAGGTGCGAGAGGCCGAGCCCTCCCCTCCCCCTTCCGAATACTTAATCAACTTTCTCTGCACAATTATATCAATACTTACTGTGTCCTACCATCCCTATGCAGATACTCCAAGATAATAATACCTTTCTGAGCAGTGCAATGGATCATTATGTTGTATACTTCTGCTTACTCTGAAGTTTTGTGACTAGCAGATATAAGAGTATTAAAAATAAAATATAAGGGGTGCCTGGGTGGCTCGGTCGGTTAAGTGTCTGCCTTTGGCTCAGGTCGTGATCCCAGGGTCCTGGGATCAAACCCCGCATCAGGCTCTCTGCTCAGCAGGGAACCTGCTTTCCCTCTCCCTCTGCCAACTTGTGCTCTCTCTGTCAAATAAATAAATAAAATCTTAAAAAAAAACAACAACAACCAAAGAAACAAACAAAAAACATGAAATGGCTTGTAGGCATCTTGCAGTAACTCTTTTTCCAAGCCTTGGGCTATCAAGTCCTGAGAGTCTGTGAATTCAACTTAGTTTTTTTTTTTTAATTTTTTATTGTTATGTTAATCACCATATATTACATCATTAGTTTTTGATGTAGTGTTCCATGATTCATTGTTTGTTCATAACACCCAGTGCTCCATGCAGAATGTGCCCTCTTTAATACCCATCACCAGGCTAACCCATCCCCCTTCAACTTAGTTTTTAATTCTGCAACACACACAGTTGATTTTGAGAGTGATTTTCAGGGAAATAAGAGATTATTTCACGGGCATATAGATCTCCTGTTCTTTGTCAATTGGGCTAAGAGTTTAAAGCCTTGAGCTTGTCACTGTCTTTCTGTATGCTGTCTAATACAGTAATAAGATATCCTAGCCCATATGCATCAAAAGTAGATGCTTGGTTCCATAAGTGTCTTTAGATGCATGATAACAATCAACCACAGGTGACAATTTAATTAATCATGATGCATGATATTCTAAGAATTAGAATACTGATTTCTCTTTTCCCATTGGTGAGGAGCTCCACACATTTTTCAAGGTCAAGAATACAGCCAAACCAATCCATCAATTTCATTTATGAGGTTTTGTTTCTTGGGATTACGTTTTGTACCAATATAGTATCCTACTCAGGATCCAGTTAGAAACAGAGAAATCATACTAAAGAGGGCAACAGAAAGAAGTTAGTGTATTGAATTGGATAGAGAAGTATTAGAAGATGGAAAGATCAAAATAGAACACTAAAGTTAAATAGAGTTACACCCCTAAGGACTGAGGCATGAAGGTTAGGGGTCGGGGTTTCCAGAATCTGGAAACTTAGAGAAGATGTCCTGGGGAAATGAGACTCAGACCTTTGAGCATGGAGTGCTATGCAGCTGCAGCTAATAGCACAGGGACGTAGAGAAGGGGCTTTGCAGAGCTAAGGTCCAAACTCTGAGGAGGAAATACTGTATGGCTACTCTTGATACCTCAGGAGATCAGAAGTTGGGCACTACAGAGTTTGGGTCCAGACCTTTGGGAATGGGTAATCTCCCAGTAAGTGCTAGTACTTATGAAGAAACACAGTGATGTTGTTTCCTGGAGGACTAAAATTACTGGACCCTAGGGCTATTAGCTCCTGATGGTAAAGGGCCATTTCTGGAATGAGGCTGGAGTGAAGCTGATGGGAAGCGTAGCTTTCTGCCTTCCAGTTTCAATCTAGCACGCATATTGGTGGAACCAAACAGGAAGCCATCTGAAAGAACTAGAAATATAGTTTTCAGAATTCCAGTCACATCATTATGAAGCAGAACATAAGTGGATTGATTTAGATATGAGTGATATAACTTAAACTTACTATGGCTTTTAAACAATATTTGTATATAAAATTAAAAAGGAATTGGTCAGCTCAAGTGTAGGGAAAGGTATAAGGTTGGGATGTGGGGAAGAGAGAGAATGACCATAAAATGTTAATATATTTATGTGTAAGAGGAAGGCAAAAGTTATGTGTCAGAAAATGTTCAATATTCTATGAATCTAGTTAAGGAAAATGTGTGTGTGTGTGTGTATGTGTGTGTGTGTGTGTGTCTAGGTTCTTACCTCCCCCAATAATTAGGACTTAAATATAAATAATTTATATTTACCTTAATTACTTATATCCTTGCTTTTTTGAGAATTACTTTTATTGAGTTAAGTATAATGTAGTATCATATAGCAAATCATCATAAGTCAAGATATCAAATCTAACATAAACATAAAACATAATCTATGGAGAGGCGGAGCAAGATGGCGGAGGAGTAGGAGACCTAGATTTCGTCTGGTCTCAGGAATTCAGCTGAATAGGGATCAAACCATTCTGAACACCTGCGGACTCAACGGGAGATCGAACAGGAGAGTGGCAGCAACTCTCTGAACAGAGAAGCGACCACTTACTGGAAGGTAGGTCGTGCGGAGAAGTGAATCCGAGGCGATATTCGGGAGGATAGACGGCGGGGGAGGGGCCTCTGCTGGCCGCTTCTGGCAAGTGATAGAGCCGGGGAGCACAAAATCGGACCTTTTAGAAGTTGGCTTGGCGGAGGGACGTCGCTGCAGTGGCTAAGCGGGGGGTGGAATCCTCCCAGGACAGTGTGGTCTCAGGACCCTTGGGGTCGCGGAGAGACCGGGGGTGCCTGAGTGCGCCAGAGCTCCCAGGTATCAGAGCGGGGAAGCCGGCTGTGGAGATGGAGCAGAGTCGCGGGCTCTCAGCTCGGGGTTGCCATAAACTGTGATCTGCGGCCCAGTCGGGGCACGGCTCCCCCAGCAGGGACCCAACAAGCAGCAAATCCGGGGAGACTTCCCTTCCTTCCCGGGGAGGAGCGGTGCGGGAACGCACTGCAGGGATCTGCTGGGTTTGGAGACTCCGTGCGGGGTCGGGTGCCAGAGATAGCAACGCTCGGTCACAGGCCGGGTGAGCACGGAGTGCGGCCGGAGACCGGGGACACGGGAGTGACTGCTTTTCTCTGGGGACACACTGAGGAGCGGGGCCCCGAGTTCTCAGCTCCTCCGGGTGGAGATTGGGAGGCCACCATTTCTTCCCTGGTCCTCCAAAGCTGTACTGAGAGATTGCAGGGAACAAAACTCCTGAGAACAAACCGGAGCAGCTTCCTTAGCCCGGACCAACAAGGGCGGGGCAATTCCGCCTCTGGCAAAGACATTTGGAAACCACAGCAACAGGCCCCTCCCCCAGAAGATCAGCACAAACAGCCAGCAAGCCAAGACCAAGTTGATCGATCAAGGAGAATGGGAGAACTCCAGCGCTAGGGGAATACTGCACATAGATTCATGGCTTTTTTTTTTTTTTTTACCATGATCCATT
>NW_027397082.1:11624920-11696241 GCF_003265705.2 Callorhinus ursinus
AGATGATGGACTCTGAAAAACAAACTGAGGGTTCTAGAGGGGAGGGGGGAGGGGGATGGGTTATCCTGGTGATGGGTATTGAGGAGGGCACGTTCTGCGTGGAGCACTGGGTGTTATGAACAAACAATGAATCATGGAACACTGCACCAAAAACTAATGATGTAATATATGGTGATTAACATAACAATAAAAAAATAAAAAAAAACCCCATAATCTATGAAGTAAGGAAAGCTTATTGAGAAATCCTTATGATGACTTTTCCTTTTTCTAGGAAGATTCATCATCTATAATAAAAAATGTGTTCGAACCCTAATCTAATAAGACATTTGATTTGTCTTTGCCAAAATGAAAGAGAAGAACTATTTGAAATTTCTAACTTGGTGTGTTTTGCTTTTAAAATATACAACCATCAAAAAATACCATGGTAATGGTAAAATCATTTTGTGTAAACAGTGGTTCCATTCTCCCTGTACAGAAAGTGAAAGAAACAGAAATGTCTTGCTTGAATTCAGTATTGTGTATCACCCATATCTCTGGAATCCAGTAAAAGTTGGAAGAAGACCATCAGGGACATGACTTAAGGAAGATCAGTGGAAGCAAAGAATGAGGAAAAGCTAGTTTTGAGAACCAACTGAAAATTGATTCTGAGTTTTGCTCAAGCTGTTGTGTTGACAAATAATGTATGTTATTGCCATGTAATCCTGAATAATCAGGAGAGAGGACCACTGAAATTGTCTGGATGTAAAAGGAAAGCATTTTGTAAATGATCCTTGGTAGACTGAAATTTTTCTGCTCCAACTTTTAAAGGCTCTGCATATCTTTTTAAATTGATCCCCTGAAGAAAATCCCATGAATAATGATTAAGTTCAGGAATCCTGATAAGACAAAGCAGAGAGAGGAAAACAACCTTCTCTCTAAGAGGAACTGAGCTTTAAAGCTGCAAATAGTTCTTTGAGGTTAAATAGCATATTCCTAATCCCAGAGATCGTGATTTTTCTAGAAAAAAATTTGCCAAAACAATGAGAGACTGTTCTGAAATTCTAGGTGGAAAGATGGGAAGTGAGTACCAATTTGTGTTTATTGTTCTTGGAAAGTTAAAAAAAAAGTTGATAGATTCAAAAATAAATAAGCAAATGAGCAAAAAGGAGGTACACACATTTTCATCTTGATTTTGGTGAATACTTCTCGTTTGCCCAAAATGCCATTTTCTAGGTGGCAAGACTTTTTTTCCCCCTTAAATTAGCAGTTGGTACTTTTCTGCCCGTTCAGAATTCCTTGAGAAAAAATGAATATGAAATCCCATGAAGAGACTAGAATCAAAGTCAGCTGCTGATCTGGGGCTTGGCTCCTTCATACTTACTTGGATTCAGAGTCCAGAGTGGGTGCCGGCTTTATGAGCTCTCCACATTGATCAGTACTCCCCTGCCAGAATATAACTTCCAACTACTAATTTGCAAGTCAATTGAATGAGTACCTTCCATCAAGCCAAAAATGTCAAAGCCCTGGCAACCTCCCTGTCTATATATACACATTCTTTGGACACTGACATTGTGTGACCTCCCATGAGGAGCTCAGGTGCGCTGAATGCCAGCAGTGGGCAAGATGCTGGCTTTGCAGATTTAAGATGAAGGAGGCACAACCCCTGCCCTTAAGATGTTCACAGTCTTCTGAGGGGAGACAGAAGACTATATATGTATAACAAAGAAAAAACTTAAATAAAGGTATCTTCAGGTTACGTTGGGAGCACAGCGGAAGACTGAGGATAGGGTGGGATGGGGTAACGCAAGCTGGAGAATATTCTTGAAGGTATGTGGTATGAATCTTGAAATACGAGGAATAATAATATTAACACCAAGAGCCAGGACCGGTAAGTGCTTATTGTGTGCCAGGCGCTAAGTGGTTTGTGGGTGGTACTGCGTTCAATCCTCAGCATCACAATGAGATAGATACTATTATTATTATCATCCCCCTCTTATGGATTAGAAAATGGAAACTCGGGGGTGGGGTAAGTGTGAATAGAATGTTCAGACTTTTTCTGTGAAGGGCCAGATGATAAAATTTTTGGCTCAGTGGGTCAAATGGCCTTTGTGACAATTAATCAATCCTGCCATTGTAGCATGAAAACATTCATGGGACAACATGTAAATTAATGAGTGTGGTCATGCTAAAATAAAGTTTTATTCATAAAAACAGGCAAGGGAACAGATTTGGTGAGCCTGCAAGTGAAGATGCCCAAGGTGTGGGGTATGTGGGTCTGGGATCTAGATGAGGGGTGGGAATTTATAGGAGCTAATGTGGTCTTTAGTTCTAACCATATTTCCTTGTTAGAGACGTTGGGAGGGGATTTTATTACCAGTTGGACTGCCAAATTCGATGCCAAAAATATTTACTATGCATGTTCTAAGGGCTCAGCAGTGTGTTAGGTTAATGGATCTTATTATTATTTTGCATTATGATAATGATTACCCATGAGTAAGTGAACTTTGAGAACTTCAATATTAAAGCTATGATAGGAGTTTGCAGTACGAACTCAGAAAATAATCACTACACAATAAGATGTGAGACATGGTCAGGATTTTAAATTAAATATGCATTTATAAATACATGCAGTTTTTGTGTATTATTATGCATATAAATATATTTTTTAAAGATTTTATTTGTTTATTTGAACAAATAAATGTCTCAGAGAGAGACATAGCAAGAGAGGGAACATAAGCGGGGGAATGGGAGAGGGAGAAGCAGGCTTCCTGCAGAGCAGGGAGCCCGATGTGGGACTTGATGTGGGGCTCGATCCCAGGACCCTGGGATCATGACCTGAGCCGAAGGCAGATGCTTAACGACTGAGCCACCCAGGCACCCCTATGCATATAAATATTTTTAAAGTATACCTTCATTGTCCTAGGTTTGTTTTACCCCATATAAAGAATATAATTTCTGGTTTCTCTAGTTAGGGATTATTAGGAAGCTGTTTGCTGGAATCTGAAACTATTGTCACTTAGCAAGAGCAGTAATCATTCAGAGTTATGTTGCCACTGCTTTTTTCCAGAATTTGCTTTCATGTTTCTAGGCCTGGTTGGTGAGAGTCATAAAGGTAAATGAAACATACCTGGTCCTGTAGTCCTGGGGCTTATAGCCTAGTGATAGAGATAGAATTAGCCAATTACCCATGGCATTGAATGCATATTTATAACTGTCATTTATATTACAAAAGGGGATGGTTTTATGAGAGCTTGTAAAGTGGAGATTTCTCCCAGTGGAAGGCTAGGGAGTCAGGAAGGCTCTCATTAATCCAAGAAGCAGGGGCAATTTCAGTGGGGCCAGCTCAGTAAACTGTGCCTCAAACATATGCTTTTTCTTTGAGGTCTGACCCGTCCCTTGCAGCTGAAGATGCAACATGCACAGAGAGAAGAAGGCACATTATCAGGGGCTCATCTGCAACCAACTCCAATGCCAACCGCCTAACCTTCTCTTCTTGTGTTAGCATTGACAGGAAATTTATTGTGTCTTTGGGACAGAGAATATATCAGCCCATATATTAGTTTTTGGAAATAGGCAGTATTTTCTGCTTTGCTCAGCCTACACTGACTAATGGGATCCTTAATAGCTTCAGAATATTTCCTCAAAGTGAAAACCTAGGGAAATTCATATTACATGAGTTGAATATGGGAACTCTCCTGCTGTTAAGGGTACTAGATATTTTTCATAATGGCCTTTCATTTCCCTCAGAGTGAGCTGCAGAAAATGAGGCCTGTTTTAGTATAAATCCTCTCTGTATGACAACATTCTAAAGCAGAAATTATAGAAAAAATAATTTTTTCCTCTGTTTTGAAATTTACTCTAAAAGTATATTTGGATTGTAGACATGTGTATAATAAATCAGAAGAAACAGTTTTCCTAAAAGTGCCTTTCTTTTCTTTTTTTTTTTGATTTTCTCCAGATTTGTTTTTTTTGTCTTCAAATTTCACAATCCACTTAAAAAAATTTTTTTATTATGTTAATCACCATACATTACATCATTAGTTTTTGATGTAGTGTTCCATGATTCATTGTTTGTGCATAACACCCAGTGCTCCATGCAGAATGTGCCCTCTGTAATACCCATCACCAGGCTAACCCATCCCCCCACAGTGCCTTTCTTTTCTTATATTTACTATTCTTCCATGTTATGGGCTGAGTTGTATCCCCCTCCAAATTCACACATTGAAGTCCTAACCTCCAGTACCTCAGAATGTGATTGTATTTAGAGATAAGCTTCTTAAAAAGATAATTAATTTAATGAAGTCATCATAGTGGGCCTTAATCCAGTAGGACTGGTGCCATTATAAGAAGGGGAAATTTGGACAGGGACAGGTACGGAGAAAAGATGGCCATCTCCAAGTCAAGGAAAGAAGCCTCAGAAGGAAAACTCTGCTGACCTCAGACTTCTAGCCTCCAGAACTGTGAGAAAAATAATTTCTGTTGAGTCTCTCAGTCAGTGGTACTTTGTTATGACAGCTCTATCAAACTAGTACATTCCATAAACAACAAACATTTTAAGGCTAACCCCAAATTACAAGGAAAGTGAATTTAGGAGTTCACTTTGACTAGTTTGTAATTTTGCACTAGTGTACCTAGTTTATTTCCTGGGAACAAATACAGGAACATTTCTCACAACACAATTGTTTTTGCTTTGCTCTCTGTGTGTAACACATCATGTGGTAACTGGATTTACTTATCCCTCCATCTACTCTGGATTTAATCTGAAATAGGACATTTACTACACCCAATATTTAGTATTGTTATTAGAGATGTCAGTGTAAAGGACTGCATTTCAGGAAAGAAGCATGCTGGCCACAAAACAAAACTAATGCTGTCCATATAAAATGAAGAACCACGTGCATAACAATGTACAGAACTGCTCTGAGGAGAAACCATATGCATCTCCAATTCAAAATGCAAATCTAAACTCATGCTAGTTATTCAATATCTTCCTGAGAGCATGGCTATTTACAGAATAGGGGAGTCTGTGTCGCCAGAGGATTTACCTCAGAATTCTCTCAAATACTAAGTTGCCTTACGTTAAAAATAGAATTGAGTTTATGGAAATGAAACCAGCCTGACTTAGCAGGAATGTGACTGATAACTCTCGTATCAAGTGAAGCCCACACTGAGAATTGAGTGGATATTAGTGGCTCAGTAGGGTCTTTTCCCCAGGAGAAGTTCAGTAAGTCTGTAAGCACAATTTTATCCACAGACCCTTCTGGTGTAAGGAGGTTAAGGTGTAACCTGGAGGGGTTCTTCCAATTACCCGTGGGTGTCAGCCTTTTAAAGCTGCTACTCTACCTGCAGTAGCTGTGGATAACAGCAAAATTAAGGAGCATGGCAAATACAATCAAGGATGGTCCTGGCTCCAAGGAAATCCTAACCCAACAAGAATGCGTTTGAAGCTTTTAGTGCTTAATTTCCTCTGGCTGTCATTCCCTGAAGATGGCAGAGGATTCTGCCCATCAAATGTTGTGCAGGCTTTGGATGAGATCATTATCCCTCTGTAAAGATCAGGGCTGAGGGATGTGCTCTCAGTCTCATCTACCATTGCTTTAAGAGTTTAAATTTGAAGTTAAAACTGTGCATCTGAGACTTCATCTTCTTATTTGTATTAATATGAAAGAAGTACCAAAAAACTTTCCCTTTGAGTCTCTAAGAAAATTCTGGCTTCATTAAAAACACATCTTGCCTTTTGTGCTTTATTGACAATCTCTCCAGTTCAATTCAATACTATATCTATTTAAGGCCACCAAGTGCTGATCTTACAGGGCATACAGAAGGTAAAGACTTGGAGGTTCAGGACCCTCTGACTCTGTCCTGGTTTCATTTATATGTGAATCCAGGGCAGGGCTGGCTTCTAGGGTATGGAACCAGTGTAGCTGCAAAGGTCTTCACACTCAGAGAAGAGCCTCCACGGTCAGGGTTTAATGCTGTTCAGTTACTGTCATGAAATTCTTAATAATTTGATACATGACTCTGTGTTTTGTAAGTGAAATCTGATGGGACAATGGGCCATGCACAGGGTAGTGGGAGTCTTGTTCACATGTTGTACTGTCTGCCTCTCCTGGATGGGTTCTCAGCTTGTTCCCTAGCCTCTCTGTGGTGGCTGTTCACACCTCCCTCTGCAGAGGCCTGAGCATAGGCAGGGTCTGTACTTGACCTACAAACATCCCCATGTCCAATGGTGTGCAACATTAAGCAGCATATAAAAACACCACCGCAAGTCAAGAAAAAGTCCATGGAAGAAAGAAAAAAAACTCTTTTCCCCCTGATTTTTAACAAGGAACCCTACATTTTAATTTTTTATAGAGCTCTGCAAATTACATAGCTGGTCCTGATCTAAAGACGTTCCACCCAGTGATAAATAAATCATCTGTCCCTCTTGATATTTTCAGCAAACTAAAATTCAGTTTTGTCTCCTCTGATGTCAAGGGCATTGTGTCTGCTGCCTTGTCATTTCCTTCTATCTGCCTTGCCCCAGTTCAGAGAGAGACCACCTGCTTTGTGCTGCAGTCTGATTTGATAGAGAATCATAGTCGAGTGTGGTAGCCCCCAAGGAATGTGGGAAGTGCATGTGGGAAGAAGAGACACAAGTTTATGTCCAGGAATTAAAGGAAAAATAGATTAAGAAAGTTTTCACTAATGTAATGGGGAAAAGGAGGACAACTCTTAGAATAAAGGCAGCTGAGCTAGAACCAGGCTCACCAGAAGGTAATACACCCTGGGTCATTTGGTGTCTTTAATCATCAGTGTCCTAACCTGAAAAAAATGAGAACAAAGATAAGACTGTATTATTGGGTTTAATGAAGATAAAATGCTTCCATCCATATGAAATTGTTGTGTAGTTTTTAGCACCCTACAATTAAAAAAAGTAAAAATAAGCGTGTGCTGACTGCTTCTAAACGTGTGTGGTGTAAGAAGGGTATATTCAGCAGAGGAAGACAGTAGAGTTGCCAATGCCAAACACCCTTGGAATTTGGGTAGATACTAACCAGAGATTCATTTTTCTCTCTGAAGGTTGGGTGTCAACTATTTTCCTGACTGTTTTCTTACGTTTTTCTCCATTAAAGCCTTTCCTTCAAGTTTTCCAAATAATAGAGCAACTGGGGCAAGCTCTGGGCATCCCCAAAAGAGTATCAACGGTGCACTTTATGCATTCTGAATGCCCAGGAAAATGCAGGTATCTGCCCCTATCACAACAGTCATAAAGCTCAGTTATGGAGAACTGCACCTTGGGGCACTTGCAGACACTGGTGGAAGGAAGTTGGGAGTTTGATGAAATAGGAAAGAGCTATAGATTCCCTCTATCCAAGCTGCTCGAGACTGAAAGTGTAGTTAATGGATTTACCAGTGAATGCGCTGGGTCCTTCTAGTGGGCAGGATTTGTACAGTGTATTAAAATCCTTCCATGATGAGGACAGACACCTCTTCCATCCAGACAGCAGTCCTTCATGCCGAACATCATTAAGCCTAACAAAGGCAGAGCTAGGACCAGGACCCAGGCCTCCTGGTTTATAATTACTCAGTAAATCTAACAAATTTTGCTGATCAACAACTGTGCTAATTCTGAGGATACACTGGAGAGTTTGGCAGGATTTGTCCCTCTATCTTGGAACTCTGACTCTGGGAGGAGATTCACATTAACCAAATAATTACACATTTAAATTAAATTTAGCCCTCGGAAGAATCTTGTATCATGAGATAACAAAACAGAAAACATTAGCCTTGTCTGGGAGGTTGGGGTCAGTGAACCTGAGAGGTGACATGTGAGCCAGGATCTGGAAGAGGAGGACCAGTTAGCTAGAAGGTGATTGGGGAAGGGAGAGAAAAGTGGCTCAGGGAGAAGTTCCTGTGACAGGAGGAAGTGTGGCAAGTGGGAAACATAAAGTAGAGTGGTGTGGTTTGTGTGCTTGAAGCAAAGAACGTGGAGTGTGGTGTGAGATAAGACTGGACAGATAGGCATTGGCTGAATTACATATGAATCGTGTTAATATTTCCTTTAGAAACAGCGAGAAACTGTTGAAGTGTTTATTTTAAGCTGGGGAAATGGAGACCACATGTCAGGTTTGCTTTTTTTTTTTTTTAAGAAGTCTCTTGTTTTAATCTGGACCTGGACATGATGAATATGGAATTCCTTTGAGACATCAGATGCCAATTGGACACCTGGTTAAGGGAGACCACAGCTCGGAGGGAAGGCATATGGGCCAAGTGTGTACAGGTGGCAGTTGAAGCCTTGGGTGCGTGGTGAGTTTGCTCAGGGACTCAGGCAAATAGGGCTAACCTTTGCCATAATGATTGAGGTTAGAGGAAGACGAATCTAAAAAGGAATCCAGTGAAAAGTGGCAAGAGTGAAAAAAAGTTAGTGCACTGGTGGTCATGGACAACAAGAGACAAAATGTTTTAAGAAGTAGAGTGGGTCATGGTGGAATATACTTTTGATGGGTCAGGTAAGAGAATGATTAAAATATATCCCCTGGTTTAGTGACTTGGAGATCACTAATGACTTTGATGATAGCATTGGGGTGGAGTGATGGAGTAGTAGCATGGGCACTCAGAGAAGTAATAAAGAGGTGAGGAAGGGAGAAAACTTCAGAAAAGTTAGACTGTGAAGTGATACAGTGAGATGGGGATAGCTGGATGAATTTACCACTACAGCAAGCATCCCTGCTTGTGAGTCTGAGAGTCTGGATTTCTACTTTTGTATTCTATGCTTCACAAAAACACATGGGGTTAGACTTTAGGCTGTTGCAGAGACATCTCTGGGGTTCAGAGCATCATGTCTTGTTCCAAAATGCCAATGAAATCCCACATAAGCAAACCATCTCACAAAATAAACCCCCATTATCCTTATGTACCACAGTCAGGCTGCTATTGGAAGGATTTCAAAAATGAAAAGGTAGCATTCCACAACCCATAGGATGTCTTTATTTTTACAAAGAAAAGTACAACTCTGGGAAATATCTTAATATGAACAAGTAATGTTTCTGTTAATATGGCTGTATTTGAAAGTAATAGATTCACTCTCTTATATGGCAAGCGATAAGAACAGTTCTGTTTTCTTAATAGGCTGTTTCATTAACTAAAGCAGTTTATTTCTTAGCATTAACTCACTGATCCTGACACTTGGATAAGCAGAGACTGTCTAACATATATATTTATTTATGATTCCTCCAAACCTGTCTTCTCTAAGTCTCCTTTAATTTTTATTGAATGAACTTTATTTTGGTGAAATGTTGCACTCACTTGTCATTTTCTGGGAGCTGTAATTTAGCATCTAATGAATGTAGTTCATGGGTTGCTGAAAAATGCAAAAGATCAGCAGCTGATGCTGGAGGTACAAAAGGGACTCCCTGATCAGGCTGAGAAAACACTTTTCAATGTGTCCTGGGCAAGGAAATAAAAATGGGGAGTTTTCAAAGGAAAATATTGATGGATGTTGAATACACTAAAGAAGAATGCTTGTTATGGTAGTACAGTTAAATTAATAAATAATCATAAGTAGATTAAAAGTCCTTATTTATCAACTGCCACACAATTATGATGTCATATGTCATGCTATGGATTTTGCAAGCTTATTTAATCACTGCAACAACACTATAAATTGGGCAAATCGCTTCATTTTCCTGACTTTCAGTTTATAAATCTGCAACACAGAGATTATAATGTCGACTAAACTTATAAAGCCAGTTTAAAGTGGGAAAAACAAATTTGAAAACTGGCTCCAGATTTCTACTTCTGATTTAGATAGAGTAACCAGAACCTACTTACTCTCTGACCTGAAATAACCAGAAATTCAGGCAACATGGCTGAAGCAATGGTTTTCAAGAGATTGGTAGGGTGATAAACCATCTTAATTTAAAAAGATATATCAATGGAGGAAGGATATTTTTTCAAAAATAAAGGTGGAATTATTGGATGTCCATATGCAAAAGGAATTAACGTTAATCCATTCCTTCCACCATATAGAAAAATAAACTAAAAATTGGCCATAAACATAGATGTAAAATTTAATAAAACAACTAAAAAATCAGGAGAAAAGGTTACCTTGGCATAGTGAAAGATTTTTTAGATCCAGCACCAAGAGCATTATTTGCAAACAGTGAATCATGGAACACTACATCAAAAAGTAGTGAAGTACTGTATGGTGACTAACATAACAATTAAAAAAAAAGAGGACACGTATTGAATGGAGCGCTGGGTGTTATATGCAAACAATGAATCATGGAACACTACATCAAAAGCTAATGATGTATGGTGATTAACATAACATAATAAAATTAAAAAAAGCATTATTCATAAAGAATTGCTAAATTATACTTCATAAAAACTAAAAGATAATTTTGTTTTTATTTTTTTAAATTTTTAAATTTTTTATTTTTAAAGATTTTATTTATTTGTCAGAGAAAGAGAGCACAGGCTGGGGGAGCGGCAGGCAGAGCAGGCAGAGGGAGAAGCAGGCTCCCCACTGAGCAAGGAGCCCAATGCGGGACTCGATCCCAGGACCCCGGGATCATGACCTGAGCCGAAGGCAGATGCTTAACTGACTGAACCATCCAGGTGTCCTGATAATTTTGTTTTTAAAAAATACTGTTAAGAGAATGAAAAGATAAGCAATAGCTGGAAGAAATTATTTGCAAAACACATGTCTGATAAAGAATTTGTATCCAGAACATATAAGGAAAGCTCAAAACTCAATAATAAGAAAAAAAAACCAATTCAATACAAGATTGGATCTTCAAAGATGCCAAATAAGTACACAAAGATGATCATTATCATTACTCAGTGAGATATCCTTGCATATCTATTAGAATTACTAAAATTACAAAGTATGATCATATCAATTATTGGTGAGGCTATGGGGGAAGCAGAACTCTCATACACTGATGTTGGGAATGTGAAATGCTATAACCACTTTGGCAAATAGTCTGGCTATTTCTCAAAAAGTTAAGTATATCCCTACCATACCAAGAAAAAAGAGAGCATATGTCTATATAAAGATTTGTAGAAGAAAGTTTATAGTAGCTTTGTTTGTAATAGCATAAAACAGGAAACAACTTGAGTGTCCCTCAATAGGTGAATATATAAGTAATTTGTGGTATATCCATACAGTGGAATACTATTCATCAATTAAAATGACTTAACTATTAATACATGCAACAACATGAACAAATCTCAAAATAATTGTGGGGAGAAAATTTAAAAAAAATTATTCTTGGTGGGGTGTTTTAGTCAGCTACTGGCCAAAGACTAGAAGAGTAAATAGAAATGATAGCTAGACCAGAGAGGTACATGTAAATGTGAAAACTAAAACATAAGTAAGAACTTTTACTACAACACCCTTGTAAAGGGAAAAGATTAGAAGCAACAGAAATACCCCGCAATTGGAACTGCAAAACCATACAATGAAGCCACTGGAGAGGCTGAGGTAGCTTTTTGTGTTTTTGTATGGAATGACCTCTAAGATGCTGATTAAGTGACAGAAGCAAGGCACAGAACAGTGTGTACACAATGCAACCTGTTGATAAGCAATCTGTTGGATAAGAAAATCAACAGCATATATATTTATTTCATACAAACTATATCTGGAAGGATAACCAACAAAAATGTGCTTATAACTGAGATGTCTGCAGGGAAGAACACTGTAACTTGGGACCAGGAGTAGGAGGCTAACTCTTTATTAGACAGTTTCTTTTATTTTTAAGATTTTATTTATTTATTTGACAGAGACATAGCAAGAGAGGGAGCACAAGCAGGGGGAGTGGGAGAGGGAGAAGCAGGCTTCCCATGGAGCAAGGAACCGGATGCAGGGCTCGATCCCAGGACCCTGAGATCATGACCCGAGCCGAAGGCAGATGCTTTGACAACTGAGCCACCCAGGCGCCCCTTTACTAGACAGTTTCTTATACTTTTTGAATTCTGCTATGCATGTATTAATTTTTAAATTAAATTAAATGACAGTTATTAAGTTTATTGTGCAGTTAGGTGAAATTCACATAACCTAAAATTAACAGTTTTAAAGTGTACAATTTGGTGACATTTAGGATGTTTGCAGTGTTGTGTGGCAATCACTTCTACCTAGTTCCTAAACATTTCATCCCCTTCAAAGGACAACTTGTATTCATTATGCAGTCATGCCCCATTAATAATTAGTTTTTATTTTTATTTTATTTTTTATTTTTTATTTTTTTTAAAGATTTTATTTATTTATTTGAGAGACAGCGAGAATGAGAGAGAAAGCACATGAGATGGGGGGAGGGTCAGAGGGAGAAGCAGACTCCCCGCTGAGCAGGGAGCCCGATGCGGGACTCGATCCCGGGACTCCAGGATCATGACCTGAGCCGAAGGCAGTCGCTTAACCAACTGAGCCACCCAGGCGCCCAATAACTAGTTTTTAAAGAAAAACAAAACCAAACCCTGACCACGGCTTGCAGAGCTATCCGCCATATGCACCACCACCCCTGCTGCCACACTCCCACTTCCTAGGTCGAGTCACAAAGGTCTCCTTTCTGTGCTCCTTGAATTTGCTGTATCTTTTTCTCTCCCCATTATCTTTTCACATGCTTCTCTCTCTGCTTCTAACACCAAGCTCCCTACTTTTCGCCTATCAAACTACTAATCCTTTTGAAGTTTCCCTGAATGCCCAGGCCAGGTTTCTATCCAGGTTTGCTGTCCAGACCAGGAAGTTCTCCCATAGTTACAGATGTCATGAAGCTAGTTAATGATGCCATTGGGATTCAGACCTAGAAAGACTGATGCTGAAGCTTATGCTTTTAGTAACCCAGCTCTGCTGGCCACTCACTGGCACATCTAATTATATTCAATTCACATGTGATAGTGCAAAGTTAATTTTTCATAAACACAAACCTTAATTCTCAAATACATGCAGTCTGAGTGCTGGGATATATGATGTGTGTCCTCTTTGGCTTCCTGCATAAAGCTCTAGGGCCTATGACGAAACAAGATACATGTAAGGTAAATTATTTTGAGCATAAATGAACATTTAGGGAGTTAGAGTAAGTGGAAGCCAACCAGCTAGTCCTGCAGTGAACTGGTGGCCAAAGGTGAGAAGACAGCCCTGACTATAATTCCTGTTTCTGAGCTCTACACCATTATCTGCCTTTAATGAATCACGTGTGAAATTGGAGAGGTTTTAAGGGGAAGCCACACACAGACTTTGAAACAGCCCTGAAGGACTTTTAATGCGTGCCCCATATTTTAATGCATGAGAAAACACTATAGAAAACTGCACAAAAGAGGTCAAACTTGCATTCCCTGATGGGCAGTTCCTTTGGGATCGAGGTCCTTAGCAAACTATTTTGGATCTTTTCCTGAGTAATTGGTCACTGGTCACCCATGTTTAGACATCTGAATTGCACTCCGGGGTTCTATAAGCCGTCAGTGGGGAATGGGTCTGGGTTCATTGGCATGAAAGCCATTCTCTTCATTGTGCATGTAATTACCTATGAAAGTGATGCTAGGGATTTTGCACCCTTTTGAGAAGTGGACAGCACAGCTATATGTCCTATAAAACTAGCTGCCATGGGGCAGTAAGAGGAGAAATAAATCTTCCATCTTGATCACAGCCTGTACAACTGAAGCTGGGGATATAGATAGCTCTGAGAAAATGGAATCTTGTAGTCTTTGACAGTGTAATTATTACCCACTGTCAACTTATATGGTATTTTCACACAAAAAAATCACTCGTTACACTTCATGCAGATACTAATTTTGTCATCAAATATCACTTAGGAGAACATTAACAATTTAGGAACTTTTATATTAAAATTGGCTAAAGTGACTGTTTCAACAAATGCACAAGACACCATAACCATAAAGCCTTCTCATTCTGAGAATTCTGTATGATTGCTTCAATCCCAATGTAGAATGTTGGAGAGAACAAGGGGATTCAACTAACAAGGCAGTGTCTGGGATTTGGAAGCCAGGGAGACAACAGCAGAACTGGAAATGGTTTGCAAGGGTTCTGTGACTTTTTTCTTAAAGAGAATTAGCAATAGTTTTAACTTTTAGTTTATGTCTTTTTAAAACTTAAATAAAAAAATCTCATTTTTGTGAAGACTTTAATATTTGGTCAATGTTCACTGGTAAGGGAAAATGTATTTTTGATGTTATGTGGTGATGGCAACAACTAACATTTTTACTGAGTGTTCACTAAGAATCAGGCACTGTCCTGTGTGCTTTATACCTCCTGCCTAGTTAAATTCCCATAACTACCAAATGAGACAAGCAATATTATTATCCCTATTTTACAGATGTGAAAACTGATACATAGGTTAACCAAGTTAAATAACTTGATTAAAGTTGCACAGCTAACCAAACATATGACTATTATGACCACTGCATTTTGCCACTTCCTATTTGTAGCAACCAGTTACTATTTGCCCTTGAATATCATGTTGGTATTTTTTCACAACAAATGAGGTAGAGCTTATCATTTTATAGATAATGCAACGGAGGCTTATAGAAATCAAACAACTTGTCCATAGTTACCCCTGTTAGTGTCACCTAATTTTCAACCTAGTAAAGGAATCCAAATCTCAGTGTAGTAGAGAGTGTTTAGTTTTGTTCATTTCTCTGGATATGAAATGTTTGTTCTTGTCTCCAAGGACACTACATTTCCAAATCACCTCAGCATACACAAGGCCTATGCACATAGAACGATTTTTTTGGACCCTGGTAGAGAGTTTTCTAGTCTTTAGGATTAAAGGCATATATTTGGTACAAAAGAGACCTTGTCTCTATTTTGGTTTATCTCCACAATGAAAAAAACCTCATGCCCTGAATCTAATTGCATAGAATTGATGTGTGAAGTGCAATTTTTTATGTGCTTCATCTTCAAGTTCTTCTTCAAGAGTTTAAATCTTTGTTCCAATAAGAAGATAAAAATAAATTTTGGTGTTAGATTGCTTATGTTAATGCCTTATCTTGATCACTGTAGAATTGGAAATTTTGCTTCCAGCAGAGATGTCTATAAGAAAGATTTGGTTGTATTTTTCGAGTGTATTTACAGCAATAATAATATACTTGGCTTTCACTTTTTAGCACTTTATGTAAATATCTTAATTAACCCTCACTGTACTCAAGGTATAGATATTGCATCCATTTTAATAAGGCACAGAAAGTGAGAAGCGGTCGGGAGGTCCATATGGTTAGAAATATAATTCCCAAAGGTTACATAGTTAGTAAGGGACAGAACCACTGACACCATAGGTACTGCTTACTGGGCATAGCAATTACATCATTAAAATGAAAATGACATGAAATGCTAGAAGTAGAAGCAGTGGGTAGAAGTTTAAGGAGTTTCTTCACAAACAATGAATCATGGAACACTACATCAAAAACTAATGATGTAATGTATGGTGATTAACATAACAATAAAAAATTAAAAAAAAAGATTAAGGGGTTTCTTGCTGTCATATGAGGAGATGATAAAATTAAAAATAAGGTGTGTGAGTGTGAGTGGGTGTGTGTGTGTGTGTGTGTGTGTGTAGAGAGAAAGAGAGAGAGAGACAGGGAGAGGAAAAAGGAGAGAGAGAGAGAAAAAGAAGAGAAGAGAAGAGAAAAGAGAAAAGATGGAGAATCTCTCTGGCTTGGAAAGAAAAAATGCTGAGAGAGGACATGAGCTCTGACAAAGGAGAACTTTTAAAAGTATAAAATGTTGTTTGCCATATGAAATGACATGCGATTTAAATCAAAATGTTGTTTGCCATAATGGAAAACCATGTGAAGCTTCCCTCCATCATTTACCAGCTGTGAACTTGGATTGGACAAGTTGTCTAATAGGGATGGTAATTCTGTCCCCCTAGTGTCACTGTTGGATGCTAATGAGAAAATGTGGATAAGACCCTCAGAAACCTTTGATACATCTCTTATAATGTTATGTTGTTCCAAGTAAAAAAAAAAAAAGTCGGGAGGGCAGAGTAGTGGTTGTCAAATATTTAAATGCACTAATGTGGGAGAGGAATTAAATGTTCTTTTTGATTACTGGTGAATAGAAACAAATTTTGACTTAATGACAAACCTGGTTTCAATGAAGACTGACTAGAAGGGGATAGTTTTCCTTCAGAATGTGTGAGTTTTCTGTGATTGGAGAGATTCAAATGCTTGTGGTCACTTCGATAATATAAAGGAGATTTGAGTGTTAGATCAGCACAAATTCAGGTAAACTATAAAGTTACTTATAATCTTTAGGGTCTATGGTAATAACAAAAGTTAATACCAGGAGAAAGTGAACTTCTCTACTGATTTGCCTATCTCTAGGCCAAGGACTACCTTCTTTAAGTCAAATTTGTAACAAATAAAAGAAAATCTCATTTTATATAACAAATGGTTTGCTGAAGGAATTATGTCTTATGATACATGTTTTTGGAAGGCCTCTGAGGTCACTTATAAAATGTGTCACCTTCAGATATGATACAAGTGAAAAATATGGATTACTCTAAAACATGTCAACAAAAGTTTGGAAAATGTTATATTGGAATTGCATGTTTATTTGCATGTCTACCTATCTAAGGCAGGTGTGTCTATAAACTCTTTCTGTAAAGGGCCAGAGAGTAAATATTTTAGGCTTTGTGGGTGGTTTCTGTGTCAACTGCACAGTTTTGCTGTTGCAGCTCTAAGGCATCCATAGACAATATGAAAATGAATAAGCATGGTTATCGTCCAATAAAATTTTAAGACAGTGGCCTAAAGGCAGTAGTTTGGTAGTCTTAGCTCTAGAGTGTTTAGCTCTATGAGGGCAGTCTTCTGTCAGGTTTCTCAGTTGCAAGCAATAGTAATCACCTGTGCATAATTTGAGCAGAAAATGGATTTATTAAAGCATATTTTGGCAATTTGAAGACTCTCTAAGAGGTTAGAGAACCAGGATTAAATGCCACAGACAAGAAAAATCACTACAGTCATGCTTCATAACAGATCCCATGAAGATGCCTCTCCTCCCAGGCACCTAAAGGTGTTTCCAGAACAGGAACCATCACTGTCCCTGGATACTGGGAGGTACTATCTCTTTTACTATTCTCATCAGTCTCACCAGAATAGAACTGGTGATCGCCCTGTTTCATTGCCTCATCAGCTGTGCAATCCAAGGTCAGTGTAGATGACTCTGATTGGCAGAACCAAGTCAAATGCTTGCATCTTAGCTGCAATGAAGGCTGGGGATACAAGTATCCAGCATTTTCATCTTACGTGTTTGATGCCTGAAATGGAGAATTCCCTAAACACAAGAAGGAGGTTTAGTTTCTGAGTAGTAAAATAGATCTGTAGATACCCACTATTGCAAACAGTGCTGAGTTTCTTCACATTTGTTTCTGCAGTGCCTAGCATGTTGTCCAGTCTATAAGAGATTGACAGGAATAATATACTTAATAAACAAGAAATAGGAAGTGGAAGAACTACTAAGACAGGCTTGTCTTGTAAAGGTGATACCACGATAATTATTTTCTTCCCACACTCTATGTCAGAGAGCAATGTATAGTCAGAAGGCAATGTCCCCACCTTGATGAGAAGACAATGGCCTTCTCATTCATTCATTAATTCACTCATTAATTGACTATTTGTGAATGTTCCTCTGTGCCAGGCAACATGATAGGTGGAAGAGAAAATGATGAGCAAAAACAGAGGTAAGGCCTGCCCTGATGGGGTTCCTCATCTAGGTGAGGAGAAAGACATTAGTAAAAGAGGAGATAATGTAAAATTCCAAGTTACTTAGCTGCTACGAATAGTATCCAGAATATATAAAGAACTTTTACAACTTGACAACAAAAATATAAACTACCCAATAAAAAAAAATGAACAAAGGACTTAGACACTTCTCCAAAAAGGATATACAAATGGCCATATGCATATGAAAAGATGCTTAATGTCATTAGGCATTAAGTAAATCAAAAAACTCCCAACAGGGGCACCTGGCTGACTCTTGATCTCAGTGTTGTGAGTCTGAGCCCCATGTTGGTTGTAGAGATTACTTAAAAATAAAATCTTAAAAAAAAAATCCAAACACACAAAAGAAACAACCCCAACAAACAAAAGTCCAGGACCAGATGGCTTCATAGGTGAATTCTACCAAATAAAGAGTTAATATCTCTTCTTTTCAAAGTATTCCAAAAAGTAGAAGAGGAAAGAAAGCTTCCCAAAATCATTCTATGAAGCCAGCATTACCTTGATACCAAAATCAGATAAAGACACTACCAAAAGAAAGAACTATAGGCCAATATCTCTGATGAACATAGATGCAAAAATCCTCAACAAAAATTAGCAAACCAAATCAACAATACATGAGAAAAGTCATTCATCACAATCAAGTGGGATTTATTTCTGGGATGCAAAGGTGGTTCAATATTCACAATTCAATCAATGTGATGATACATCAGTGAGGGAAAGGATAAAAACCATATGATTTCAATAAATGCAGAAGAAGCATTTGACAAATTACAATATTCATTCATGATAAAACCTTCAACAAAGTAGGTTTTGAGGGAACATACCTCATCATAATAAAAGCTATTATGAAAAACCCACAGCTAACATCATACTCAATGGTGAGAAACTGAGAACTTTTCCCCTAAGATCAGGAACAAGACAAGGATGTCCATTTTCACCTCTTTTATTCATCATAGTACCAGAAGTTCTAGTCACAGCAGTCAGACAACAAAAAGAAATAAAAGGCATCCAAATTCGTAAGGAAGAAGTCAAACTTTTACTATTTGCAGATGACATACTATGTATAGAAACCACCAAAAAACTACTAGAACTGGTAATTGAATTCAGTAAGATCTGAAGATACAAAATTAATGTACAGAAGTCTGCACAATTCTCTACCCTAATAATGAAGCAGCAGAAAGAGAAATTAAGAAAATAGTCCCATTTACAATTGCACCAAAAATAATAAAATACCTAGGAATAAACTTAACCAAGGAGGTGAAAGACCAGTACTCTCAAAACTATAAAACACTGATGAAAGAAATTGAAAACAACACAAAGAAATGGAAAGATTTTCAATGTGCGTGAATTGGGAGAACAAATACTGTTAAAATGCCCATGCTAACCAAAACAATCTACAGATTTAATTCAATCTCTATCAGAATACCAAAAGCATTTTTCACTGAACAAATAGTCCTAAAATTTGTATGGAACCACAAAAGACCCTGAATAGCCAAAGCAATGTTGAAAAAGAAGAACAAAACTTGAGGTATCACAATCCCAGATTTCAAAATAAATTACAAAGTTGTATTGATCAAAACAGTATGGTACTGGCACAAAAACTAGATACATAGATCAATGGAACAGAATAGAAAACCCAGAAATAAACCCACAACTCTATGGTCAATTCATCTTCAACAAAACAGGAAAGAATATCCAATGAGAAAAAGACAGTCTCTTTAATAAATGGTGTTGGGAAAACTGGACAGCAACATGCAAAAGAAACTGGACCACTTTATTGCACCATAAATTTAAAATGGTTTAAAGACCTAAATGTGAGACCTGCAACTATAAAAAACTTAGCGGAGAGCACAGGCAGTAACCTCTTTGACATCAACCATAGAAACTTCTTTCTACATATGTCTCCTGAGGCAAGAGAAACAAAAGCAAAAATAATCTACTGGGACTATATCAAAATAAAAACTTCTGCACAGCAAAGGAAACAATCAATAAAACCAAAAGACATGCTACTGAATGGGAGAAGACATTTGCAAATGACCTATCTGAAAAGGGTTAGGATCCAAAATATATAAAGAATTATAAAATTCTTTTGGGTGTTGAATTATAAAATTCAACACCCAAAAAACAATTAAAAATGGGCAGAAGACATGAACAGACATTCTCGAAAAAAGACATACAGATCGCCAAAAAAGACATGAGAAGATGTTCATCATCACTTACCATCAGGGAAATGCAAATCAAAACTACAATGAGGTATCACTTTACGCCTGTCAGAATGGCTAAAATCAACAACACAAGAAACGACAGGTATTGACAAGGATGTAGAGGAAAAGGAACTCTCACGCACCGTTGGTGGGAATGCAAACTGGTACAGATACTGTGGAAAACCCTATAGAGCTTCCTCAAAAAGTTAAATATATAACTATGCTATGTAGGATCCAGAACTCGCACTATTGGGTATTTAGGTATTTACTCAAAGAATACGAAAACACAAATTCAAAGAGATACATGCACTCTTATGTTTATAGCAGCATTATTTACAATATACAAGATATGGAAGGAGCCTATGTCCATTGATTGATGAATGGATAAAGAGGTCATATTATATATACACATATGTATATATATGTATATAATATATATGTGTGTATATATATGAAATGGAATATTATTCTGTCATAAAAAAGAATGAAATCTTGCCATTTGCAATGACATGGATGGGGCTAGAGAGTATAATGCTAAGTGAAATAAATCAGTCAGAGAAAGACAAATGCCATATGATTTTACTTATATGTAGAATTCAAGAAACAAATGAACAGGGGAAAAAAAAAAGACAAACCAAGAATCAGACTCTTAACTTTAGAGAACCAACTAATGGTTACCAGAGTGGCGGTGGATGGAGGAACGGTGAAAAAGGTGAAGAGGACACTTGTTGTGATGAACACTGAGGAGTGTACAGAATTGCTGATTCACTATATTGTACATCTGAAACTAATATAACACTGTATGTTAATTATACTGGAATTAAAATTTTGACAAAGTCACGTATTGCATGATTCCATTTATGTGTGGTATCCAGAATAGATGAGATGAATCCATGGGGGACAGAAAGCAGTTTGGTGGTTTCCAGCAGCTAGGAGGAGGAGGGAATGGGAATTAAGTATGGGGTTTAACGAGTATCAGGTTTTTGGAGTAATGAAGTTGTTTTAGAATCTGATGTAGGTGGTGGTTGCACAGTACTGTGAATGTCCTAATGACACTGAATTGTACACTTTAAAAGGGTTACGTTATGTTATGTGAATTTTACCTCGATAAAAAGCAAAGAAAACAAAAAAACAAAAAGAGTGGGTGTGAAGACTGGCTAGGTAGTTGTTGGACGAGTTCAGGCTAGGGATTAGACTGTGGACATGGAGAATGGAGCAGTGAATCTCAGTGATAAACTGAAGGTAAGGTTGATGTCAGAGGAAGAGGAGGGGAACCACAGACGGGTTTTGACGTTCACGGCCAACTTAATGCTGCAGAGGGATATTAGTGAGAATTCAGCCAGATCAGAGTTCCCCCCAAACTCATTATCCGACCCTTTTTAAAATGGAGTTACAGAAGCATAAAACCAGTTCTGGTTAAGGCCATTTATTTCTTTCCAATAAAACTTGAAGCTTTCATTTGATCCAGTAAAATTCTTAATACCATCTTTTTATCTCTCTCTTTAAAAAGCCATTTTTATGTGTTCTAAGCATAATAATTATCTACTTGACAAATGTATTCCTAATTACACAACTACTTTATTACATAGTATCAACTTATAAATGCCTGAAGTCTGAGATCTGTCTGGGAAAGAAATTATTTTATTCAATGTATAATGTAATTTCCTCTCAATTATTGAAGGGTTGTGGGAGAAAAGGATTTGGGCTGGAAAGCTCTAGTGTATAATTGTAGAACTTCTGTGTCTGATGGAAATCAGGTATAATGATGAAGTGAGGCAGGATTTATTAGAAATCCTTGCTGGGTCATTGTTTACTATGAAGTATGTGCATCTACATGTGTGCACAGGTTTACATGTGTGCATGAGTGTGCACATATATGTGTATGTGCATGAGTGTATGTGTATTTAATGCAGTAAGAGGAAGTGTCTTTGCCATGAAGTAGTCTCATTTCACCAAGTAGCAAGGAGTTGAAAATGAATGTCCATGTGGCACGAATGCCATCCTATACCAACCTCTGAAATTTGTCTCCTTGTCTTTATAACAGTGGCTATAACCTCTACTTGTTAAAGGGAAATATAGAAAGGTGATGTAGGACACTTTGATCAGCTATTAAAAACTCAAAAGGAGTATAATCATCAGACCTTTTATATTCTCCAACAGCTGAGGATAAATTATAGGGGCAATAGGAATTTTGATGAAAAATATGTTGAAATCATAAACTGGAAGCCTAAAGCACTTCTGGGAACCTTGATAGACCAATTTAGTCTGGTGGTTGGGGGACCAGTAATCAGGGAACGACTTTTCTAATTTGACAGTTTTGCAGAAGTCATTATTGACTATTTTTTATTATGTTAATCACCATACATTACATCATTAGTTTTTGATGTAGTGTTCCATGATTCATTGTTTGTGCATAACACCCAGTGCTCCATGCAGAATGTGCCCTCTTTAATACCCATAACCAGGCTAACCCATCCCCCCACCCTCTCCTCTCTAGAACCCTCAGTTTATTTCTCAGAATCCATAGTCTCTCAAGGTCCATCTCCCCCTCTGATTTCCTCCACTTCATTTTTCCCTTCCTGCTATCTTCTTTTTTTAAAACATATAATGTATTATTTGTTTCAGAGGTACAGGTCTGAGAGTTTTGCTTATATGGAAAGGCTTCTCCAAGGCTTATCTTGGCTCCACCAACTGCCACAGAAGTTGGTTTTTCTCTGTACCAGGATGTGACCACATCCTGGACCATTTTCTTAAGAACTCTCAAGTCCTGATCATTCCCTTGGAGACACTGGACTACTCAGTAGAAGCCCCACTATTACCCCCAAACTGCTTAGATAGACACTGTTCTCAACTATTCCAGTATATATGTATCCCCTAAATTTTCATACTCTTCCATACTCTCTTTCTTCCTCTCACCTACTTTATATGAAAATGTAAACATGCCAAAATGTCTTTTTCTTTTTTTGCCTGTCTCTTATTTTTACAGACTCAATGTCATTTGCTGTGGAAATTCGTGTGTGTGTGTGTGTGTGTGTGTGTATGTGTGTGTGTAGGAGAGAGAGAGATCTCCACCCACATGTAAGAGAAACCAAGTTCCAAATTCTGGGGGGGGGGAACCCACTCAAGGTACAAACTGGTCAATGTTGACCTCCGTAATGGAGAGGAATGTGGCATTATTCAATGGGTCACTGAATCTCTTGCCAGTTTTTCAGTGGAAGAGAAAAGGAGACCAGTGGCTGCATGGCATAGGCAGAATGGGTGTGGATGGGGCAAAGGGGCCGAGTCCTGGCTCTAATCCTTTGCACTAACTCCCTGTGTGATCTTGGGTCATTAGACCTTACTGAACTCATATGTAAAAGAAGCAGTTAAGTGTAGATGATAAATTACATCATCTAATTAAAAACAAACAAACAAGCAGATAATGGTTACCCTGGGGCAGGAATGGGATAACTGGAAGGGCACAGGAGGGCTGTTGTGTTTCCGGCAACATTCTATTTCTTGATCTGTATGGTGGTTACAAGGCTTGTTTAATCACTGTATATGCAGTGCACTTTTCTATATGTATTTTATTCTTCTAGAAAACTTTGTCATACAAAATATGCAAAACAAAAACATTATAGCCATCTGAAATCATTATTAAAAAAATAAAAAGACCCAGGGGAACCAGGGTGACTCATTAAGTGTCCCACTCTTGGTTTTGGCTCAGGTCATGACCTCGGGGTGGTGAGATAAAGCCCCGCATGAGCTCCATGTTCAGTGGGGAGTCAGCTTGAGATTCTGTCTCTACCTCTCCCTTCCCTCTACCACTCCCTCTGCTCTCTCTCTCTCAAATAAATAAATCTGAAAAAAAAAAGAATAAACACATCAAAAAACAACACAAAAAGGCCTCAGAACTCTCACCTTGTTTGAGAGATTGAAGTTTCATAAGGAGACTAGAGATGAATAGGCATGCGGAAAGAAGTAGCAGTACTAACATCACGACAATTTAGGATGGACTACTCTGGACAGCAAATCTCCATCATAGAAATGATTCTCTGTTAAAGTTTCTGTTGAATATAGCCTGGCCACTACACAGTCTGATTTATTTTCATGAACTTCATTCTGAAGCATTTCAATATTTAGTCAATTTCAGGGAGGAGGCAGTAAGTCGAAACCAATGTTGAAAATCAGCTGTCATGTTGTTGCCCGGGGATGCTATGATCCCACAACACCATGTGATGGGACATTAATGTAATCAGGGCACAGGGAGACTAGGAACTTATGAATAGGAATTGCAATCAGTCCTGCTAACACAGATAACAAGAGATAAATGCATCTCTTTTTGCCATTAAAGTCTACTTTCAATTATGGTGGGAATCTGTGTTTAAAATAAAAGGACTCTCGCAGTTGAGGGTTAGAAGGAAAAAACTCTTGAGTAATTGCTGTGGCTTGTGGTCATGAAGCTGTGGGTGGAGGAATGGGATCCATTTATACCACAGAAGCCTGGTGTCCCTGACTTTGAACAGATACCAGCATGTCTCAACTTTGAGACACAGTTCTTGACAAGCTTGGCAGCAAAGAGTATCCTCTCTTGATGTCAGTATCCAAATAGCCAGAAGTTAGTGTTGCAAGACTAAAATCTTACAAAACAAAGATTTATGAGAGAATAAATTGGAATAGCTCTTTTGGAGAGTTCTCCAGCAATCCCTAGTATAATTGAGAATGTGTATTCCTGCAATTTCACCCCAGGTATGTACCCTATAAAAATCCACTCATATGTGCACACAGAGACCTAGATGGAAATGTTCATAACAGCTTTGTGCGTAATACTGAAAAAATGGAAAATTGCTCAAATTCTATTCATGTGGGAAGGATAAATAAATTATGGTATACTCAATCATGGTATACAATCACATAAACATATATACTCATATAATGAAATACAATTCAGTATTGAAAATAATTGAACTAGTATAATTTACATCAACATGAACTTACCTCATTATATTCTTGATTATAAATGCAATTTGCATATGAATACAGAAGAATCTAATAATCTAAAGTTTACCAACATAGAAAAAAATTATATTGGAAAATACTTAGGGATCCATACATAGTAATGGTAAAGAGATGTGTGAAACTAATGAACACTGAGTTTAATATAGTGGCCATCTCTGAGGAGTGAGGGGAGTGTGAATAGCAAAGGGTCACAGGACAGGAATTCAATATGTAGTGGCTTCCCTGTTATTCCTTATATTAGCCATTATCCTTCTTTTAAAAAAGATTTTATTTATTTATTTGAGAGAGAGAGAATGAGCAGGGGGAGGGGCAGAGGGAGAGGGAGAAGCAGACTCCCCGCTGAGCAGGGAGCCCGACCTGAGGCTCGATCCCAGGACCCTGAGATCATGACCTGAGCCGAAGTCAGACACTTAACTAACTGAGCCACCCAGGTGCCTCTAGCCATTATACTTTCTAAATGGCTAAAATGATTTATAAGACAACTTTTAAAAATTAGTCTGAAAGTACAGTTAGGATTTATTCACTCATTTATGTGTCAATCTATTTTTCATCCAATTAATATGTACTGATCTTCTGCTTTATGTAGGTGCTCTTCTAGGAGCTGTGAGAGAAGCAAGAGAAGTAAAAGGCATGATCTGTTCCCCTAAAGGGCTGATAGTCCAGTTGGGAAGACAAGACACAGGAAAATTTAGGCAATACTATGATAAAGAAGAAATCTAAAAGAAATACACAGCTTGAAGCAATGGTACAGACAAAGCCTTATTCCCAGGAATGTGGTGAAAGGTATGGGATATCATGGGCATGAAACAAAAACAATTCATGGGGATATAAATCCACTCATTGGATTCCTGCTTCTTTTTGCCAGGATGCAGTAGAATCTATTAATTTGGCAAGTACTCCCTCTCAGTCCTGCTTTGTTTCTTTTTTTTTTTTTTTAAGATTTTATTTATTTATTTGACAGAGAGAGACACAGCAAGAGAGGAAACACATGCAGGGGGAGTTGGAGAGGGAGAAGAGCAGGCTTCCTGCTGAACAGGGAGCCCAATGTGGGGCTCGATCCCAGGACCCTGGGATCATGATCTGAGCCGAAGGCAGATGCTTAACGACTGAGCCCCCCAGGTGCTCCTGGGCCTGCTTTGTTTTAAACACTTCTTAAACTTACTGAAACTCTGCACAAATGGTGACTTTCCTTCTATGTTGTGTGTGCTTTATCAGTGTAAGTGTAATAGCTCTCCTCATGAGGTGTGACAACGCAGGGCTACATCTACTAATCATTTTGATGCCTTGTGTCAATAGAACTCTTTATGACACCCAAAGAATATATAAGAACATGTCGAGTTGGACCAGAACTGCTTTACCTCTCTCACAAGAGAGCCAAAAGATGTAATACAGGAAAACTCAGTTGACCAGTTGACAACCATTTGGGACTGAGTGAGGGATATTATGGAAAATTCTAGATCATCTAGCTGGTCCTTATCAGCTGTGATACTTCCTGTATTAACTTCTAAAAGTAAGGGATCCTTAAGTCCATGGATGCTTCCAGACCCCCTTTTACCCTGTATTTCTTTAGTTATTGCAGTAGATGGTCTTGAAGATAACAAGCTCCAGAAAATTATTTTCATTGATGGCTTATTTTCATCTATCCTGGAACTCTTTTGAGATATGAAGTGGACCTCAAATACCTAGTATTTTGTAATCAGTGAACCAAATTAAGTTTGCTTCATCTACACTTTCCATGCTTTTTATAGCCTTTAAACTTAGCTCTTCAGTCCATTTTTCCTTTTCTAGAATGAGAAGCTATTCACTTTCTTCCAAATTTTCCATATATTGTCTTATGTTTCAAATTTTGTAATATTCTTGAAAGGTAAATAGGACAAATTCTATTGATTCTTGTGTGTGCACATGACTTTATATGGGAATCTTAGGGGATTGATTAGGTTATATGTTATGCCACCTCAGTTTTATCCTGTGATAGATTATGGCAGAGAGATTGGGGAAAAAATAAAAATCAGGATTTGTGAATTCTGAGTCATGAATTTAGGAAGTCTTACACTGCATCTTCATCATATTTCTTCTAGTCCATGTAAATATCCGGCTGTCAGGAATTCATTGAATATTTAAGCTATAGAGACCTCATGGAGAGTATCATGTTTGAGGTTTCCCAAAGTGAGTCCAGGGATTGTTACTGCCGAGGTACCATTATAAATGGCTTTCACTCAGAAATAAAGGATCCCATGGTCAGTTTTTTCTGGGATAAATCAGGTGAATTAAAGTTAGTCAGGCTTCCATCCTGTAGGACTTTTTGGAGCCTCTAGGATGGTAATGTGATGGCATGTCTCTGAGAGGGATTGGAGTTTGCATCATTTTCTGAACCTTGTTTATAGTTTGTTGTTGTTCATATGCTACTTCTTATGAAAAACATTTGGGGAAACAAAGATCTAACCCAACTTTATTATTTCACCCAAGCAAAAATTAAGGTGTAGAGATGTTAAAGTGATTACTAACATCCTGCAACAGGTCAGTGCTGACACTGAGCAAGGAGAGAGGAAGAGAGGGCTCACTGAAAAATATTTTCCTGAACAGGTATGGTTAGCATGCTGCAGATTTTTACAGTGTGTGTAATGCTAATGACTGAAATGGACTTGTCTTTTAACTAAAGAGGAAGTGATATGTCGGTTGTGATATTATTGAGTTGTATTACCAAACATATCCCTTATCATTACATGCATACCAGAAATAGTTTATAGCAGAAACAATACTCCTACATTACTTATTATAGCACCCAGGATAATAAGGATAGGCAGCTTAACATTACTAACATAAACAACACACATATAAATACCTTAGTGATGTACACACAATTACTAATTTATATTTTCATAGATTAATAGTTGATTAAATGAGAATGGACCTTCAAGATTGTTAAATTTAATGCTTTCAGGTTTTTTTAAATTTTTTTTAAAAAGATTTATTTATTTATTTGAGAAAGAGAGAGAGAGAGAGCATGAGTGGGAGGGGCAGAGGGAGAGAAACTCTCAAGCAGACTCCGTGCTGAGCACAGAGCCTGATGCCGGGCTCAATTTGATGACCCTGAGATCATGACCTACTTGTAACACTTTTGGTTTTTAATTGAGGAAACTGAAGTTCAAATGGATTGAATAATTGAAGTCACACAACTTGTGAAAGATCTAGGATGAGAATGTGGTTCTCCCTGTTCTTACTCTGTGGTATTTCCAATTTTGTGTAAGTGTTGTTGTAATGCTAAATTATTAGAGATAGCTTATGCACTACTACATTTTATTCTCATTCAGTTTTTCATTTGTTTTTGCTGGTTAAAGTATGATTCTGAAATAAATAATTTGTCATTCATGGGTGACTAGATCTCTTTTTCACTGAAGGCAGAGAATGAAGACTGTTACTTATCCCACAGGCAGTGTGAGGGTCGAGAAGTAACTATTTGTCAAAAGCAGGATTTATTAATTATAACTCCTCTTGTTTAGAGATATTTCATGTCCATTTATTTTCAAGGAGGAGGGATAGCTCTTCCTTCTCATATATACATGCCATCTGTGCTACAAAGCATAAATAAGAGCAGTAAGTAAATATAAAGGCTGTCTAGCTCAGAACAAAATAGCAACAGCCCTTTGTAATGCACAGTAGAGACAAACACTAGTATGCATTTGTTATTCTTTTTTTTGACTGAGAAGAAAGGAAGATATGAGTTTGCTTCTCCCTAGGCGTGGACCTGTATCTCCAAGCATGCTTGGCATCATCAAGAATGCTTTGCAATCACATCCTCGCTTTCATTGGAAGAAGGTCCTTTATCCTTTCATTGGGACCTCTTAGGTCTGAGCACTACTGCTGATGTCTGAATTGCTCTGCTGTGCCTGACTTTCTGGAAAGAACCCCCCCCGACCCAGTCATAGAAATGCCTGCTCTGTGTATATTACATCCAAGTTCTTCTCCATGTGAAGAACTCCTCAGGGGCCAGCATTCCTGTCTTTTTCCAGTCTAGATGTTTTCTCTCAAAGATATCTGACTGCCTGTCTCTAAAAGCAGGTCATTTTACCCAGCAGGCAGTAATCATGAGGTTGGCTCCATTGTCTCTGATTGTGGCCCCAGTTTGCCTATAGTGTTCTGTGTTGACTGAGCAGAGCTTGTTTTTCTCAGGCACTGATCCCCAGGCTTTAAGTCCTCCTACCTAGATCACCAGGATTAGCCTGCACCTTCCTCATCTTGTTTCTCTAGAGCCAGATCCTTTCCCATCTGCTATTTTTGCCATAGACACTTTGCCAAAGGCCCGGTACTTGCTACTCCTTCAACTCTGTGCCTTCACATACTTGGCCAGCCTTATCCTATTATGCCTAATATCCCAAAGGAGCTTTCCAACTGGAAGCCTGGAAGATTTCAGTTGATTAGGGGAATATTCTAGAACATATACACTCACTTGTCAAAGGTGATCCTTTCCCTGGAGGTGCTGGCTCTTGGTACTTCTAACACTATTCTCAAGTGTAGATTTTGTCAGTATTGCACCACAGAGGTGGATGCTTCTTCTATCCTAAAAAAGTGAGAATAAAATTTTATGTGATCTGGGACAAGATTAATGTCAGAGGTAGCAATGATATTAGAATATCTAGAGTACCTGGCAACTCAGGTCCAAACTGTTACAACAATTATCCATCTCCACAGATGAATATGAGTCCTTCATCAGAATCCAAGTCCATCTGGATTTCCCACTGCGTGCCTAAGAAGTTTGCCTTTGGATGAGAAACTCAATGTGGTTCCCTATACATTGAGATTCTCTATCTCCTTGAGATGCTCTTCATGTCTCTGTCCAAATGAGATGAACACTGTAGGGTTTTAATGAAGTTGGCTGGTGAGCTTTGGGGGAAGGGAGGCAAGATTTACTCAATTATTAGAAGATAGACTAAGACATTAGGCTTTCATCAGAATATTCAGCTGTTGTTCCTAAACAGCACTGCTGACTCCAGAGTTTGAATGCTTGTGATTTATAGGCACCCTCAAGAATTTACAGATTATGGGTTTAATAATTTGGGTTATGACAAATGCCTCTATGTGTCCAAAACCAAATTGTGGTGGTACTCAATTTGCCTTTTGCCTCGAAGAAAGAAAGAATGGGTAATATAGAGTGGGAAATATGGCCTGGAAGGAACTTTACTTTTATTTTATTTATTTATTTTTTTAAAAAGATTTTATTTATTTATTTGACAGAGAGAGCGAGAGTGAGAGAGGGAACACAAGCAGGGGGAGTGGGAGAGGGAGAAGCAGGCTTCCGACTGAGCAGGGAGCCTGATGCAGGGCTCGATCCCAGGACTCTGGGATCACGACCTGAGCCAAAGGCAGATGCTTAATGACTGAGCCACTCAGGCGCCCCAGAACTTTACTTTTATTTTAAAATAATTTTTATTTATAGCATATAATCATTAAGGTAATAGGTATTTAGTGTCCAGTATTTGCAAACTACAGAAAGAAAAATACTCAAATAAAAATAGAAACCACCAAAATCCCACCAGAAAAGTATAAATGCATTCTCTTGTAAATCTGTCTGGTCTTCACATACGTGTATATAAAAATAGATAATGATATCTAATGACATATATAATATATAAATTTCCTAGCTAGCTGACTGGAATTTTAACAACAAAAAGCAGTTATTTTGGTTTCATAATTCTATGTAGACTTTTCCGCTATATGATATATTATTGGGCACTTTTTCCTATACTTTAAATATTCATATAAATAATTTTAATAGTTGTTTACAAGTCCATAGTAAGAATGTACCACTGTTTATATAATCAGTTTATCAACATTTAGGCTCTTTGCCTAAAAAAATAGAAATAATTATTCAATGCCCATTTTGATAGAATAAACTTTGAGTATATCTATGGTTATGTCCTCAGGTTTCTAGAAGAGGGATTACTAGGTCAAATATATACACATTTTTAAGATATTTGACACATATGAACAAATTGCTTTCCGGAAAGATTTCACCTACCCACTGCCCTATCACACTGTTATCATTACAAAAATTTTTAAAAACGACGTTAATTTTGATAAATTAGGTAAGTAAGTTTTAGTCTTCATATATATGTTAGATTATTTATGAGCTTGGCATCTATTAATTTGTGATTTGTATGTACATATATTTTGAACAAATCTTGGATGTATATCTGTTACAGTGTTCAATTTGTCATATTGATATGTAGGAATTATTTATGTTTTGAGGCTAATATAACTGTTTCCTCTCATGTCTTTCAAAATTTCTTCCAGTTTATTGTTTATTTCCTAGTTTGCTTAAAGATGATATGTATTTTTGTCTGTGTAATTATTTTAGAAATGAGAAGAAAGAGATAGAGCTATTTTTTCTAAAATATCTATTTGCAGCTTGAAAACTCAAAGTTCACATGCTGATGTAAAATATAGCATTACAAAATGGGTTTCCACAGAACAGCACATTTGACATTTGATTCTTTATCTTTGCTGTGTTTCTGGACAAGAGGCATACTGAATTCACAGCCTATGTTCTCTTTGCCCAACATTTAGGGAGATTGATGTTCTTGCATGCAAACAGTATATCTACAGGGAAACTGCTCATAAAGTCTCTTTAAAGATGCTTCGTGGTATAGACTTTGGCGAAAAGAGAAAATCCCAACTATATTGTTTCAAATTCTTTGAGAAATCAGCAGTTGAGGTTTGACTGATGGACATTTCCCACATCATTTGTGCCCAACATCTCTGAAGTTTACCTCTGAAAACTCTAATACATCTTCCCAGAGGAAATACATAAAGTGATTTTTCAGGTTATGAGATCTTTTTGCTTCCTGTATCTAATGCAGACAGTAGGCAGGTTGGAAAAATGACCAAAACAAATATCATAGACACAAGCAAAAAAAGAAAAATAAACCCATAAAATTGAAACAAACAAATGAAAAGGTATTTTAACTCTTAGCACACAGCTATCTTTAAATATCTTTGAAGTCCTTTTTCATGTAACCCTAGTGTATTAGGTAACTTGATTCTTGCCTTTCAAAATATAAGAGTACCATCAGTTGAAGTTGACCAATCTGGGATACAAGTAGAAATTTTTTGTCCTACTACAAGCTGAAGATCAAATCCACTCTTGCATAAAACCTTCTCTCCACATCTTACAATGATATTTAAAATTATACAATGTCAGGTAAATAGAGGGTCTTATAGGTCTTCTGATTAAGTGGTCCTAACAAAGAAGATCAGGACTTAGTTGTGTACTCTTGTCCATCCCAAATGAATGCAAAATCTTTTCCTCATGAGAAATAATGGATTTTCCAGATGAATGGTCAATACTCTGTATCTAAAGATCATGTTAACTTGCTTTTAGAAATTTCTTTAGCAAAGAGACCACATTTGACACAATAGCTGTATTTGAAGTTGCTCCTGGGTTGAGTTTGTATTAGTTCACTGTCATTTTTTTTTTTTTTTTTTTGGTTCTAGCTGATTTTTCTAGTGGCCAGACTGGTAAATTAAATGCATACAATGGAAAGTACCACACTTTATCATTTAGGTCTTTATCAGTGGTATATAATCTCTGCCTTCCTAATATGACAGTTTCCGTTGCTTTCACTTGTTTTTTCCTCTGTGATAGTTATCATCCCATAGGCCAAGGAATCAGTGTGGGGGCTCTGCCAATTAGCAAGTATGTACAATCTAATTATAAATTTTGAGACTAGGCAAATGACCTCTGGTATATCTTTGAGCTGGACCTGGGTCACAACTCCATTTACTAACTGGCATCTTACTCTAATTGGGTGAAGCATAATGATACTGTGGGTCCCCAGATATTAATGTCAATTAGAGCCATGTATCCAGTAATTTTTGAAATGTTTGGATATTCACATTCCCCCAATGGTATGGTTACCCAATTATATGATTGTATTTCCCTTTGGGGAAGAATTAAGTGTATTATGACCATATATGCTTAATGTCATCATATTGCAGCTCCTTTCTTCTGGGAATGAGTCTTCTCCTTCAGTCCATTGGTTCTGAGAACCGGCTCAAGTCTGGAAACTGGGCAAGAGATTATGACTTTATTGAAAAAATTTCCCTCAGCCTCCTGGTTATCTGTCTTTGGCGCATATAGATTTACCTTGGCACTACAGATACTGTGTTTCATATAACACAGTATCCATAAAGCTGTCTGTAGGTCAAGACCACATTGGCTACTGTTCTTACCTTGCTACTTGGCTCATTATAATTATTGTCACTCTGTATTGATAGTTAAATGCCATCATCTGACCTTGCTGTTTCAGAACCTTATCATTTTCATTGCTATAAGTGAGAATAGTTCTATAATAGTATCTCCTACCATTAGCTCTGGCCTCCATGAGAAAGCAGCTCCTGTCTCATTTCTCCCTTCACAGCTTTCAACTTCCATATGGTATCTCATTCAGGCTCACAACCAAGTGATTATTGGACAGTTGTTGGCAAAATATAGATAAGTTTAAGCAGAGTTGAGGTTGGCACTCGAACCCAATGGAGGGAGGGGTTGACATCAGTGGTGTTTACAAATGAGTGAACATAAGGAACCATGGGATCTAGCTGGGTAAAAGAAGGGGGGGTGAGAGTCATGAGGTGAGGAATAAAAAGGAGGCAGGGGTAGGTATTAACGGTGGGGATTGTGGGTTATTGTCAGGGCTTTGGATATTATTAGATATGTAACAACAGTAGTCATTAAAGTGTTTTAAAATGTGTGCACAAATTCATGAGATCTAAGAATAGAGATCAATTCATTCTCTAGAGCACTTTGCTTTGAGGAATTATTTGACCAACAATGAAAGTGAAGGAATGGAATAGTATGGGAAGTAGTGGGAAGGTTTCTATGACTGGAATAAAGGTAACCAGGGCAGGGAGGGATGAAGGAAATGAAGCAGGAGAGATAAACCTGTGGGCGCATAATGAGAAAGGCTTTAGAGGATCCTTGCGCAGGGCATGCTTGGGAGCAATGGGACAAATGACTTTCCTTTGGTTACTTGTCACCACATAGTTGCCATGTGGTGATGCAGCATAATCCCAAACTGAGGGGAATTAATGTTTAGATAGAATGGAATGACACGTGTTTTAGGATGCTAAATCATTTTAATGTTTTTAGGGTCCTGAATCAGAAGGAGATCCATGATGTTTGGGGGGCAATAATGACTCCACTTTATTGCTATTCATATCAGTTGCTTTCTGTGCTTGTGGCTGAGGCTCTGTGAGCTGGGCTTCTGATGAGGCTTTACCGCAATGTAACATTTGGCAGTTTTCCAATTCTAATTCAAACTGTAGCAAATATATTAGGGAAAATGGAGGAAAGGGTGGTATCTGTGAGTTTTATATTGTTTTTATCCATGTCACATAAAGTAAAGCTCAGTACATGCATATGGAACTATTTAAAAAGGATTTAATAAAAGGCATTTTTAAAAAGATTTATTTATTTATTTGAGGGGGGAAGGGTAAAGGGAGAGGGTGAGAGAGAATCACAACAAACTCTCTGCTGGTAGAGCCCTCAGTGAGGCTCGATCTCACAACCATGAGATCATGACTTGAGCCAAAATCAAGAGTTGGATGCTCAGCTGACTGAGCCACCCAGGAGCCCCTAATAGAAGGCATTTTAAGAATAAATCAAAATCACTACTCTATATCATTGTCTACTTTCTAAAATAGCTTTAGCCTCCCATTGTAAGCTCTGCTTTTTCTTCATAGGTTTGAATGATTGAGAGTTGGATGATGTAAGGCAGTCTTATAGATCAGTATTTACTAACAATTTGGTGTGAACAGAATCTTGTATTGTTCCTAATTTTGGCATTACCTTCATGAGGACAGTGGTTGTGTTGGTATATTTTTGGATTCCTTACTGTATACTGTGCAGATATAGACTTAGCCCAATGACAATCCATGGAAAGACCTTACTGAGAGCCCCAGAGTCTATGCCAGGCACCATCCTTGATTTGGAAATAGATGCAGAAGACTCAGTTCTTGCACCTAATGTCTCACACAACTATTTGAGCATTTTGTAGGCAGCCTCAAATCTGCTTTTGAAAGTAGGTAAAATATAAGTGACTTTGCATGTGTTATTAACATATGTGTAACTGTGGTATGACCTTCTTCTCATCTCTCCTCCTCAGGAAGTGCCTGGTCTTCAGGAGCCCTTAATAAATATGTGTCGTTAAAGAGTTACCCTTCTGTGAAAATAAGGCATACATACATGGTAAAGTTAAATAACATTATGAAAGATATATAAAAGATAAATATAACAACAATTAAGTAATCACAAATACTTATCAAATTGAATTGTTGAGGTTTGTAAAAAAAAGGAATGCTTTGTCTATTTCCTTATATATCTTTCAGTTATATATGCTAACAAAGCAAACACAAACCCAGAAGATGTCCTAGAATACTTATGAAGAAACATGCAAATGTGGGGGACGCATTTGTGTTGTGGGACAGGTCAGATTGCAGATTACAATTTTTCAGGTTTTGTGGAATTGTGTAATATACACCTTGGGAAATAATTACCTAACCTCTGCTACATGGTTAATGAAGAGACAGAGTAGGGTAGATTTGGGTGGTCGACAATCATAGATCAAAGGGCCAACATCTGGTTTGCAACAGATACTTGCTTCAAATTGAGTCATGTCTATAGAAGGCTTAAATAGGATGAAACATCATGAAAAAGAGTTGCTCCCAACATTAATAATCACAACATCTCACTGGACACCAGAAAGCCATTCCTCCCTTATCTCAGCCTGTCATTTAAAATAGAATAGCTTTGCTTTCAAATTTCTCCCTTGGAGTTTCTGGTGGTTTTGACATTTTGCTAGCTGTTCTTTTAGAATTGCTTTTTTTTTTTTCATAGAAAAAGAAAAAGTTCCTTAGTGAAACAGAGTATCTATGAGGTTCATTGCTTTGCTGAGGCATATACCATGTGAACCAAACAACCTCTCTCCAAAGCACTCTCATCTCTCCTGTAAAAATTTCACTATAGGATCAGTTGCTCACTAATGCTCAGAAGGTGTTTTATTTTATATACAGATTGACATTAATGCAGGCATTGGCTACAAAGATTTCATAACCAACATAATGCATGAGATAGTGAGTGATGAGAAGTAAGGAAAGGGAAACAAAACTGACTTTGCATTTTGTCTTCCGGCCATTATTCCCTATTTTACATATGGGAGAGAATGACAACAGAACTAAGGACTTATGATTAAAGCTAAATATATCAATATACCAGACACACATCCTTAATCCCCAGATCCAGTGTATTATTTATGGGCTACATCAAGTTGCTTTCAACCACAAGTTGATATAGATACAAACCTCTATATATGTTGCTTCCAATGGTTACTTGGTTTGTCTCATCTATAGTCCTTTTCTTTTAACTTAGAAAAAGTGCTCGAACCCCTCTTATCCATGGAAGTTTCTGCCCAGATAGCAGAACACTGGTGCAAAGCTGTTAAGGTATCTTTCTGGACTGTTCTCTGTGGTCCACTGCCCTGTGGTTCCCAAGACTGGAAACCTGGGGTATTCTCATGTGCAGAGAATTGATTTGGAAACCTTTAGCATTGATGAGACTCTTTTCATTGAAGCACTCAGTTTAATCATTACATGGATAAAAGATGGTCACATTTCCTTGCTTTGTAATTTGATGACCAGAGCCCATTATTATTATAAATGTATCTCTCTGTCTTTCAACAATTTTTATGAATACAATCAAAAGGTAAAACATTGTGTCTCATGTGTCTTGGAGACATCTCCTTCTTGGTACCTGTGTACCTCTACTGTTCTTTGTGTTTCTCAATGATCACATATTCAGGCTTTTAAGAGGTAAGCAGCATGCAAGTTATGGATGCTGGCTGTGCAGGACTTCCAAAGATGGCAAGTGCAGCTGGAAAGCAGGTCTGTCAGATTTCCAGGGTCAAAAATGTCATGAGTAAAACCTATAGAGGTCAGAGTTGAGTGACACAGGTAAAGGGGGGTTTTGGCACTCACCTGTAGCCCACTGAGAAAGTGCAGTTCTGAGATATTCAATGGTAATCATTTTTTAGCTCTGTGTAAATAATTTTAAATCAACGATTATTTTATATTTGCACAATTGTGTCAAAACTGACATTGGCAATTCTTTTTAGATGTGTCACTATCTCTAGATTTAACCATGGGAACTTTGAATTTGTCCTGTTTTAAATCTGGTTCCCTAGGGGTACCTGGCTAGCTCAGTCGGTAGAGCATGTGACTCTGGATCTTGGGGTTGTAAGTTTGAGCCCCATGTTGGGTGTAGAGATCACTTAAAAATAAAATTAAAAACATTTTAAAAAATCTGGTTCCCTATATGTATTTATTCTACAGGGATTACTGTGTAAATGACATAGTGAGGAAGTGCTCTCAGGTGAAACCAGTAAAAGAGCAAAACTCAAAAACAAAAACCAAAAAAGTGCAGGAGAAGAAACTGGGCAAACATGTTTCAGGAGAAATCCAGCTTCAGCCTGATTCCACCAGAGGCAAGTCGGCTGGGCTGTGTCAGGGTGTTGTATAAATGACGCTTCTTTCGAAGGTTATTCTTAGCTGACTGAAGCTGTATAATTTGAGATTTGTAAGAGGATATACCCCTATTATTCCTATGGTCCTGATGAGTAAGCAATCATACTTCATTCAGATTTCCTTAGTTTTTACCTAATGTCCTCTTTCTGTTCCAGGATCTCATATAGGATACTGCATTACATCTTAATAGTTATGTCTCCTTAGGTTCCTCTGGGTTGTAAGAATTTCTTAGATTGTCCTTGTCTTGATGACCTTGACAATTATGAAGAGTACTGGTTTGTGTTTATAGAATGTACTTTTATTTGTATTTATCTGATGGTTTTCTCATTAATGTCTCATAAATGTGTATAGGTTTTAGGAGAAAGATCACAGAAATGATGTGCCGTTTTAATTACATCATATTAGGGGTACCTACTATCAACATGACTATCATTGCTGATGTTGACCTTGATCACCTCGCTAGATAATGTTTGCCAGGTTTTTCCTCTATAAAGTCATTCCTCCAAACCATTTCTCATACTGTAGTTTTTAGAAGGCCACTTAAATCTATAAAGAGAATGCATTTTTGCTTCCTGCTCAATCAATGGTGCACTCTTTTTTTTTTTCATATACACTTAAAAAAAAAATCCCAAATCTGAAGGACAAACAAGGGCCATATCAGGCAGGATCAGGTGAATGGTGTTGAGGATTTTGAATTTTGTCCAGAGAATAAGGATAGTCATTGTTAGGGAGTGAGATGTTAAACAGAGGAGTGACATATTAAGAGGCATCCTTGGGGATCTGGAAACTGTGGCATTAAATCTATTTAAATAGAGGAGAGCTTGATTCTGATGAAAGCCTACTTACTTTTGGCCAAATGAAGGATACTTATATGAATAGCAATACTAGTTCTAGATTTTTTTTTCGACTCTCTAAGACATTATTTTATGTTGTGGCATCCATCTCGAAACTCTACTCTTGCTGACCCTGACAGGTGAGGTTGGGAAGAGTCTGGCTGTGTTTTGGTTCTGGAGACTGTAGAGCCCCCTTGTGAACTGCTTCTATGCCCTCTTGTTACTTCCCTCAGATATTCACTTCTTTGAGAATCCAAACTGCAAAAGCAATGGACCTGGGAGGGGTGAACTTGGAATCTGGAGGCTGACAGGGTTCTATGGAAAAGCAACAGCTATGAACTGGGAGAAAGTTAAGCTGCCTCTCACCTTCCCTCTCCATCTTTCCTCAGGACTGGTGTTCAAGCTGTGCAGGTTAACATGAGTAGCTATAGATAGACTTTTAATTGGATTAAATATCAATTTACTTTAATGGTAGCAATTAGAGAATTGACCAAATCCATCGAGACTCTTGAGGCACAGAAAGAGTTAGAAATTAAGACAGGAATTTACTGTTGTTTCTGGGCTGCTGCCAGCTCCTTAAACCCATTCTGAGGGATATCCTCACCTCCCTTTCCCAAATAGAATTTGCTTTAGAGTTTTTGCCCTCCCCTCACCCCTACATGCACAGCTACTCTTTTCGTTTAATGTGTTTGTCACTGTCTGCCTCTTCTCCCTTCACCCATCCGCCAATAACTCCACCTCACCCCCATCCATCTCATCTATCCCAACCGCTCCCTTTTCTTTCTCTCTTCCTCCCTCCTCTTTCTTTCTTTCTTTCTTTCTCTCTCTTTCTCTTTCTTTCTAAAACTTTTATTGATTGCTTTATGAAAGTGAAAATACATGAAAAATTATGAAGAAATTATATATGATAATATTATATCAGGAAAAACTTCATAAGAGTCATCTTTATGTGGTGAAATGAGTTCCCAGGAGAAATAATAAGAGGCCAATCACTTCAGTTATTTAACACTCAACTCTACAAAATAACCAGGGATATATGGCCAGGAGGGCCCTAGCCTCAGCTATATTGGAATGAAGAAAATAATCTTGACAGGAATTTTCTATGTTCAGCTCAGTTTTTCTCTAGGATGAGTTGTAACTCTTGCTGAAATGAACTGTATCTACCCTCGGTAAGAATCATTGCTTTCCTGTTGGCCAAATTCATCAGAAACTAGAACAGTAACAACAACAACAAATTCAGGATGCTCCTCTCAAGAAGAAAACTGTTCTTATAAAGAAACCTGTTCTTGTTGCCAAAAATTAAATTTGATATTGAGGGACCTAAGTTCTTATGCGAGGCCTGTTCCTGATTTCATGATCAGGAGAGAAAATCCTCTGACACTTCAGGACAAAATTTCCTCATTATATATCACTTCCTGAAGTGTCTGTATGTAATTTTTCCCCCCCATAGTGAGTAAAGCAGTAAAGCTTTCCCCACAAGAACACCTGTTTTCCAATACAAGTTTTCAGTGAGGTCTACTTCTTATTTTCTATATTCTAGCCCTGTAGATCACTGTAGCCCTGTAAACCTTTTAACATAAAATATGTAAATATAAACATTGATTGCTACACTGAGGCAGTTCAGTGTCTTTATTGCCTGGCACTCTAGGGTAGGGCTAACGGAAAAGAGGTTGCTCTTTTCTGTTATCCCTTGATCTTCCTGAAACTTACCTACTTTGATTCCATAAACCAATAGGACCTCCTCATATGATGCATACTTTATGAATCATTTTCACAAGTATCTTAGTTGATCTCTTTAATTTGGGAATTACTAACTCCATTTTATAGATGAAGATCTTGGAGTTGAAAAGGAAACATAATTTGCTTAGTGACACAGGGCTAGCAAATGGCAGAGCTGGAACACAGTGCTGGATCTGTCTCCAAAGCCCCATAGTTTTCTCATTGTACCACCCTGCACTTCTCAAGCCTTTTTGCGACCTCAGCCTAGGAACATACAGAGGTTTACGTGCTGAATACCCCTTATTCTCTGTTTATGTTTGGTCAAATAACCCCACACACTGTTTTAGTCAGTTTCCAAAGCACCTTCTCTACATGTAATTTTTCATTCACAGGAAAGCAAATGCAAATTCTTTTGGAGTTTATGCCTCAAACTTGAACAAATTAGTTCTTTATATGGGTAGCCAAGAATTGGATCCATTTTGCCAATCTTTTTTTAGATCCCTCTTCCCCTAGCATCCTTACCCAATGTCATCTCAGCAGGCCAGAACCCGTAACAGTGTTTGACTCGACTTTGAGAAAGCAGCTTTTTGGAGTAACAACTTACTTATATCAAACTCCTGTCTTGTTGATCTGAGTTGCAAATCCCTGCTAATAAAGCTTTAGTTCAGGACAATAAATAAATAAAAAGAAAAATCTTCTATTGTTTGTCTTGCAGTTTTCCTACTAGTGTGATTCTCTGAGAGAAAGCCTGTCTTTCTAGAAATCAGACTTACCAACATATCTGGAAACCAAGAGGCCAGAGCAGAGTTAATCAGCAGGCAACACCATTGGTTTCTCCAGAAGAAGCTAGGAGATGGAGTATTTGTAGTTGGTACGGTGAGGCTGGACCTATGGTAGTCGTGGTGGTGGTGGTAGTTGAGTGAAAACAATTATAATCATAACCATGATAGCTGCTTTTTACTGCTAAGCACTATAGTAAATATAGTAACACATTGTCTCACTTAAAACTCCTAAAAAGTCCATCAGGCAGATAATAGTTCTCCATTGTTCAGATGAGAAAACCAAGGCGTTGTCAGGATCTCATGATCTGTTCCACTATTCACAATGTGCTTCATGACCAAGGCAAAAGGGGTACAAAGAGCTGTCTATCCAGTACTCAATGTTGATGGTATTTATCTTGTTACTCTTACTTCTTCCATACTCCAGGCCCTGCTGCATTGTGGCTGACTCATTATATCTCTTCTGTACTTTCCAGGTATAGGGAGGGAGAGCTGGAAAAGCTAGCCAGTGCTATGTCCTTTAGTTCACTAAATGGTTCTCATTGTCTGTAAAACAGAAGCAGTGGGGTAAGGACTTGGGGTTTGGTCATCTTGACCTCTTATCTTCCAGTTTGTGATGTGACCTTGGACAGGACCTTTTACCTCCTAGATAGCGACTTCCTTGCCTTAAACATAGGGATTGAGTGAGAAGATCACTAAGGTTCTTACCTGTTACAGAATTGTGTTTCTATGATCACACTTTTCAGTCATTTATTGCCTTTAAACAAAAGCTATACAAACAAGAACTTGGTGTTATATAATCTCAGACTTCTCTTAAGGATGAGTTAGACCTGACTCAATGCACACTGATTGGAAATCAATATGATTAGTTTTGTTTTAATATATCATGAATCAACTTGAGAAAATAAATCAAACAAAACTAAGGCTTCATGTAATATGAGGTAATAGGGCTTTTTTTTTTTTTAAATGTCAGAACAATAGTGGATCAAACCTGGGTTTTGCCAAATATCATCTGTGTCACAGTATAATAATTTTCAAAAAGTTAAAAACATGACTGTTGTATAGATATAGAGAGAGCATGTGTCAAAGATGATCCAACTCATTAATGAGGGAACCAGCAATATGATAAAGCTGGTTCAAAGACTACTTGAGGAACAGAGATCGATGTAGTCTATCAGTAAAGACATACTAAAATAAGTTTGCAAGTTAGACACAAATGCTGGTGGTCCACAGAACCATAAAACTATTACATTTGGAGTTATTTTTTCTATTGGACAAGAATCATTTGCATTCCTATCAGAGCGACATCTATAATTTAGCATGTAACTCAGTGTCAATTACTATCAATCAATAGTTAAAAAGTTAATGTTGTTTACTATGAAGATAATAGTTGTGTGGGCTTGTTAGATAATGATTGAATATTGAAAGGACACAGCTGTCTTTGTGTTTTATTTTTATGTTCTGGATAAATTTTATTATCAGTTGAATACCCTGTTAAATACATTATTTTTCTCTACCTAAGATTCAACATCTATAAAAGCAGTAAATAATAATCACTTTATAGGGTTGCTGTGAAAATTACATAAGATAACATGTATAAATCATGAAGGTATATACCAAAACAGACTACTTTTCACTCCTTTCTTTTGGATTTTGAAGGTAGCTACATTCAAAATGTCAGTAATTATCAGATTTCCATGTGGTGTCCTTAACTTCAAGCTTATGCCAAATGGCCCTTTGAATCTCCTACCCCAGAAATAACAGACACAAGAGAGAGGAAAGCACTAACGAGTTTACCTATTACCCACTCACACATTATTATTAAACAGTAAACTGTGTTGAGTGTGTGTGTGTGTGTGTGTGTGTGTGTGTAGAGGGAGCAGAATAGAACTCAAACTTGAGAAATATTGATAAATATTTTTAGTTAGACATTATTATTTTTACTGATTTAGATATCTTTCTGGCAAGAGTCTATATCTCATGCATATTGCCAGATGATTCTCTATTAGACGTTAACATCCTAATTAGGTTTCATTTGTGTAGATCGTGATTTCTGTCCTTATTTGATGCACAGACTCTAATTTACAGGTAAAGTACAAGCATCTTACAGTTCTCTGGCTGTTAAGTCTCACAGCATTTAAATATTATTTATTCCTGCAAAAGGCTAATCCCTGCAACCATTGTGTCTGAGATAAGAGAGATTTGAACCTCCTGTAACAGACCACACTGCCCCTGGTTTATAATGATCATGCTCTTCCTATAGGACCTCCTGCCAAGATAATCTTTTCTCCAGTTCTGAGCACAGGCAATGATCAAGTGGTCACCATGTGGTCAAGGAATTGACCATGGCAATTTCTCAGGAGTTCGTTCCTCACTGTTATTTTAAGTTTGAGTTTCTTTGTATCAAATAATTAGCAGTTATAAAAAAGAACTTTCTGGGATTTCTAGAAATATTGAATATCTGCGTTTTCCAGTATGGTCACTAATTACATGTGACCATTGAGCAGCTGAAGTGTGCCTATTGAGGAAATAAATTTTTAATTTAATTTAATTTAACTTAGTTTAAATTCAAATGTAAACAGCTCCTTGTGGCTAGTGGCTTCTGTATTGAACAGTGCAGTTTTGCAGTCTCAAAGCTGGAGTTCACAATCCATCTTAAAGACATTACGGGATAGAGCCTGTCGTCTGTCCCAAGTTGGTCAATCAAGCAGTACACTCTTTGAGGACAAATATACCTTATGTTTCTGTCCATATTTGCAATTTCTTCCATATGAAATGTTCTTAGGAAGACTTCTACTTATAAGAAGATGGAGTGAATGACTTTTCCCTATTCCTCCCATCAAGTATAATTAAATACTCTTCTTTTGTGGTCATTATCTTTATCAACCTGATAAAAGATGACCAGTAGATAAATAATTACAATATTTTGTGATAAATGAAACCCACTATCACATACCATTTTACATGCATGATACTAGTAAATGTTCCTTATAATTATTGAGAAGACTTTATGGCTACCCCTACCTGAAGAGACCAGTGAATGTCTAATGAGATAGTCCTTGATCTGAAACTTGAAATAAAAGAGTTTACTAAGTGGACATTTCTCACACAGGGAATAGCATGTGCAAAGACCTGGTAGCATTAAGTAATTTGTGAATTGCACCTTCATTGCATTTCATAGACAGCTATAACTTGTCCAAGGTCATGAAATTACTTCAGCAGCAGAGCTTTGCATTGAAGTCAGTTTTCTTTCCATATCATCTTTCTTCCCAACTGCCAGTATCCAGGCCCTTATTAATTCGCCAGTTTGAGTTTCCTGAATGGAATGATGCTCGACCAGTTTCCTTCCAAATGAGTGCTCAAAACATAGCATATTTATTATTTTTGATTTTGAGCCACATTTCTTTGGGTGCACCACCTTAGCGAATTATAACAGATCATAAAATTATATCAAATGCAATCGAAACCAAAACACACAAATGAGATCTGGGATTCAGATACTATAGCATGTTTTTACCTTTAATTCCCTTTATGATTCCCTGGAAGCTGTGGTAGATTGCCTTTTGTAATCTGATTTTATTTGGCCATTTATCTTCCCTTCCCTCCTCTGTCCTATCCTCAATTTCAAAAGTGAGGGAGACCAACCCTCTTGCTGTAATCTGAGCCTGTGCAAATTAAGCCAGGGCCAAGGTCATGAAGGACATCGGATTTATAATTACATTCAAACCATTTCCCCGGTGAGCCCAGATTTGATTTTTGTAGATAAGTTTCAAGTACCAATTAGCTTAGCAATTTAGTACTTTTATCAGCCCCCCTCCCTACCCTCCACTTCACAGAAGCTGGCTGAATATTACAATTCCTGGCCAGTGCAGATTGGTCTCATTCTGGCAGGTCTGATATCTTTTATACCCTTGGATGGAAATACTGTCTGCCACTGATTCTCATGGAAACAGGGTCAGTCTAGTTGGAAGTGGAAGCTACCAAACTTGTTTTGAAGCTTCTCCTTTAAAAAGTAAATAGCTCAATAATTTCTAATCCAGTTATTCACACTTCCAGGTGAATCTGTCTAATCAGAATGCTTTCCTCTCTAGCTGTGGTTCCCAAGCATTAATGAGCATCAGCCTCACCTGGTGGTTGGGCCATCTCAGAGAGTCTAATTCACTCAACTGGAGCCTGAAAATCTGCATTTCTCAAAAATTTTCAGACACTGAGGAAAAAAAATTACACTATGACCGCCACTGCACTCTTATCTGATTACATGGTGACGAAATGAATGGTAGCCATGGCTCTTCCTGGATGCACTTGGAGAATGAGTTTTACAGGGAGGAGGTGGAGCAAACAGGGTTAGAGAAGACCTAGATCAAACTCGCTCCCTGGTGACAACCAAAATCTAAATGAGTAGTCATTGGGTTGTGTAACTAAGTGGAAAGTAAAGGTCAATTGCTGTTGATCTATTTGGAAAATTTCATTGATTGAAGGACTGTGTGCCAATTATTGAATTTATTCTTTTTGACTGCTCTGTGAGAATGGATTTGAGCCCTCTAAACGTTGTCCCTTTGCCAGCTAGCACTAAAGCTTTTCTGTAGAGGGCCCTAAGAGACACTTCTAGAGGGAAGTGCCTGCTTGGCAGGATTCTGCAGAATTCATGATTTTCTAGCACCAGGATCCTGCATTACATGGCAGCAAGCAGCCTCCAGGTGCTGGCAGTTTACTGGTCACCCCTCAGGCAGTTTTATTAGCAGAGTGCCTCTAGTGAGCACCTCCCCCTGTACAGCTTTCCTTAGTACCCTAGTGGGCAGATTCCCAGCAAGTCTGTTTGGTGAAGAACCACAGTGACTTCTCTACTATTCTGTGGGCTACCACTGTGTTCTGTCAGCAAAGTCCAAATATCATCCCTGGGTGATCTTTCGCAGTGGGGGATACTCTTCTTTGGGACTACTACCTCTGTCCTTGGGGTTAGTGGCAGTTTCTTTTAACTACTGTATCAGTGTTCCTCGTAGTTTTATTTACCTCTTATGAGTCAAGACCATGTGACTCTAATTCCCTGTCATTGTTAACAATTCTTTTTATTTAACTTTCCCTGTTCAAATTATTATGTGGTTTCTCTCTCCTGACTGGACCTAGACTGACACAAGTGAGGAAGACGTTCTTTCTAGTTGTGCAGTTCCCCTTACCTTTTCATCTTCAGAAACTCAGAAGCTTTTGGAGGAAGGCCCCAGGTTTTCTTGCCAGCATTTGTTCCTTGTGTATCTTCCTGCTCTACTAGCTGAAACAGGGTCCAAATGCACATTTCAGTGACCTGTTTCAGGTCCAGGACTTATAACTTGGTACCTGGCAACATGTTTGTTTCTTGAACATAGCTTCTAGCCTTTTCCACTTCCCATTTTATGTAAGACCCATTTTTTGTGAGCTTGGGTCCCAAGAATTGCATACTTTACAAAACATTTGCTGAGTGCTCATTTTGTGCAAGGTGCTGAGCTAAAATTTTTATATGCATTATTTTATTGAATTGGATCTATACAAATACCCCATGGAAAGATACTCTTATCTTTATTTTATAGATGTAGAAGCTGCAGCTTAAAGTGGAGAAGTAATCTGCCTAAGTTATTACAGAACTTAGAAGACAGAGCCCACTCCTATAAAGACTGACTCTTTTCCATCTGTGTTTTTGGGGATGGAGTCTAACATCCTGTCAATGTAGTTCCTGTTTCCAAAGTAAGGGTTAGTGTGTGTATTTGTGTGTGTGTCCATATGCAAACATGCATGGGTATCTTAGAATAAAGAAGAGATGATCTCACTCTAAGGAATTTAGTTTCTTTTTTTCTTTTTTTTTATTAACATATAATGTATTACTTGTTTCAGGGGTACAGGTCTGTGATTCATCAGTCTTACACAGTACACAGTGCCCACCATAGTACATACCCTCCCCAACGTCCATCACCCAACCACCCCATCTCTCCCATCATCCTCCCCTCCAGCAACCCTCAGTTTGTTTCCTGAGATTAAGAGTCTCTTATGGTTTGTCTCCCTCTCTGGTTTCTTCTTGTTTCATTTTTTCCTCCCTTCCCTTATGATCCTCTGCCTTATTTCTCAAATTCCACATATCAGTGAGATCATATGATAATTGTCTTTCTCTGATTGACTTATTTTGCTTAGCATAATACCCTCTAGTTCCATCCATGTTGTTGCAAATGGCAAGGTTTCATTTCATATATATATATATATAATATATATATATTATATATATATATGGCATCTTCTTTATCCATTCATCTGACGATGGACATCTGGCTCTTTCCATAGTTTGGCTATTGTGGACATCGCTGCTATAACACTGGGGTGCAGTTGCCCCTTTGGATCACTACATTTGTATCTTTGGGGTAAATACACAGTAGTGCAATTGCTGGGTCATATGGTAGCTTTATTTTCAACTTTTTGAGGAACCTCCATACTGTTTTCCAGAGTGGCTGCACCAGCTTGCATTCCCACCAACAGTGGTGGAGGGTTCCCCTTTCTCCACATCCTCGCCAACATCTGTCGTTTCCTGACTTGTTAATTTTAGCCATTCTGACTGGTGTGAAGTGGTATCTCATTGTGGTTTTGTTTTGTATTTCCCTGATGCTGAGTGATATTGAGCACCTCTTCATGTGTCTGTTGGCCATTTGGATGTCTTTGCAGAAATGTCTGTTCATGTCTTCTGCCCATTTCTTGATCGGATTATTTGTTCCTTAGGTATTGAGTTTGATAAGTTCTTTATAGATTTTGGATACTAACCCTTTATCTGATATGTCACTTGCAAATATCTTCTCCCATTCTGTCAGTTGTCTTTTGGTTTTGTTGACTGTTTCCTTTGCTGTGCAAAAGCTTTTAATCTTGATGAAGTCCCAATAGTTCATTTTTTGCTCTTGCTTCCCTTGCCTTTGGCGATGTTTCTAGGAAGAAGTTGCTGCGGCTGAAGTCAAAGAGGTTGCTGCCTGCAATCCTTCCCCTCAAGGATTTTGATGGATTCCTCTCTCACATTTTGGTCTTTCAACCATTTTGAGTCTATATTTGTGTATGGTGTAAGGAAATTGTCCAGTTTTATTCTTCTGCATGTGGCTGTCCAATTTTCCCAATACCATTTGTTGAAGAGACTTTTTTTCCATTGGATATTCTTTCCTGCTTTGTCAAAGATTAGTTTACTATTATAGAGTTGAAAGTCCGTTTCTGAGTTCTTTATTCTGTTCCATCGATCTATGTATCTGTTTCTGTGCCAGTACCATACTGTTTGGTGATTACCCCAAAACTGCTAGAACTCATACAGGAATTCAGTAAAGTGGCAGGATATAAAATCAATGCACAGAAATCAGTTGCATTTCTATACACCAACAACGGGACAGAAGAAAGAGAAATTAAGGAGTCAATCCCATTTATAATTGCACCAGAAACAATTACCTTAGATACCTAAGAATAAATCTAACCAAAGAGGCAAAGGATCTGTACTCAGAAAACTATAGAATACTCATGAAAGAAATTGAGGAAGACACAAAGAAATGGAAAAACGTTCCATGCTCATGGATTGGAAGAACAAATATTGTGAAAATGTCTATGCTACCTAGAGCAATCTACACATTTAATGCAATCCCTATCAAAATACCATCAACTTTTTTTGCAGAAATGGAACAAATAATCCTAAAATTTGTATGTAACCAGAAAAGACCCCAAATAGCCAGAGAAATGTTGAAAAAGAAAACCAAAGCTGGTGGCATCACAATTCCAGACTTCAAGCTCTATTACAAAGGAATTCAGTTTCTTATCATAAAATGAAATTCCTTTAAAATCATATAAGTATCTCTTAATAGCAGTAGATCAAGATCTGTCCTTTGGCCCTCACCAGAGAAGAAATGGCCTCTCATTTCAGTCTTTAATAGGAAAACACATTCCGTAGTCTGAAGTTTATGAAAAATGTTCTATTAGTGGGCAAGGGTGATGGCTTATTGTAATTAATTCTTTCCTCAAGGCCATACCTCTAAAAGTGAGAGATGAAAGTGTTAAGGGGAATGCAGTTACAAAGAGGGCAATGGTGGCACCTTTTTACTTAACATACATGCTTCTTCCATTGTTCCTGACTCCTCTACTCATCAATGCAGAGGGCTCATTGTCTGTAGGGTCTTAATGAGTGATTCAATAGCATACCACCATTTCAAGACCTGGGGTGAGGATTGTGGCAGGTAAGGGGTACTGGAATTTTTTGATTTTCTTTTTCTGTTTTTTTTTTAAAGATTTATTTATTTATTTTAGAGAGTGGGGGGAGGGAAAGGGAGAGAAGGAATCTCAAGCAGACTCCCTGACGAGCATGGAGACCCAAGCGGGGCTTGATCTCAGGACCCTGAGATCATGACCTGAGCTGAAATCGAGAGTCAAGTGCTTAATTGACTGAGCCACCCAAGTGCCCCAGTTTTCTTGAAATTGAGTAATGCTTTCAAGGTTTTTTATTTATCTGCTATGTGTGAATCAGAGGGAAGGAAATAAATTAATTAATGATTGTGGGCTTTTGGATCAGAAGAGGGCTGAGTGAAACTTGGCCTTACCATTTATGAGTTAAAAGAGTATAGGTGGATTCTACTTTTTGAGCTTCAGTTTCCTCATCTGTAGCATAGAAATAGTAACTTATTAATTTTTTAGGAATAATTGAGCAGAATAAATATGGAAAGTATTCCTGGCATATAATCAGACTCTGATTAATGAACAGAATCTGACATATAAATAATAATCCCCTCATTTAGTTACTCCTTCACATTTGCAAAGCACATTCACATCACATCCTTTCATCCTCATGACTATCCCTTCAGCTAGCCAGGTATTCTTTTCTTTTCTTTTCTTTTCTTTTCTTTTCTTTTCTTTTCTTTTCTTTTCTTTCTTTTCTTTCTTTTTTTTAAGAGAGAGAGTGAGCTCAGGGGTGGGGAGGCAGAGGCAGAGGGAGAAAGAATCCCAGGTAGGCTCCCCTCTAAACACAGAGCCCATGCAAGATCTCACAACCCTGAGATCATGACCTGAGCCAAAATCAAGAGCGGGTTGCTTAACTGCTTAACAATGTGCCCCCTCTGGCACCCCTAGGCAGATATTCTTATCTCCACTTACTCATATGATTTATAAATAGAATGGATGATTTATCTAGATTTGCTATTCAGAGCTTTTGATCTACCAGATAGAGAAGATAGAGATTCTCCCAGGCCTCTAAGATGCAGTAGAGCTACTCCAATCTGTGGCAGAGTACCTATAGTACAGAATACCTTGAGGCTAAATAAATTATCTTAGTGTCTAACATTAATAGGTTATAGGTTATAGCAATCATTGAAGTTAAACATTTATGAGAGTAAAATATATACCTGCAAATAATTCAATCTGTTGTTCTAATTTCTTAATAGCTTTGGGGAAAATGCATTATTTTTTCAATTTTAAAAGTAAAATACCTTGGTCAAGCTCCTGTAAGAATAGCATTTTGAAATTTCCAGATGTAAGGCAAGGTCACACTGGTAGAAGTTGCCTGCTGGCAAGAGATCTATTTCTTCTATGAAGAGGAAGGGAAAGGTTGAGAGCTACTGTGGTAGTCACTTGGTCTATTCATAAATATTATATTCTTATCCTATTTGATACATTTTGAGATGGTACTTTACTTCCTCCTCTAAAATGGGTATAGCTATGTGACTTGCTTTGGCCAGTGAAATAGAAGCAATATGTAATGACCAAGATAACTTACCTACTAATTTGGGTTGACCAAATTTTAGTCAGGCTCCTCTCCTCTGCATAGACCCCTAAACTGTGGCTTGCCCCCAAGGTTAAGCAACTTATACGGTGCAGAATATAGCTTTCCATCCTTCCACCCCCTTAACAGCTCATTCTGAGAGTCAGCCCATCACAGAGAAGAACATTTCCTCTTGAACCACCACAATCATGCTGTTTGCTGATTGCCACAGATTGCTGCCTTCCCCAACAACATTCCTGCCAGCCCTACTCAACTCTCCCTATAAAAGAAAAGCCTTTTTCTGCTTAGTTTTGAAACACTTACAGATCCTGAGGTTGGAGCAGAGAATGCTCTATTGCAATAGTCATCTTGAAAAAAGTTTGTCCTCAATTAAGTCTGGATTTGTTTTTTGTTTAGCAGAAGTTTTAAGTGTTGAGGAATGATTAAAATATAAGTGATAATTAATCCTTTTGTGACATTTCATTATTTTGACTGATGTGACCACATATAAAATATCTGGTGTGTGTGTGTGTTTTGAGAAAAAGAGATTGAAAAACTTAGAAAGAGAGAGAGGGATAGATGAACATTCTTATATGTCTTGGTCCTTTCTTTTTCAACTGAAAAATAATAACAATATTTATTGGGCATTTACTACACTGAACTGCTGAAAGGCCATCATCCCATTAAATTCTGACAAAAGCTCTATAAAGCATGTCCCAGAGATATCTCCATCACATAGGTCTTAAGAAACTAAGACTTACATTAAGCGTCTGCCTTCGGCTCAGGTCATGATCCCAGGGTCCTGGGATCGAGCCCCGCATCGGGCTCTCTGCTCCACGGGAAGCCTGCTTCTCCCTCTCCCACTCTCCCTGCTTGTGTTCCCTCTCTCGCTGTGTCTCTCTCTGTCAAATAAATAAATAAAATCTTAAAAAAAAAAGAAACTAAGACTTAGAATATTTAAGTTTATTTACCACGTTTTCATAATTAGTAAGTTGCAAAGCTGTCTGATAATAAAGTTCGTACTTTTCATTACTTTTCTCTGATTCTCTGTATCATGTTTATTACTAAATTTGTTGAGTTTTTTAAAAATTATATTCTTGTTTAGCAAGAATGGATTGAGTTAGGTGTATGTTCAGGATTGGTTTAGACACAGAGGAGTTCATAAAGATGAATGTACCTCAATGTTTTTAAGGGATTTGCAGTTTGAAGAGGAGATGAGATATAAATAAATAACTCTAAAATGAGATAGATTGTAAATGACATAGACCAAGGATAAACAAAGGATTATAGGAGTCCAGAAAAGGGAAGAATTCTTTCAGGTATTGGAGGAAAACCTTTTAACTGTGCTTTTACAGTGCATAGATCTGCAGAGATGAAAGAAGGCAACAGTATAATCATGAAACAGAGACTCCATGAAGAACCTTCAATAGAATATTTAGAAATTGGGTTTGATCCATAAGATTGTCATTGAAAATGAACTCAGGGTAGCTTATAAAATTTAATTTATAGTTGCATCATAGTTAAAATGCTTATGAAGATGAAATGAGCTGGTTCTGAAGAGATGACAAGAAATTAAGTACATTGAGAAGAATACCATGCTCCCTCAATGTCTCATGGGATGGCTAAATTAAATAGCTCTGGCAGATCTAAATCCCTGATGACAGGGTGGATTTTTGAGGTAGATATTTAAATTCTCCTGCTAGCTATTTTTAATACATAGATACAGAATTTAGCATCTCTGGACAGTACACAGAGAGAAAAATGGCCTCTGTAGTGTGTGATTTAAAATATGGCCTCACCCCAGCTTAGTTGCCATGTGTCTTTGACACCCCACACACCTAGGTTTCTCTTGGGGAGGACATTTGCATTATCTGCATCTTCTAGAAACCAACCAAGTCCTGTTAAGAATCTATAGCTCTCCAGGATGCAAAGTAAGAGAATCTGATATCACTATGAAGATGAGGCATATTTTAAAGAGGATAGTACTTTTGACTCATTGCTTTGAATATACTTTGATAGTAATCCCTTGCCTGGGGCGTGTCTGAAATACAGGTTGAGAACTGCCAGTAAAGCCACTGGTAGCCCTTTTCTTTGAAGGCAGTGCTACCTGTTTGTGTCCCAATTGTGTTATTTATTTTCATCTCTTCTCTAGTGACTTTTCTTTCTCTTCACAAACATTTTAATGCTTTAAGTCTAAAAAGGGAGATTGTGTGTTAGTGAATGTGATTTCTCTTACCAATTCCTGACCAATATCAGTGAGATTCTGAGCTCAGGCTTCCTGGGTTAAAAGTCCCAAGCCACCTCTTACTAGAGTGAGCTACATATTTACTATTATTTGAGGCAGTGATGGGGATAAATGGGCTTTGGAGTCAGGCACATAGGCTGTGTTCAAACCCCAACTGTGCCACTTAATAGCTGAGTATCTATGCTTGGCAGTCAGTGTATAGATGAGTTGGTTGGTTGATGTTCTGAAAAAGTGGATATCGTTCAGTAAAGATGGTCATTTTGGCTGTGGGAACCAAATTCTTATATTCCTTATATTTGCACTTTGGACGTCTATCCACTAGACCCCCTCTAGACTCTTTGAGCAGTGAGTGTCTTCAATAAAACCACAGAGCCCAAAGTCAAGTGGGTGATTCAAAAGGGAGGAAAAAGCATTTTTGACAAGTCCTTGGAACTCCAGGTCTCTGGAGGAGTTCAGTGGATATGTGAATTTTAATACATGGAGTCTGAGCTCCAAAAACTCTGATCCACCAACCTGATTGCTCTTGGCAATCTCCAAGGACAATGCTCCAGGACAATGCTCCAAGGCTTGGAGACTTTGGTTCTCTTGATTATAGAGGAGTTTAGTTGTTGACTAAACCTTATGAGCCTTGGAGAAAAGTTAATGCTGCTACAGTGTGCACTGATGTTTCCATTCAAAGGATTAAAATGTTTCTTTCCCACAGTGACTGACAGCTGTGAGGGAGCATCTGCAGAATTTCTTTGGGAAACACATAGGGTCCTGGAATTCCAATGATGTCTGTCCAGGGTCTGCCTTATGGTTCTTTCTGAGTTTGATCTCTTCATGTACCTGTTAGTTATAGCAGTGAGGAACATCTTTGAAAAGTGCAGTTGGGAGTTTCAAAGAACATATTTTCAGCAGGTAGGCCATGAGGTTTGGGGTAGATAGCACGGAGCTTTAGAAAAGGATGACAGGCTCTACTGGCTTCTGATTACTTGCTGAGCTACATGTTGAATGCTCAAGGAAAAGGAATGGTGAAAGGTAAGAAGAGAGCACCAGCGAAGTTCTGGAAAGGGGACAGAATGACAGGATGTAATTTCAGAGTTCTTCTAACTCTGTGACTTTTTCTTTTCTTATGGGCTATTTACAGAGCTAAGAACTGGAAGGAGATCTGTCACTAAAGTCGCTTAAATGAAAGCATCCATTACAAGAAGCACAACTCAGATTGGCTGTTTCCACTTTTCTTAATCTCTCTAAATCTTCCCAAACGTTTTCTTTTTTTCTCATTATAATTCAAGATGCCAGCTGCTTAATTTTTGGTGTTGCCTCTGCTTGGTTAAACTCATCAGTTTCAGTCAGAGTCTCTTTAGCTGACAAAATGTAAGACTATTTACCCATTCCAGCCTAATTTATGCCTTGCTGGGTCTCATCAAAGAGGGAAGAATAAACACCAGCAATGTTGATGTGCCATACAATTAGCAGTGAGCTGGGCTATCAGTAGTATCTTCAGATCTCTCCTTAGATACATATTAAATACCTATCCAGAATCTTGTCTGCCTCCTGATGGATCAGAGAGAAGAGACATCAATTACTAAATTTCCTGAAAGTGCAGTCAATGGGATATTAAATAAGACAATATGTTATTTTGGGTTGTTTTTTATTGCTTTGGGAGCTATCTAACTATTTAACTATCAAAGCTTTTAATATGCTTATGTGTAATAAGAATTTATTCATTCATTCAGTGTATTTATACATACATACATACATGCATGCACACATACAACAGAAACCATTTTTCCCCAGACTATCTCTGAGGGCCAGTCTTCTGGAGTGCCCATCTGGGAAAGGCTGATTTAAACAGCTCATTTTCATATAGCAGTTTACAGATTAACAAATCAGGTGAGAATATGATCCTGTCCTTTGGAGAGTGACATCATTGATGGTCCCCACCTAATTGTAATAGTTGTTCTTTGGTGTCATTAAGAGACTGACCCAAGATAAATATCTTGTAGAAGATACCGTTATTTGCCCTCTCATGGGCATTCTTTGTTCTTTTTTGCTAATAAACCATGCTTCTGGGGAATAATAGAGGAACAATAGAACTCTTATGACCAGATATTCACTTTCTCAACTTCCCTTGCACCTGGGGGTGGCTTATTAACACAGTTTTGGACAATGAAAGAAAAGGGACATCAGTTGGGGTGAAGGAGTAGGATTTTGGAGTTTCCTCATGGGGAAAGAAATAAAGGGATAGTTCTTTACTTAATCTTAATTTGGTGTTAATGCCAAAGGTGTTTGCTTTGGTATTTGCTCATAGATTTGTTGTTGTGATGATTGCAGTTTGTATTTCTATTTAGGAATAAATCTTTAGCCTTGAAGGTGTTGGGGGCTATGATAGCCATCTTTTGTTGGGGAACAGACAAGCCTACCCATGAAAATCAATACTTTAAAGATGGAAGAACAGAAAGACACAAAGAACTTGGTTTTCTAAAAACATTGTTTAGCCATTGCCCTGATGCTGGACCTGCCAAATTCCAAATTTCTTGGTAGGTAAACAATGGATGTTGTCATGATTTCAGTCACTGATAGGCAGGTGTATTAGTTTCATATTGCTGCTGTAACAAATTACTGTACATTTAGTTGCTTAAAACAACACAAACTCATTGTCTTATATCTCTAGTGGTCAGAAGTCTGAAAAATATCTCAAAGGTCTAAAAATCAAAGTGTACACAAAGCTGTGTTACTGCTGGAGGCTCCAAGGAAGAATCTGTTTCCTTGTTTTTTCCAACTTATAGAAGTTACCTTCACATTCATGGGTCCTTAAAGCCAGAAACATAGCATCTTTTCTGCTCTCTAACATTGCTTCCATCCCTACATTTCTCTCTCTGACTTTGACACTCCTTCTTCTCTTTTATGAGGAGCTTTGTGATTAAATTGGGTCTCTATGGAAATTCCAGGAAAATTTCCTCTTCTCAAGATCTTTACTTAGTCATATCTAAAAATTTCCTTTTGTCACAAGGTAATATATTCACATGTTTTTTGAATTATGTTGTGAAAATCCTTGGAGGGCCATAAATCTACCCACCACAGCATTTGCACACTCTAACTGATACCTATTTTAAGTTCTTTTCTTTCTGATATGTGACACTTCACCTTGCTGTCTTTCTCCAAACCTGTACTTCAGATTGTGCATACCTCAAGAGAAGAAAGGTTACCTCTAATGTTTTGGACAGCATCTGAACATATTTTTTTACTGATAATAGAAAAACTTTGCTTATCTGCTCTTAACTTTTTGTCTAATTACCTATTTACCATATATACCTATCTACCAACTTTTCAAAATATTAAGATTGTTTATTAATGAAATTGTAAATTACTTTTTCACACATTTTAAGGTTTTGATTAATATTACTTTGACCTTGAGTCTGGAAGCATTTGCTCAGATTTACAGCTATTTTTGTTATGCTACTCATTAGGAAAACTTAATTGAGATGCATGGGCAGACTTGATTATATCAGATTCTTTATGAAATAGATCATAACATTGTAGTAATCATGATGATGATGATGGTGAAGAGGAGGACAATGAGGAGGAGCTGGAAGAGGAAGAAACTATTTTTGACCTTGTGGCAGATTTTCTATTAACTCTATGTAGAATCATTTACTCATATATATTTCTTCTCTTGTGTAATTTCTTTCCCTCATCCCTCCTGTTTTCTCTTTCTGTAATACTTATTAAATATATGTGCTAATCCCTATTCAAAGTGCTGTAAGAGAAAGCATATTACAAAGAAATACATATCCTCACAACAGAAGCTTAATGTTAAGCTCAACAGAAGAAAGAGTGCCCCCAAATTTTGTGTATTTTAATAATATACAGAAAAATTATTTGGAATTAAAGAATATATTATAGAATTATAGAATATTGGTAAATAAAGAAAAAAAAGTCACCCATACTTCATTGTATGAACCTGAGTACTAGTCAATGTATAAATGAGTTCCTACCAGTATACTTCCAAAGGCAATAGTTTTACTGGTTGTAACCATAATACAATGTAATTTTGTGTCTCTGGTGGATATTTGTCATTGTTTCTAAACATATGGAATCTAACCTTGGTCTTATCTTTGGAGAATTCCATACCAGATTGGGTCCTCCTCCCACTATAGCAATTGAAAATGCTATATTCTTGCTTTCACAACATCCTCTGAACCCAAGGTGCTGTCCGACAATCAGACAATCTCACCTCTGAATGAATCAGTCTTGTGACTTGAGGTTTCAGGGACTCCACCAGATCCTATTGAGTGGGATGGTGGCAGTGTAGGTGTCAGACAGCTACAGCTAATTTCCAGAAGCAGCAGAGATGATTCTAGGCTTGTGTTAAAACTCTAGTGTTGGCACTGCCTGCACTGCAGGTGAGATATTTGTGCCCAGAGAAGACAATGTACCATCTTCCTTGGACTACGTCTGTCACATTCCTAGCTGAATAGCTTCCAGTCTTATTTTCCCCAGTCCCCAGGGACTAATGTTGCTTAAATAAATTTTTTACATGCAGATATTAGCCAGAATTTGTACTATTGATTGCAGCTAACACCAGGCTGATACAGTATGCTGCTCTTTTAAATTAACATCATATTAAAATCAAACTCAATGATGCTATATTTTTCTGACCATAATTTAGAATTAATGCATGATATTCAATTGTGTCAACAGTACAGATGCAGCTATTATTCTATTGTTAGAAAAGTAACTCATTTTAAAAACAATCATGTAGTTGTTATTTTTGTCTTTATAACTTCTTAAAATTTATGATAATTACAAGAAATATATTTACTATGATGTAGGCAGGCCAGCTCCGAGGCCCCAGAGGGGTTTGGCAGGACCAACCAAGAGGGTCCTTGACTTCCACAGGATAGAAAATCAAATGTGAAGCAGGGGGAAGTGAAAGCAGAGTTTATTGGATATTTTAAGTGACATTATAGCACACCAGGTATTTGGGAAACTCAGAAAGGGAAGGAGAATCTTGTCATCCCTTGGGCTTAGGGGTTTATATTGGAAAGGGGTCCAGGCTACATGTTCCTTGTATTCCTTCAGGAGTCCATGCTAGAGTCTGATCAAAGGTGAGTGACAGGTGACTAATGTTATTAGGTGTTATTTCATAAATCATCAAAGGTAGGAGATATTGATGCCAGCACCAGATGACGTTTGTTTGAAGCTAATGTCTTAGAATGTGTTTGGGATGTGGTTCTTCTCAGATGTTATCAAGTGTTTGGGGCCTACGATGAAACTCAGAGAATGATTAACTTTCTTGTTTCCCCATTGGAGTGGGGGCATAGCTTCTTTGGTTTATTCAGATGCAAGGTAAAATATAGAACATGAGTAAATATGGCCTACCAGAAAAACAGCAGAAAGGAGCCTTTATAAAAATGAAGTGCCTTTGGTTTCCCTATCTCAGCTGGGTCAAAAATTATCACATATTATATTCTTTATCACAGTGTTTTCCTGAAAGTTGATAAAAATTTCTTATGTTACCATGCAATATATAGGAGTGATGATTTTGTTGTATTCTTATGTGTTTGGGGTATCATCAATGAAAAATAACTTTATTAATTTTCTATGTGGACAATATAGAAGGAGGAAAAATAATTTCTCTCCACCCTTCTAGGTTCTCAGCTAATACCCCCTGTAATAAATTAATAGAGATTAATTGGAGAAAAACAGAAAATTAATAACCTGTATATCTCCTGTACACATGGGAGATACCCAGGAAAACTGAATAACTCCCCTGTATGGCTGAAGACAGAAGATATTGGATGAGAAAGAGCCAGGTTTTCAGGCAAAGCACAGTAAACAAGGGTATGGTTGTTATGCAGGTTTGAGTCCATACCTTCTCCTTTGATACGAGGTTCTATAGACTTAGTCCTCTTCTTGGTACACAGAGAGAGATACCCTTACAAATGGAGATTTCCCTTATAAATGTAAATTGCTCATGCAAAAGGGTAATTTCCACTTGGTTTTCCGAGTTTTTCTCCTATCCAAAAAAATGATCAACCTAAAATAATTCTTATGCCAAAAAGGCATATTTTGGGGTGACATTTGTCAATTTAGCTACCCCTCAAAAACAATGCACGCACACACACACACACACACACACATTTCTGGAGTTACTCAACAGGTTGAACAACTACATAGTGATTTGATAAATGGATATTAAGATGGTTAGTTGGAGTACAAATCCTTTGTGTGTTTCAGTTCTAGGATTTCTATGAATCTAGTTGAAGAGAAAGAAAACAATGAAACATGTTGTGTATGCATGTGTGAAATTCAGAGTAGAAGAATAAACAATGGATTTTTATTTTCCTTTTAAATGTTTCTTCTAATTTATTCAGTTGTTTTAATCCTTTTTTGATTCCTCCCCAAAGGATTCAATTTTTACATTTCTCTAATGGTCACTTTTTGATTGCCAGTTTTTAAGATCTGCCAACCTTTAACCGGGCATTTGCTTTCCTTCATCTCCAGAGTCTCAAAGTCTAGCACATTGGTTCTAAGAACTGAATCCTAATCAGTGAGTGGAAGCCTGTTTCTTTTGGAGACTGGTAGCACAAAGAGAGATAAGTGTGTATGTGGGAAACTTGTTGTGTAAGAGATAACCAGAACTATGGGGCAGATAAAGGCATTGGAGTCTATTGGAAATTAAGGTCAACTTAGCAGTTCTACTTGACTAACAGCTTATGATGACCTGATTAAAAAACAAAAAGCAAAACAAAACACATGCTCCATGGGAACCCTAAGGTATACAATTATTTCTGGGGAATATTTGGGTCATCACAAAAAGAAAAATGTTTTGTTTGATTTTATCCCTAGCTTCACATATAAATTAGGTGGCATTAGAGAAGAAAGGCACTTAATATGTTTTTTTATTTATTTCCGAGAAACTGTCACTCTGAACCAGATGCTGAATTAATAATGGGATTCAATCTAAAATCCTTCATAGTGAAAGTTAAGTTATATAATGCTGCTAATCATTTTCCCATGTTATCACTTATGGTTTTGAGATAATCGAGAACGAATCCTTAGTCCTTTCTTAGGAAAAGAGATTTTGATCTTTCTATTAAAAAAATGTTAGTGCATAAGGGAAACAGAATCTTTGTGGCGCGTATGTACAGATAGTAGTACGGCCAGCAAGGATTTCCCCTTCCAAACAGGCTTTGGTCAAACCACTCTAAAGAGAAACCAAGTAGCTTAATATGATGAGGGGAACAGCAGATGAAGAGTATGAATATACTTGAATTCCTATTTTGGATTTACTGAGACTTGCTGAGTGATTATACTTACTTCTTTATATGTCTGGGCCTCAGTTTTCTCAGTTATAGGCAAGAATGTTTTCTCAACTATAAGAGAGATGGATAGACAGTCTCTAGGACCAATGCCTCCCCTAAAATTTGCAAGGCAGACATTTTTCCTGTTTTAAATTTTCTAGGCATAAGAATCTCATACTTTTTCTATTAAGTCTTTCCTCAAATTTGTTGGCTCTGGGTATGTCTCTGTTATACCCAAGCAGCTCACATTGCTCATAATAAAAGTTAGTATCTATATGTTGAATTGGTTGGGCACAAAGATCCTGAGTCTTATGATCTGACGTGAAATTCTGTTTCCTCAATTTGTTTTTTTTAAAAGATTTTATTTATTTATTTGTCAGAGAAAGAGAGAGCACAAGCAGGGGGAGTTCAGGCAGATAGAGAAGCAGGCTCCCCACTGAGGAGGGAGCCGAATGCAGAACTCAATCCCAGAACCCTGGGATCATGACCTGAGCCAAAGGCAGATGCTTAACCCACTGAGCCACCCAGGCATCCCTCCAATTTGTTAATTAAATGATTTGAGGTAAGTTATTTAACCTCTTGAGGCTTGTTTTCTCTCCATGATAAAATAGGGATTATGATAATATCAACCTCATCAAGTAGTTTAGAAAATCAAGTAAGACAAGCCACATATATAATGTACAGTGGAAATGCAGTGAATTGTAGCCATTACAGCTACCCATCAAAAAACCCCTAAGGAGCAGCATTTATGGAACTATTCGGAGGAATGAGATATTAAGGAATTTTTTTCTTTATATTTCTTTCTACTAGAATGAATATCGTCAAATCTAGCTAATATACAAGGGCTCATATTTATCTTACTTTGTTCCTCAAGAATATCTTGGGACACCTGGGTGGCTCAGTGGGCTAAGCATCTGACTTCGGCTCAGGTCATGATCTCAGGGTCCTGGGATTGGATTGAGCCCCAGGTCAGGCTCTACACTCAGCAGGGAGTCTCTTGTCTTTCTCTCTCTCCCTCTGCACCCCTTCCCCCTTGTGCTCTCTCTCTCTCAAGTAAATAAATAAAATCTTAAATAAAATAAAAGAATATCTTCTCGATGAGAAAGATATTGACCTAGAAAAGCTTCACTATTGGCTTTGTGTTTCCTTTAAGTGCCAGAAAATAAATAAATAAATAAATAAATAGCCCATTTATTTCCCTATTTGGGATCATTGGGTTCTCAAAAAGTAATTTAGTCAATTAATAATTCAGCAAATTTTTAATGAGTACCTACTGTGTTCCATTTACACAGCTAGATGCAGCAGTGAGAACTAAGTTATATTTGGGGTTTTACCTTTTGTCTTTGAGAGTTGATCTATTAACCTGAATGAATGAACCTTCATGGATTGCAGACTTCAAATCCTCAGAACCTTGGGGAGTTCTCTAGAGATAGAAATTTCAGTTGAGGGAGAAGGGTTAGGGAAGAGTCAGATGGACACTCAGACTCCCTAATCTTCCATAAGACCCTTTCAGCAGGACGGCACCTACTGGTATGTGAGATGTTAATTGCAGTCTGGCACTCATCTCAGAAATAAATGGGAGCTGCATTCTGCAGAAAAGTACATTTTTAATCTCCAAAAAGTGGCCTCACGGATTAGGCAAGACACTGCCTTCCAGGAATTAAGAATCTGAGGTTTTATTTCTCTCCCTCCCACTCAGAATCTCTCTCTCTTCTTTCTTTAGATACTTCTGCTACCCCTCAGGTGACCAATGTGTCTCATTATGAAGCTCTCCCTTCCCCTCTTTGCTGTGTCCAAATGTTCAAAAACATATATTACAATTTTTATGAAGTGCTTAGTTTATTATACCAATAAATCGTTTTTGTTTTTTTTAAACACCTGCAGTGGATGTGCAAAGTTTATATGGAAATTAAGTCAGCTACATCTTTTTTAAAATTAGACTTATGTGTGTGTATATACATATACATAATCATGTAACATGTATCAATATATATTACTATATATGTTACATATATTTAGTACCATGCACATACACACACAGATATAATATCTCTTTACACATAGCAACTTTTTTTTAATAGGTCTTTACCATGAACAGAATTTAGTGTGCCATTGTGGGATTATTTGCTTAGATGTGTCTCTCCATAGATATGATTTGCCAAGACTCATTTTCTTGATGACTGTGGGAGGCAGGTTGGCAATGGTAGTCTCAGAGGGCACCATGCTTCTTTTTAATGGAAAGTAGATCATACTTGGGTATTTTCTTCATGTGATCCTGCAGCCTTGGAGAAGAAACAAAATGAATGGCAAAATAAAATAGTCAAAAACATTTAATTTAAAAATATAAACACATCTTGAGTTTGCCACCGTTTTTATATGCACTAAATAATTTCTCAGATTTATGATTTAGGAGGAGGGGGCTTTTGCAAGAGGACGTTTCCCTCCCTTCCCCTTCATAGAAGGCCTTTTTAGGGGCTATTGTGAGCCTGGGTTGAGACTTTTCTCTAACCTTTGGAATGTAGACTAATCTCTCCAGGGACTAGAAAAGCTCAATCTTCAGTTTTGCAATGCAGTTTCGCAACCTTGTGTTCAAGGTCATGATCCTCATTCCCCCTTGAAATGTGAAAATACACCTCTGGGAGTCTATTTTGAGGTATAATCATTTGTTTTTTTCCAGGAGATAAGAGAAGCTTTATTATTCTTACAGAGAAGGTCAATTAACCAAACAAATAGCTACTTCAAATCCCAAGTGAATTTTGGGCCTGCTTTGCTGTTTAAATTGTGTGAAATTTTATTCTGATTTTGTAGTCTCTGGTGGACTACATATATGCATGTACTCTAAATACACCGGTTTTCTTTATTTCCATATTAATGTGGAGAGATTTCTCTTTGTTGGTAGGAATTTTACTACCTCACTATGTTACAGGTGTGATATCATCTTCGGAGAATTCTCAGAAGAACCTATGAAATAAGAGCTATTACTGTACCCAATTTTTATAGGAGTAGAGACTAAGTTTCAGCTAAGTTAAGTAACTTTCTCTAGGTTATACCGGTAGTAAGTTGCATGTCTGAGACTCACATATATGTTTGACTTCAGAATCTGTGCTCTTCACCTCTAGATGACACTGAATCTGTATCAATGCAATGAAATTGTTATCGATGTCCTTCATACTTCAAAGATGACAAAAGGATCAGGGAGATTAACAACATGGGGAAAACCCTCACAGGGTCAAACTTAGGTCCAGCATGGGAAATTAAAGAAAAGTCAAAAGGAAAGTTTGAGTTTGAGGCTCAACCAACAAGGCTGGAAACAAAACAGTAATTCTAAAACTATTCTAACTAAAATATTCTCAACTATTCTAAAACAGAGATGGGATTCTTAGAAGAAATGGATTTAAGACCTTCTCTATTTGTCTTTAAACCTCTACTAGGGCACTGGGAACTGCTTTTTCCAACTTGCAGATTGATGCCACTTGAGAGGCTCTTGGAACACTGCTGGGACTAAGGTACAGCCTTGCCTTCGTAAGAATGTGTTTGTCATTTTCTGTGGGCGTGAGTCTGGCTTGAGATTAAAGACACCATCTTGGTCATGATGACCTGATATGGAATGTCTTTTTAAACCTTTCCTTAGATCTGAGTGTAGATCAGACTGTACGTGCAAGGGCACAGGGCATGACTACAAAGTAGTCTGTTCATCAGCAGTTAATGAAGGGTTTTGCAAGCACTTCTCTTTGTGATAGTTTATGGTGTGTTCCTATACTCAAGAGACTTATGTTTTAATTGAGAAGATAAATAGCAATAAAAATCATAGCATCTTTAGAAAAAAATAGATCAGAGGTTACAGATTTAAGAATAAATAGCTGTCTCTGGCCAGTAGAAAGTTATGTTTAATTTGGCCCTCAAAATGCTTTAAAAATATTGAACTAGTTACTAACATGTAAAAATACTGAATCTTAAGTTTTCATAAAAAAAGAAAACTACAATATGATTTTAAGTTTTAAAGATTTTGTTTATACCAGTAACAGAATATATTATACTTTTACTTTCCTGGCTTTAATGGAAGTAAATTCATCAATAATATTTTCAAAATCTACTTCATTGCTTATCTAATGTTTCATTGAGAGAACTGCCATGTTTGACAATTTCTCTTGACCGAGTAATGATGTTAAAAAATTTTAATGAAGTTAATTATATGAATTAGCTGATTAAAAAAATTAAGTGAATTAAATGAATTGTAATGAAGTTAATTCTATATGCCTTTTTTCCCATTATTAAATACTTTTTTAACCACTTTAGTATTCTGGAAAAATTAACCACTAAAAATTACATAACAACTTGTATATAGAGGTGCATATTTTTCTTTTGCCTTAGTCTCCAGTATGATTCAGCATAACACTGCTCTTTATTTAAAATTTTAACATTTGGCTCACCAGAGATTTTTTCTGCATGATTTTGCTTTTTTTAAATATTGAATTAAAATGTTATTTATTTTGACTTCTGAATTTTTGACACTTGCCTCACCTGGATTCTGGCTCTGTCAGTGGGATGAGTACAGCTCCATCCCTGAGCCCTTCAGTACTGCAGCTCTGTTCTGCAGGAGGACAAGAGGGCTCCAACACCGACTGCCAGTGGTCTCTCAGGGCAGCTCTTTTTCCTTGCATTTTAGAATACTGCTTGTATTTTAAGAAAAATGCCCATGTGTCTGCAGCCATATCTTTTTTTTTTTTTTTGCCCAAGGCATATTGGATTCATGGGTGCAATGGGCAAATGAAAATGAGGTCTTGGAGGGAAAATTTTTCCAGAACAAGGTAGATAATTTGTACTGAGAATATCTTCCTTGGGATTCAAGCTGCTTGTTTGTGAAAAATACTCTGACAAGCCCTACTAAACAAGTCTGACATACACCAGGATGTGATGACCATGCTGTGACTTCTTCTTACATTATTTTATAGTTATTAACATGTTCTCTCTCTCTCTCTCTCTCTCTCTCTCTCTCTCTCACACACACACACACACACACACACACACACACACACACACACACACACACGTCATTTTCTCTTTGTGAGCATCTTGGCCAAGTTTTATTCTATCCATCTTCAAGATGAAAGCTGTGTCTCAGAGGAGTTAAATGATTTGCACTCCCTCTTCAGCCGTCCTCCTCACTGCTGCTAATTTGATGTTCATTCAATACAAATCTTACTCTTTTCCCTGTTTACTTAAAACTTAGGACTCAGTACAAACTGCTTAGTGTGACCTGTGAGAACCCCCATGCTCTTGGTGTTTGTGCCTCCCTAGCTTCGCCTCTTGCCACTTCATACTGTGAACACTTACCACACCGATCTACTTAGTAGTAATAACCGATTTTATTGAGCACATATGTACTTGCTACTGGCTAAGTGCTTTACACATTGTGTCACTTTCATGCTAAATCATGAAATGGATAATATTATTCTTCCCAGTTTACCCTTAATTTATTCAGTCATTCAACAAATAGCAATTGTTCTAGGTGATGGTGATATAATAAAGAACAAGAATCACAGACTTCTGCCCTCTAGAGTTTACATTCTGACAGATGGAATCAGATGAATAAATAAATAAGTAAAGTAGATGATACATTAGAAGTGACAGAAAAATAAAGCAGCGAAGGTGGGTTAGGGATGTTTACAATATATTTTTTAGGATTTTATTTATTTATTTGACAGAGGGAGAGCACAAGCGGGAGAGGGGGCAGGCAGAGGGAGAGAGAGAAGTAGGCTCCCCCCTGAGCAGGGAGTCCAGTGCGGGACTCGATTGATCTCGGACCCTGGGATCATGACCTGAGCCGAAGGCAGATGCTTAACTGCCTGAGCCACCCAGGCGCCCCGGATGTTTAAAGAAGATCCAGACTTCGGAGAGGGGGATTTATGGGTTCCTGCTCACATAGCTGATGAGTAGTGAAGCCTGGTCTTTTTTTTTTTTTTTTATTATTATGTTATGTTAATCACCATACATTATATCATTAGTTTTTGATGTAGTGTTCCATGATTCACTGTTTGTGTATAACACCCAGTTCTCCATGCAGAACATGCCCTCTTTAATACCCATCACCAAGCTAACCCATCCCCCCCAAGAACCCTAAGTTTGTTTTTCAGAGTCCATAGTATCTCATGGTTCGTCTCCCCCTCCGATTTCCCCCCCTTCATTCTTTCCCCTCCTGCTATATGGTGAGTGCTGTGAATTGTGTAAGACTGTTGAATCACAGACCTGTACCTCTGAAGCCTGGTCTTTCTGACATGAAAAGTGCTGTACAGCCCCATCCAGGGAAGTGAACACAGCATCGGACGAATCATGCACATATGTGACTGCTTCATGACTTCACTTGACTCAACTTGAAGGGCCGTTCTTTTCCATTTGGCTGAGAAGCACATACTGTTTTAAGTTTCAAGTCAATCACTACCTCTGCTGGGAAGCTGGTTTCATGACCATTTCTTACTCTGCTCCAGGTAAGAGCAAACACTCCAGCCTCCCCTCTCCTCTCTGGGCCCTGGCCCTCAGGCTTCCTCATGGCAGACTTTGTTTGATCTGATTGTATGTCCCTAGGGTTTGGTGCACAGTAGGTGCTTAACTAATGATTGTTGAATGAACATTGTAAAAGCTCAGGATAAAAAGCCAGGTTTTCCGATTTTCAATATCCTGGAGAGTGCTTAAGCACTTCTCCTAAGAGTTTTATCAGAGGGCCTTGTAATCTCCTCCAGTGTATCTAAATTAAGATTTTCCTGTTTTTGACCAAAACTTCTTATAGATGTGAACATTTTAGCGTTGATTGTGAAAAAAAAAAAAAAAGGTCAACTTGTAAACTCCCGATTTCCCCTGAAGACTGTGAGAGGCGAAAACTGGCCCCATCGCAGGGAGCAGGATCACTCCTGTGGGGTTGAGCTCCCAGGACCTCCTATACCAGTGCTAGTTTGAGAGGCTTCTCCTCCTTGGTGAAGGAAGCAGCAATCAGTGGAAACAGAGATGGCGATGGGGATAGGAAATAACAAGGTCCGGGGTGGATGCCCTGTGTGGGCTCTGCAGGTCCTTTCCAGAAATGGATCCCTGGCTGATGCCTCAACACTCCCTCTCTCTCCCAATATCATCTGACTTTCTGCTGAGACTTCCTGGCAGTTTCAGGCTTTGAATTTGGCATATTGAGGTCAGTTGTGTCAAATTGTGTCAAAGGCTCTGGAGTCAGGCCTCTTGAGTTTGAATCCTGACTCTTCTCCACTTCAATTCTTTCAATCCTGTTGTGAGGAAGGTATTGTTTCCACGCTGTAGGAAACTGACTTAGAAAGTCAGCCAATAGGGGGCAGTGGTGAGACTGACCTAGTCTGCCTGAGTCTGAAGCCCCGTGCTCAGTCTCAGAGCTGCTCAGGCACTCACACCTGCCAGCTCAAATTCATTTACTTTACCTCCTTCCTCTGAGTATCACACCTGCTGCTAAACACTAAGGCTCCCTGCTCCAACTTTTCATAGTGAGCATAACTAGCTATTATAGGGACTCGCGCTAGGGAATTAGATAACACTGCCAAATGTTGAATTCATCTAGTTAATGTGAAATTTCTTAAAGATTTTGCTAAGAAAGCCATCACATACCCAGAGTGTCTACTTTTCAATATCAAATAGTTATTTTTTAATTTGTAATATATTTTTCAAAATGACATGCAAATGGAGGATTTGAACGATTTGATGCTTACTTAAATAGCATTGTTATTTTGAAAATAGTGTTAATTTTTTTTTCTCCAGAATTTCAACTTACTTCCAAATTTTTCTTACACAGATCATTTAGCGGTATCTCTTCTTACAGTAGTGGGCAGATAATCTGCTCTTAATGTTCTTTCACATAATAAACCTTTGCTCTTTCAACAAACCAGTTTCCTTAATAGTATTCGTATTAGGGAGACACTGATCTTACACATACCAGACATCCTTAGCTATGCTTCCACCTTATACAGCACATAAAGGTTCAGTTCTTGGTCAAATTACTCTGCATCCTGTGCTGCTCCTACCAGTTAGGTGCTAATTAATGCTTATTTATTTGGATTCTTTCTTTGCTTATGTCAGATTTTATGGAAGTGTGTACATATTGCTATTCATTTTTACTCATTCATTAAATGGTTTTTAGAAAAAAGCAGTTTAGACAACTGTAATTGTCTAAATTACAATTGACAATACCTATCAGATGCTCTCATCTAAGGGATATTGCCAACTTGACAGTAATTAAAAACTAGTTCACAGTGAGATAGATTTTTTATGATTTTTATGAATTTATAAAGAGGTAATTCTTTTATAGTTTCTTTTAAATTTTAGATTTTTTGAAAAAATAACTAGAAAAATGATAGAAATGGATACATCATTTTGATAAGATGATTAATAGGAGAAATTAAAATGCTGGGAAATGAAATTTTTGAACACTTATAGGCACTTATATAATTTATTCCATCTTTTAACAGTTATTTGATGTCTTTTATTCCCATTTTGTAGATGAAGGTCCTGACTCTTAGACTGATCAAATACCTCTTTTTTAAGGTGGGTTAAGGGGAGCATTGCAGTCGGGGTATATGAAGGAGTGGGGCCAAGGAACATGGTGGAGACTAACAGAAGGACCCATGGCTGGAGCATGGGTATGGGGGCAGAGTGGTCTGAGCTAAGCCCAGGAGGCAGGCAGGGCTGGCACATATAGGGCTATCTAGAAAATGCTGAGGATCCTGGGTTTCATGAATCAGTTTGGGAAAGACAATTCTCACAGCAACATGAGGCATGCATTGGAGGGCTATCACAGCAGTTCTGGGGAGATGCTGGTCACACTGGGGTGTGGCAGGGAGGTGGGGAGCAGAGAGTTTTGAGAGGTGTTAGGCAGGCAAGAGCTAGAGGACTCATCATTAATTGGGGTGTGATGAAGGTGTGAGACATGATTTCCAGATTTTGGGGGCTTGCATAACTGAGGGAAAAGTGGCGCTGTTCCCTCCAATGGGAGCATAAGGGGAAGAGCAAGTGGTATGGGCAAATTGTGAATCCATTCTTGAAGGGTGTGCAGTACATTCAGCCTAGGTGGTCCATATCCACGGAACTCAGAGAGGAGACACCTGTGTGGGTCATTCCAATTTGAGAGCAACAGAAGAAGCATTCATTATTTACTATCGGTTTCTCAAAGTGTGGCTTGGGACACTTGAGCAGAGGCCTCTGCCTATCTCTCCTGTAACTCAGTGGTCCACCCCTAGATCTTTTGTGTCAGATTCCCCTGAGTGTAGTCTAGGGGAAGATGAAGGCTCAGCCTGTGTTTGAATCTCAACTCTTCTGTTTATTATTGTAAATGGAGGCAACTTACTTATTTAATCCTGTGCTTGAGTTTCCTTCTCTGAGATAAGAATAATGATACCAAACTAGTAGGGTCATATGAAGGTTAAATAAGTCCATTTGTATTTTAAGTTCTAATAACACTCACTATGGTAAACACTTGACAAAGTTAGCTAACAGTATTAATGATGATGATTAATATTAAAATATAAGTTCCTGGGTCCTGATCCAAGATTCTTATGCACATCACATTACATGGATGGATAATTTGTGTGTGGGTTTGGCTACTACTTTGGCTGCTGTCTGGAAATGAAGAATGGCATGGAGTCCCATGGTTCTGAGCAGGTAGCATCAGCATCACCTGATAAACTCCTTAAAAATATTTATCCTTGGACTTTAACACAGACTTCAGAATCACAATCTCAGGATCCAGAGCCCAGGGCATCTCTATTTCCCTTTTTTAAACAAACTCCCCAGGGTCTGGGAGTGCTTATCTCCCCCTTCCCCCCAGGTCTGGGAACACTACATGGGATGATGTGTTATGATTCTTTTTATGTCAGAGATAACTATATATCTACCAAAGGGTGTGTTCTCCTTTGAAAGTACAGCTTTTAAGCTTGGAATAGGTGCTCTGTCTTGTGAGTACACTTCCAGTCAGGTGCAAATGTGGCTGGTTTTGGATAATGGAGTATGAGTGGAGACAAAACTTTGGAGAACTGGCACTGACCTTCTTGCACACTCAGTCCGCTTTGGCTCCCTGGGAGTAGGCTGTACTAGACTCTAGAGGATGGCATTTTCACAGGATGGAAGGAATTTAGGATTCCTTGAAATGCATGAAAAAACTGTGTTCTATTACGTGAACAAGAAGTAAACTTCTAATGTGTGAAGTCACAGAACTGTGGGGGTTCTTTAGCATCTAGTGTGACCCTAACTGCTCTTCTGTAGAGCAGTATTGTCCTCTATGGAAATAGCATAAGAAGTCCTATGAGGAAATATATCATACCATCATCAAAGGGTTAGCCCCTGAGGATACAAAGGATGAAAGTGTCTATTATTTGGTTCCTGTAACCTTAAACCATGTCTAAATAATGCGAATACTTCAGTTGAGATTTGTCCTTTATATTTTTATGTTGATTGAGTACTTAGTATTGGAAAAGTGTGCATTTGGAAGACATTTCTTAAGATTCCCAAACACACCTTGAATATAAATTACTGAAAATCAGCAGGTTTTAGATCAGCGTCATCCTTTCCTTATTAGCTCAGATGCAGTTTAGTGGTTTTGTTTATTTTTAAATAGGAGATGGGCCTATATTCTGTATCTCCTCAGACAATACCTGGTTTTATAAAATACAAGAATGCTCTTCCTAAACCATTAATTAAAAGCATGAATCTCTCACAGAGTAATGGTGTAAACATAAGTATTCACAAATTATTCATTTTAAATGCAGGCTGACTAAATTTACATGTAGATTACATTTGAAATGTATGAAATATTATTTTCTTTTATCCTGATGGCTTAACACCACTCATTTTTAATGGTTATAGTCCCTGGAGTAAGTGCCCTGAGTTTTTCCATCTATCTGTCTGAAGCTATGAGAGCTCTAGTTCAGGGCAGACCTCACAGGGTTAATTTGCAAATTGTTTCCAAGAAGGCAGGGAAAGAGTGTGTTGGAAAGAAATTGAGGTGTGTAGATCAGAATGAAATAAAATTGATTTATGTGACGTGAGAAACTCATGCTAACTTCCCTTCAAGAAGAAAAGTTTATAGATGGGGTTGAGGCAGTTATCAAGTCCTTATCTTTGGTGCCGACCTTGGACTAGCAGGATCTCATCTTGTTCTTTGCTTAAGAAAGATGTTAATTTCCTTTCCTGGAGGTTTATTGTATACACACACACACACACACACACACACACACACACACACACACACACA
>NW_027397082.1:11696251-11721039 GCF_003265705.2 Callorhinus ursinus
CACACACACACACACACACACACACACACACACACACACACACACACCCCCTTAGACCAGGCTCTCTCACACATTGTCTGTAGGTTTGAGGCTGAGCCCTCTCATTCTTTCTTTGCCTCTTTATTTTATTTATTTTTTTAAGATTTTATTCATTTATTTGACAGAGGGAGAGAGAGCACAAGCAGGAGTGGCAGGCTGAGGGAGAGAGAGAAGCAGGCTCCCAGCTGAGCAGGGAGCCAGATGTGAGGCTTGATTCCAGGACCCGGGGATCATGACCTGAGCCCAAAGCAGACGCTTAACCCACTGAGCCACCCAGGCACCCTCTTTGCCTCTTTAAAGCAAAGATTTGTAAGGACCATTGACCTGTAGTGTTAGCATCACCTGGGAACTTGTTTGAAGGTTAATACTCAGTGCCATCCAGATCTACTAAATAAGGACTCAGGGGTTAGGCCCAGCAATTTGTGTTTTACACATTTAACATTCAATTAACACATTTAATCCAGATGCACACTGAAGTTTGTGACCTATTACTTTGGATTGTCATATACTTTACATCTTTCACTTATGACTTTGGTGACAAAACCAAACTTCTTTGCTGCTCTATTTTCTCCAGGCCATGTTATTTAGTAAACTTAGCTTGTTGACATACATTGCTCCCTCAAGGAATAATGAGTCATTATAATCCATGAATAGGGCATTCAGTGTTAGCAATCCACAAGCCTCTAATTCACAGGAGACTCCCTTCCTATTTTTGCGTTTCCTGCCTCTCATACAGCTCTGGCTCTCCCTCGCACGTTTGCACGTAACTGTGTGATCTTGGCTCAGGTGCTTAAACTTTCAGGACATCAGTTCTTTCAAGTATTAAAAAGCGGGTTGTATTATCAATGTTCAGATAGGTGTTGTGATAATTAATGAGATGATCATCTCTTTTTTATTCTCTGAGTCTACATTTTCTTCTGTCCTATCAAGTTATTTCTTTATTGGCCAGTACCAGAAATGGACACTTTAGATTTATACAGTGTGATGACTAATTTTATGTGTTAACTTGACTGGGCTGTGGGGTGCTCAGACACTTGGACAGACATTATTCTAGATGTGCCTGCAAGGGTGTTTCTGGAGGAGATTCACATTTGAGTCAGAAGACTGAATAAAGCAGATTGTTCTCCCTCATGTGGATGGACCTCATCCATTCATTAAAGGCTTGGGTAGAACAAAAGGCTGAGTAAGAGGGAATTCCACTTGCCTGACTGCCTTTGAACTGGGACATCTGCTTTTTCCTGCCTTCTGATGTGCACTGAAACATTGGCCCTTCCTGGGTCTCAAGTCTGCCAGCCTGCAGAGTGGAGATACGGTATTGGCTCTCCTGGTGTTCAGGCCTTTGGACACCATTGGCTTTCCTGACTCTCCATCTTGCTGACTTACCCTGCAGGTATTGGGACTTTGAGGCCTCCATAATCTCTTTCTGTACATCAATATGTGCATCCATTTGGTCTGTTCCTCTGGAGAACACTGACTAGTACATAAAGTAACCTTCCCATAAGGAGCCACTTTAATTTGCACACTTGACTAAGGTCAGTTTTTAGGTGGGTGAGTGTGGACTGAGGCCTAAAATTAAGGCTAGATAATTTGTACTGCCTTGAAATATAGTAGAACTGGGAAGGTCTTGAATGGCTCAACTGCAGGTTGCCTCCCTACTTTGCTCCTGCAAATAAGGTCCCCCAGCCAAACAACCCCCTTATCACAGGGACTAAGCACATCTGGTCTGAGTAGCATTTTCTAGTTCCTTGATAGCCTGAAGAATTATACAAACAAACCAATTACATACTCCTACAGAACCAGGAATCACCCCACCCTCTTGGTATCACAAAGCCTCCTAAACATACTCTGGTTGTTCATTCATTTTCCCTGTGTTCCTGGCTGGCATGCAGAGACCTCCTTCCCTGGGCTGTGACTATATGTGATGAACAAATTGCTATCAGTCACATCTGTCCCTTGTCAGGTGTATACTTGGCCATCCCCAAACTGTAGGGTGAGAATTGCTCCTTCACCAATAGGGTCAACAGAAGGTGATTAAAATTGGGGGTGGGTGGGAGTAGATGTCAGTGGAAATAAAGGAATGTGTGACACTGATTGGCCAACACATAATGGAAAGTATTAATTAATCAGTTGGGAGTATTGTTCATTATACTATTTCTTAAAAATATACATTATACTGTTGTTCATTATACTATTCACTGTACTATTTCAAAAATATTATTCATTATATTGGATCCAGCCTACTAGATTCTCCTTACATTCCTAAGCCTCTTCCAAGCCCATTGACTCACTCTTGGAAGTAGGGCCTGGGATGTTGCTATTTTTATTTTAATAGCCTTGGAAGTTGCTATTCCTGGTTGAGAATGTGTTCAGTTTTAGAGTAGATTTGAGAATGTTGATAATAAGCAAAAGACTCAACAATTACTTGTAATGAGTTTTTAGTTTTGAAACAGAATTGACAATTTTCCATCCCTGCACTCTACCTGCCCTCCCCACCTCAGTGCCATAGCCCCATAGCCAAATTGGGGTGGAATGAATAGACCAGCTCTGGCTCTCCCCTGTCTGGCTCAGTGGTAGAACACAGTCTTGGTTCAGGAGAGAGTGTGCTTTCAACCATTTCAGATCCTTCTTAGCAAGCAGGTGGAAAATAACTTATGAATAAACATTTGAAATAGGGCAACAACAAAAGCACTTTAAATTCAGCCACAGGCCTCCAACCCTCAAATCCAAGGGCAGTTGGAAAACTCACAAATAAGTAGCCAACCCTGCATGTAGCCCCTGGAATAGCTCCAACTCCACAGAGCAATTGTGAAATAAACTCTTCCCTTTGGTTAATAATATAATCTCCTTATTAGTTCCAAGCCACTAGTGATGATTGAAGTACTTGTTTATTTTTCCCACTTTTATATATATTTTAACACAATTCTCTTTCACTGTGGGAGTCCCATTGACCAGTGCTACATTATGGACTTTTGATTTTGCACTGGATAAGAAACATACAACAAATGAGTCCATAAATGTGTTCTGAACCCTTCAGTATGTATTCGTGAATCTAATAATTTACATTCTCTATCTTCATTAGAAACTGTTAGCACATCAACATGGTGTTTGTTGAACTCGACAAGGTGATAAATTATTCTTATGTTACTCTTTCTTGCTCATGGTTATAGGATATACTAATGAACTTGGATAAATATCTGCATTATTAAATGCTGAGTTTTCACAAATACAATGGATTGGTTTTCTGGCTCCTATGTCTACTTGCTAGCGGTACAAAGAACACTGGCATCAGACAGAATGATTAAGGTTAAAGGCAACTAAAATTTAGGTGTTCTCAAACAAGGAAGAGAGAGGTACTAATCAGAATGCCTGGAGGTCTTTTCCAAATTTGATTCTACTACAACCTTGTAATCCTGATGAAATCACTCTCAGGGCAGTTTGTCTAATGCCCTTCCACTCCCATGGAAACTCACCATCAGCAATTCACCCTTTCTGATCTGTGCATTTTTAATTGTTTAATCATATTTATGCCAGAAAAAATAGTTGAGAACTATAAACTTTCTGAGCCCTGTTTTCTCATCTATGGAATGAACATCTTAGTGTGATTGTGAGGACCATTCACAATGCCTTGAATCTAGTCCTCAGTTGATTGCTTGTGCTTTCTTGAACTATTGGTTGCTCCAGGCTCTTCCTTATCCCAATTTACTTACTCCACTAAAGCCACCTCAGTTCTCTATGACCACTTTTTCTTTTCTAATTTTCCTACTAAACCTATTCTAGTAAATGATCGGGATCGTTCCTTTACTGCATGTCTAAAATGTCAGGTATTTTCAGAGTGTTTTGTTCCTTTTTAAAAAAATTTTCCTGCATTAGAAGGTAGGCATATTTTACATTTTAATATATAGCATTGGACTGCACTCCTCTATGGCATTCCCAATAATGTTCTCAACAGAGTTTATGAGTTAATCTGTTTCTCATTGTTTTCATTAATACCTAGACTACTTTTTTTTTTCCAATTTAATGTCTATCACTTTTAAAATACCACCACCTATGGGAGAGCAATGTTTTCTAGGGCTGTTAGTAGTTTGAGACTGGTCAAGAGGGTAAACATATGCACAGCAGTGGAGGGCCTGTTGGTGAGTGGGGAATGAGGACAAAATAATTTTCTGCACAGTGGTCAGATCATAAGAGGGGAGATGAGACTGAATGCAAACTGGTCTTCAGGGAAGGCAGAATGCAAGGGTATGGCACAATAGTTTGTTCTCACTTGGTAGTAATAATTGCTTTGCCCTGTTCTAGGATGGGGGCAGCTAATCTCTGAGCTTGTCAGGTCAGTTAGTTTTACTGGGGGCTCACAGTGAGCCCCACTTGGTGGTAGGTACTGTAGGAAAGATAAAAGAAGCAGAAGACAGTCTCCTGTTGTCTAGTCTGTGACTCATTGAAGCAAACATTAAGAGAACCTGGATAAATTTGGTAACTATTTTTTTTTGCTTATGTAGTGTTTATGTTATATTCATTAGTTACTCTCACTTTAAATTTTTTATTTAAGATGAAGAGTATGGTCATATCTTGAAAAATGGGAGATCTGGCATTATTGGGCTTGAATTCTTCTGATGATCACCTGGAGCTGAACAGCTCTCAAGGGTGTGGACTCTTCAGTTTTCCACAGTCCCCACCAGTCCCCATTGTACATATACTCATAACCCATCCCCCCACCCCCTCCCTTCTAGAACCCTAGGTTTGTTTCTCAGAGTCCATAGTCTCTCATGGTTCGTCTCCCCCTCCGATTTCCCTCCCTTCATTTTTCCCTTCCTGCTATCTTCTTCTTCTTCTTCTTCTTCTTTTTTTAAACATATAATGTATTATTTGTTTCAGAGGTACAGGTCTGTGATTCAACAGTCCTACACAACTCACAGTGCTCACCATAGCATTTTTTTAAAGGCATCTGCCTAGCTCCTAATGATCTCTCTTATTTTGTGGAACATTCAAGGAAGGACAGGATAGCAGCCTTATCTATGTATTCTCTGTATCTTTGTATTCTGCCTTTCATGGGAATAGAAGTGGATGTTGGTTCTCAGCTAGGGCAGTCACATCGTTTCTCTTGGGGACTTTGTAATTTGAATCAAAACATTCAGCAATTGCAAGTTGGCAGTAGTTATGGACAGGTGCTTGTCTGGGCTGTTAGAGTGAATGCAAACGATCGACCTCATGCATATTAGCTGAAGTGAAAAGTTATCACTGTAAGAATATGTGAACAGAGGAGATACGTATCTACTGCAGCCTTATTGTCATGTAAATCCATGGAAGAGGCCATGTCCCATAAAGTTGTCCATGTAGCACTTCTGGGTGTGTGAGCTTCCAGTGGTAAACATGCCAAAGCTCACCTTAGCACGTCTATTCAACAAGACTGTCTTTAGGGAGGTGAGCATGTGGGCATGCCCTCTACATAAACTGCACTGGGCCCATCAGTAAAAACTGACACACTTTGACACCAAAGACTCTAGTTGGGTAAGATAATCTGTTATTCTTTCCTATTTGCTTACAGTGTTTACTGTTACTTGTGAACAAAAGAACCTAATTTAAAATACAGATATATGTATACACACGTATACATGCATATTACTTACATAGACACACATTGCCAATTCCATAGATATGTACATATATTCACATTTGTCCTTCATGTGTACAGATACGTATGTATATATACACACAAGACTATTAGGTATCTATGGGGATTTGAACTCATATCCGTATGTGCTCTGTAAATACTTCTTTTGAAAAAGAAAACATATAAACACTTGTTTCAAAGAATAAAATTCCATTTATCTCATTAACTTCTTAGAAGATTAATTTTTTTTTTCATTTCACAGACTTGTTTCTTTAACGTTAAAAGGCCATCCTAAGAATTTAGGAACACTTTCTTCTCTTTTTCCCCACTCCGTAATTACCAATGCCCACAGTTTAGAAGACTTTCTTGAGTGTTTCTGGATTCTATTTTTCCAGAGGATTTTTTTTCTTTAGCAAGATCAAATTCCAACAACAGCCCAAGAAGAGAAATGAGCTGGTGCCTCCCTGCTACCTCACACAGAATGGAGCTGACTTTCACACCCTGTTGGTTTCCTGGTTGTGCAGAGATTCTATGAGAGTTACTGATAATACCAGCTTCTCTCATTTCAAAAGTTCATTTTCCTCTATGAATTAAAGCCAAGGACCCCAGCTTACCAGCAAACATCTGCCATTTCTTGCTAGCACTTCCAGGCACTCATTTTGATTCTTCTATCTGCTTTATAATCTTTTGTGTAGTCACCTCCCTGAAGTTGTTTATTCTGAAAGTACATGCTAGAAATCTACACTAAATAGACAGATTTGTCAGAAACTACTAGCTTATTCATTGCTTTCTTGTGCTTGAATGGCTTTTACTGATGGCTTTACCTGCTGATGGTCTAAGTACGTCATTCATTACATTTAGGAAAAATGCATATTAATGTGCTTAGCAAGTAGCTTGGGAAGGAATGTGTTTATCTGTATTTTACAAGAAGCTAATGGACATGCATTACAAATCTGAATATTTCATTTGGAGGGATGACTATGATGATGCTGGTCGGGTTGCATTTTTTCTTAAGAGTGCTTCTTAGGAAAGTCATTGGTTTTAATGTGTCCATTCCCGTGCCCTGCTCAATTAGTTGCTCTGTGAATTGTTGATCTTCCATCTTAATTTGCAGAGGTGCCACACACTTACAGTGATGCTGGGGCAGCCAAATCAAAGTAGTGCAATGAAGTGAGTATTGGACTGAGGCACTAACAGCTTTGTGACCTTCCATAAGCAACTGAGTCTAAGATTTAGTTTTCTCATTGATAAAATACCTATCCTCATCTCCCTCCAGGTTGTAGTGATTCTTAAGGAGGTTACGTATGTGAAAACAGAGCTTTATTTAAAAGATTAAGTAAATTATTAAACATTTTGTTTGATTTTAATTATTTGATATATATAAAAAAATCACTATATCTTTGAATTCATGGCTTCATGCCTTTTTTTTAAAAAAATAATTTTAGGATAAATTCTCAGGAAAAAGATTTCTGCATTAAAGATTATAAACACTAAACAAAACCTGTTAAATTGACAAAGAATGTCCTCATAAGTTTTAGAGTTTAACACTCAAAATGTCCTGGAGGTGAACAAACACATATTGTTTTCTCCCAATTTACAGATAGAAAAGCTGAGCCTAAAACAATTCAATGGCTATTTAAGCCTGAATAGAAAGCAAGAAGCAGAGTCAGGCCTAGAACCATCTCATGGCCTAGGGATTTTCGCATTAATCAGGGGAAAATAAAGATATTATTTCTTTTTTTTTTTAAATTTTTTGTTCTTCATTTTTTATTGATTATATTTTATGTTAATTCAGTATTTATTTTCTTGTCTCAGAGAAAGATAACTTGTTAAGGAGGAATGATTTGCATTTTGCTTCAGTGGATTTAGACAGACATAACAATGGAACAAAGCCACAAAGTGACAATAATTTAGAAGGAGGAGGAGGAGAAGAAAAAGGAGAAGGGTGTCTCCAGCTTTGTTTTTCTTTTTCAAGATTGATCTGGCTATTCAGGATCTTTTGTGGTTCCATATGAATTTTAGGATTTTTTTTTTCTATTTCTGTGAAAAGTACCATTGGAACTTTAATAAAGATTGCATTGAATTTATAGATGACTTTAGATGGAATGGACAATACTAATCCTTCCAACCCATGAATACTTCTGTGAGGGAACCAGGGCTGAGAATAGGTTCTCATTTGGGATCTCTGGACGTGCAGGTGGAGTGTCTCCCTCTGGAACCTGGAACCCTCAGGACTGCTGTGAGACGTGGCTGTGAAGAAGCGGGAGCCATGCATAGGCCTCTTTCAGGATCTCTGGGGACACAGACAAGATTGCCTTCTTCAGGGCCCCTGTGCCAGCAGGATTGTTCATAGATTGTGACTGGTACAGGCTGAAGCCCAATTATAGGGCCCTTTCAGAACCTATAGTTTGGTGGACTTATCTCCACAAGCTCTTGGACCATGGCTGAGGGGGGGGATGGATCTGGTTTATGAGCCACAGCTGGGACAGAGGTCCATAGTTAGGACAGAGGTCTGTATTCCTATAATCCAGCACAAAGATAGGCATGACTCCTCCTAGGTTCCTGACACATGGTGTCAAACAGGGCTGTAGCTACATCCTCATGGATATGGAGCTGTTTGCAGATACGCATCTGGGACCACAATTCACAAGTCAGCCACTGGGGTGTGAACTTGCCTTCTTAAAATGGCTCTCCTTGGTCTTAGACTTCACCATCTCCTACCTGAATCCCAGTGCTCTCACAAAGTCACTTTTGTCCATGGATGGATGCCAAATAAAAGGGATGTCTTATTTTTCCATCTAGCCGGTATTGCTCCAAAACCACCATTGTGTCTTGATTGAAACGAAGTAGTACATATGGCTAGAAAAGGCTGTGGAATTAAAGGGGACAGGTTTTGGTGTGTGGATTTTATATTTGCTTTATTTTTTCAAACTCAGGGGGATGATGAGTTTCAGCTTTCGATCTTGTTGTCTTTCTTGGATCAGTTGTGCCTCTGGGTGGGTGAGGTTGGGTTGGAGCTGTCAGGGGTTGGTTGGTTGAGCACTGAAGCTATCCTCTTGCTGTGTTCCTTCAATATCTGTGGCTCTGTGGTGTGAGTTATTATTGATAATGGGCTTCTTAATATCTTTGTTCTTCTCACATGTTACCTATTACAGTGCCAGTTATTCAGAGTAGGATCTTTTAAAAATAAATCGTCCTCTCTGCTCTGTCCCAGATGGCTTCTATAATTGCTTTATTACTTTTGCAAATGTTATAGAGAAATTTAGAAAATAGGCCAACAATGGATTGCAGCAGCTAGTGAAAGTGGCCTTTTTTTGTTGATTATTCTGTTTGGAAACAAATATAATCTGTGTATCAGCTGATGCATTGTGTTTCATAAGCTCAGCATTTATGAGGTTTTCAGAACTGCAGATTTACTATTTGGTATGGGAGGGTGTTCTTGTTGCTTCTTGGAAGACTGGGTCCACACAAATGAATATAGTATGATTAAGTATTTCCCCTTGAACTGACTTCTGGAAAAGTTGTGTATTTCACAACTTGAAATATAAGTTCTCTTATATTTCAAAATCTCATTTTATAATTTTAAGAGTATTTTTTCAAAAATCTTGAAAAGAACATCAGACAGGTTTAATTATTGCTATTGTTATTGTTCCCATATTCCTGAGGGACAGCTGGGGTCCAGAGATAGGATATGATTACTCAAGGTCATATGGTTTTCCAGTGGTAGAGTAATTCAGGTTTCCTGGCTCTTGGGCTAGTTCTTTTTGCTTTTTGCTATTATCATACTATGTCTCTGGTATTCAGGAGCCTTATTGAGTACCATAAGACAGATATTCTATCTCTAGTAGGAGATGGGTCCCACACGCATAAGCCTCAGGGAAGGAAGCAGGGAGGGAGGGACTCAGCTTTCCCTAAAATATTCTCCATTCTGTGATATGGGATGACCTTTAATATCATTAAACTCAACTGCCTATTCAGTGTAGAAATCTTTCCTACAGCATGCTTGACTGATGCCATCCAGTCTCTGATGGAATGTTTCTAGTTATAAAGTGATTTTTTTTCATTTGGGAATAATTTTGAGTTATTAGAATGAATTAAAATGGTTCTCTTACTACTTCAACTTTGTCTTAAGATAGCCATCTGCATTTCATGGAGGAGGTATGCTTGTGGGTATGGAAGCTCTTTGGATTATGTGATATAAAGTTTACTCTAGCTCAGCATTTCTAACTAAAAGCACTTCTTATATTAGAAACTGATCGTCTTGTTTATGCTAAGTATTTTCCTTGATATATCTTGACTCTCTAGTATGTCCTCATATAATAGACACTCTCATACTGACCAATTTTGTTAGTCTGCATCCTTAATATTTTTCAAATTGTGCAATCAACAGATCTTCTGAAAGTATTTGCTATTAGTGGAGAAATGTTTAAATGTTATGATGGAGAGAGTATGGAAATGTATTTAGAGCAATCATTTGGGAATTAGTTACAGAGGGCTTCTTGCTTTAGAAGGATTTTGATAGGTCATTTATATGATATAGGTAGAAACTAAAATTGGTTCATAGATGTGAAGGACATGTAAAGAGAATGAGTAAAAATTGTGTTTTACTTCCAAACAAAAATATTTAATGGATTATATTGATCAGAAATGAAATGCACGCAATTGAGGGAAAAAGATAAAAGCTGGTAACTAGAAATAAATCAATATGTGTTAGTAAATTTGGGGAAAAAGCTATATAAAGGGAGGAAAAACTGAATGGGAAGAAATCAGAGAAGGAGACAAACCATGAGAGACTCTTGACTCCGGAAAATAAACAGAGTTGTGGAAAGGGAGGTGGGTGGGGGGATGGGGTAACTGGGTGATGGGCATTAAGGAGGGCACATGATGTAAAGAGCACTGGGTGTTATATGCAACTAATGAATCATTGAACACTACACCAAAAACTAATGATGTACTACATATTGGCTAATTTAAATAAAAATATAATGTAAAAAAATTAACTGTATAGTGATCATATGAGGAACTGACAATAGAAGAAAATGACAAAATAAGAAGACTTCTTTCTTAACCCTTCTTTGTACCATAAGAGTGGTACAAAACAGCTCAGTTGTTTTGTACCAAATAATCTGAAGACCTGATTTGTGGTAAACTATAAATGTCTCACTCTTCTGCTCTCACTGACCTTCATATGCAAATATGCAAAGTGGTTGCAAACATCAAAAACATTACCTGAGCTAGTACAAGTCTTAGTCTAGCTAACTCCACATTGGGAGAGGTCTAAGAAAAATTTGGAAGAGGTGGTTCTTTGAAAAGAACCAACATAATTGACAAACCTTTACCTAGACAGACAAAAAAAAAAAAAAAAAACAGAAAAAATACCAAAATCAGTAATGAAGGAGGAGATGTCATTACTGATCCTCCAAAAAGTAAAAGGTCTAAAAGGAACTTTTATAAACAGACTTCTACCAAAAATGAGACAACTTAAATGAAGTGGACAAATATAAGCAGACACAAATTATGAAAACAAGAAAAAAGATCTGAGTTGCCTTACAAGTAAAAAAAGGAATTAGTAACTATAAATCTGTCTACAAAGCAAAGCCCGGGCCTAGAGGACTTCACTTATTGAACTCTATCAAATATTTAAAGAAAGAATAATATGAATACTTTATAAACTCTGTCAGAAGAAAAAGAGGGAACATATTTAAATTCATTCTATGTAGCCAGTATTACCCTGATACTAAAGCCTGATAAAAATATTATAGGAATCAAAAATTATGGAATGACAATCATTTTAAACATGGATGTAAAAATCTTAAGCCAAGTAAGTATCAGCAAATCAAGTCCAGCAAAATACAAAAAGACTAGTACACCATGATTAAGTGGAATTTATATCAAGAATGCAAGGATGGTTTAACATTTTAATGTCGATTTATACAATACACCATATTAATAGAGTGAATGACAAAAAATCATGATTGGCTCAATAGATGTGGGGTAGGCATAAAACAAAATTAAAAACAGGGGCTCAGTTGGTTGAGCATCTGCCTTTCGCTTAGGTCATGATCCCTGGGTCCTGGAATTGAGCCCTGCGTCAGGCTCCCTGCTCGGAGGGGAATCTGTTTCTCCCTCTCCCTTTGTCCCTCTGCCCACTTGTATGATCTCTCTCTCTCTCTCTCTCAGATAAATAAAATCTTTAAAAAAATAAAAACAATTAATGGTGAAAAGTCTCAATAAACCAGGTATAAAAAAATTCTTCAACCTGATAAAGGGTATATATTACAAATTTACAGCTAATATCATAATTATATTAGACTGAATACTTTCTCCCTAAAATTGAAAATAAGGCAAGAATACCCACTCTTGCCATATCTGCTCAACATTTTATTGGAACAGCTAGCCAGAACAATAAGAAAATAAATGAAAATTAGATATATAGATAGATCGATAGATATGTCCAAGTAGCAAAGAAAGTAGTAAACCTGTCTTTATTTGCAGATGACATGGTCCTTTATGTAGAAAATTCTACTGAGTATATCAAATAAAACCTCTGAAATCCTATTATAACAAAGGAGTTCAGTAAATTTGCAGGATACAAGATCAACATGCACTATTAGTCATATTTCTATATACTAACAATGAATAATTTAAAATGAAATTAAAATAGCAAAAGAAGGGTAAGACCAGTACACTAAATACTACAAAATTTTGCACAAAGAAATTCAAGAACTCATAAATAAATGAGACACATTTCATATTCATACATTAGAAGATTGTCAAGAAGAACGTTCTTCCCCATATATATCTGTAGAATATTAGAATTTAGGCCTCTTGATTTTTAATCTAGTGCTTTTCTCCTATACCATTTTGCTACTTTTGACAAAGGCTAAATATGCCAAAGAGATTATAAAAGTACAAAATATTTATAAGCTTAGATTTTAGCATAGATTTTAATGTCAGTAAATTTCTTAGCATAAGTTTTCATAAACAACATGTGTAAAGTAATGAAACATTTTTAACCCAATAAAAATAATAATACAATTTTATTTATTGATCTGGAAAGATGCTCATGGGTCATTGTTGCTTGACAAATGCAGATAGAAAAAGTAACATATGTATAATATAACATATGTACTTCTAAGTACAGAGAAATGTCTAAAGAAATTCAAATTAACAGTAATTATCACCGAGTGGTGGGATTAAGTATGATGTTAAATATGTTTCTTTGAATTCTAGAGGGGTGGTTTGAATTCTTTAAAATGAGTATATATTATTGTGAAAAGAAAAAAAGAACAGATAATATGCCTTAAGAGACATACATTCTGTTTCTATGTGTCTTCTTTGACTGTACAAACTTTTTTTTATAGAATACTCCATCTGGCCTTTTTCTCTTTCCCTCCATATGTAGTTTCTGGCAATTCTGGCCTGGGATTCTTTGCCCTCATTTGTTAGTTCTGCATCTTGTCTTGGTTTCTAAGTGGAACCCTAGAGTTTTCTTATCTGTTACTGCAGCTAATGAACATAAGGTTAGAGGACATTGTCTTAATTTCATAGCACACCAGTTATACAACAGGGAATCAAATTTGGCAGTTTCCTCTCTCTTCAGATAAATTTAAATTTTATATTCTTGACTGAGTTGCTCTCTGATTTAATGACACTGATTGCCTGTTTAAATGTATGAATGACTGGGGAGTCATCATGCTTCTCAAGAAACAACCACAATTGACAGGCTACGCAGCAAGGGAAATGAGGTCTTAATGTGAATGGTAATTTCCATTGTGTATATGTTTAGGAATAAAATGTCAACATTAGGAATCATAAAGATTTAAAAAAATTTTTTAATTTTAGAATAGTTTTAGATTTACAAAAAATTTGCAAAGATAGTACAGACTTCTCATATACTCTATACCTAATTTCCCCTATTACATATTAGTATGGTGAATTTGTCATAATAACTCACCAATGCTTTTACATTATTATTAACTAAGTTCCATACTTTAAAATTCCTTAGTTTTTTTTTAAAGATTGTATTTATTTATTTATTTGAGAGAGAGAGAGAGAGAGTGCTTGAACCAGGGGAGGAGTGGAAGAAGAGGGACAGAAAGACTCCATGCTGAGTGGGGAGCATGGGAGCACCCTGAGCCAGAGGTGGGGCTCAATCTCATGACCTGGCCATCACAACCTGAGCTGAAACCAGGAGTCTGCTGCTTAACCCATTGAGCCACCAAGGCACCCTGAGTTCCTTAGTTTTTAATTAATGTTCTCACTCTGTTTCAGGATCCCATCTGGGATACCACATTACATTTAGTCATTATGTGTCCTGAGGTTCCTCATGGCTATGACGGTTATTTAGACTTTCCTTTTTTTATGACAGAAAGCTTTGAGGTTGTGTTCTTTTGTAGAATGGCCCTCATTTGAGGGTTGTTTGATGTTTTTCTTATGACTAGTTTATAGATATGGATTTTGGGGAGGAACCTACACAGGTAAAATGCCTTTCTCATTATATCATATCAAGGATATATTCTACAGTTTACCTTATTACTCTTGATGTTAATCACAACCACCTGGTGAAGCAGTGTTTGTCAAATTTCTCCTCCCTTTCCATGCTGTACTCTTCAGAAAGAAGTCACTATGAGCTAACCACACTTAAGGACAGGAGAGTTATGGTCTACCTCCTTGAGGGCAAAGTATCCACAAAAATTCCTCGGAATCTTTCAGATGGCAGGTTTGTCTATTCTACCCATTAGTTATTTATTCAATAATTCATATATATATATGTATTGATTTATGAATATTATTTTATACTTTGGGTGATAATTCAAAGCTACTTAATTTTTTTCTCAAATTGTTTCAACTTTGACCATTAGGAGCTCTTTTTGTTGGCTCTTTCTCTTTGAAATGCCCCCATCATGTGTGTTCTTTACTTTTTGGCATTACACAAGGATCCAGGGTCATCTTGTACATTTCCTGCCCAAGCTGTAGAATCAGCCATTTTTCCAAGGAGCCCTGTTTCAATAGTGTCTGTGGAATCAATTATACATACGGTACATCTTTTGGTATTGTTCAAAGTTCTTGGATGATTTGTTTTGTTTTCTTCTTTCTTTCCTCTTTGCATTTCAGATTAGTAAATTTCTACTGACCTTTCTTCAAGTTCCTTGATCCTTGCCTTGGCTATGTTGAATATATTGATGGTGAGCTCTTAAGAATGTGTTTTTTTCTTACTTTTTGGCATGGCTTGTAATTTTTGTTGATATCTGAATATGTTGTGTTGGATAGTACCATATGATGTAAATAGGCCTTTAATATGAGAATTTATATTAATCTGGCTGGGAGTTAGTAGTGTTTACTGCTTGTTATAGCTGTAGGTTCCAGAGGCTTTATGTTTTTCTAGTGTATTTGGTTTTGTATCCCCTGTTGAGTTTGTGTTCCCTATGTCTTCTAGTCAGAGAGGATGAGAGCTTATATTGCAGCTCTTTCAGCTGTGATTCACTGTTGTTATTGTTTGTGTGATGATAAGGTACACAGGAGGGGTACATTCTTATAGCCTTGAATTAATTTTCATCCTTTTTGGTGGCTGATGTCTCAGAGCTGTGGTCTTCATGAATGTTTCCACACTTATTTAGGAATATTTAGTAGTATAACTTTTTCCCCACTTTTTCTCTGCCCGCAGTGCTTCTCATATTTATTTGAATATATTTTCCCTGTTGATTATCTTTTTTTTGCCTCTGGGATGAGCTAAGAAGGCTGAAGGGTACCAGCAGAAGGAGGGATCCCCTTCCCCCAACTGAGGTTAGCTTTCAGAATTGCACCATGGAAAAATCTTTTTTCCTGGAGAGTAGGTTTTTGTTAAGGAGAAAACTCCACATGTATTGCATAATGGTTACACTCCTCTGTTTCCTGCCCCTAGCTACAAAGGAACATTTCTTGGATCCTCACTGTGATAACTCTGTGATGTTCCTGGTGGAAAAGCCTATAAAATTGTGTGGACTGTCCTAAGACTGAGTCTACTAGGAGTGTCTCACTTTTGAGCTAATCCATGCTTAGGTTACAACAATTTGTCAAAATTACCATGTAAGTGTTCCTACAGTTTATAGCTCCAGAAACTTCTGCTCCATGTAAGTAGATCCCACATACTGTATCTAATTCTCCAGGTCTTAAGGTGGCTGTTTGCCTTGTGACCTCAATTTTCTGATGGATCCACAAAAAGTAGTTGATTTTCAGTTTGCTCACCTACTTTTTTTTTTCTTTAAAGATTTATTTATCTATTTGTCAGAGAGGGAGAGAGAGAGAACGCACAAGTAGGGGGAATGGTAGGTAGGGGGAGAAGCAGGCTCCCCCTTGAGCAGGGACCCAATGCAGGACTTAGTCCCAGGGTTCTGGGATCATGACCTGAGCCAAAGGCAGATGCTTAACTGACTGAGCCACCCAGGTGTGTGTCCCTGTTCACCTACTTGTAAGGAGTGATGGTGACAACTTCTGAGCTCTTTACATGTGAGAACTGGAACCAGAAGCCACTTTATTTTTCAAAGTTAGTGGGAAGAACCAAGATATTTAAATATTTGCTTTAAAAAGATCCTGATGAATGACTAGGTACAGAAATGGCTTGACTTTTCTTTAACAGAGACAAGATGAGTAAAACCCAGAAATTTGAAAATGTTATTATTGCTGTTGTTACTGGATACGTATTTTTCATTCATATTCATTCCCCTCAACCCCTAACCCCTGCACACCAACATGTTAATAAAAATGATAAAAATTAATTTTAATTGTGTTCTTACTATGCTACTGGTAGTGTGCTAAGTTATGTGCATTCATTTTCTCACTTGATCCTCACAGTCTACTATTATTATTTCATTTTTGAAAGATATTTCACTGATGGTTATAGAAGTTTAGTGACTTGCTCAAGGTCACAACTGCCCTAAAATTAAAATCTATTTTCAGAAAAAAACATTGTCTCAAATGTTTATACCCAATGATGAAATTTTCTCTTCTTAGAGATAGTAATTTTAAGCCTTATATCTTATAATTGAATGAAGTGAATCCTTGATTTAGATATTTTAGATAGAAGGACAAGTGAGGTACTTTGGATTTGTAGGTTTTTCCAGGTGTCTGAATTATCTTTATGTAGGTAATTTCTTTTGTTTTATACAAAGACAGCTTTATTTTGGCCTATTTGTTATAATAATCAAAGAGGGAGGCAGGCAGTGAGATTATCATTTTCCATGAAGAAATATCTGCCATTTCTGAGAAGGAATGAATTATTTTCCAAGAATCCCTCAACTGGGCAGTTCACATTCTGAACACTTGGATTCTTTTGCATAACAAAACATTCTTCAAAACATCTGAATTGGACAAGGCTATTATTTAGTTTTCCTGTCCTTAGCTTACTGGTCATTGGGAACAGAAATATCACAAGTTTTCTGGACCCTTAGGTATGTCAGGTAGAAGGAAGGTGGAACGAAGCTTATAAATTAGAAATCCCTATGTCAGCTTTGTTTTTCCCATCCATCTTATTGGAATTAGGGAAACCAGGCAGATCTTTTCATTTAATAATGTGGAGCTTTTGGGGTGCGTGGGTGGCTCAGGCAGTTAAGCGTCTGACTCTTGATTCTGCTCCGGTTTGAGATTGAGCCCTGCATCAGTCTGTGTAGTCAGCAGTTGTGTGCTCTGCATTTTCTCTCTCCCTCTCCCTCTGCCTTTCCCCCATGCTCTCCCTCTCTCAAATAAATAAATAAATCTTTGAAAAATAATGTGGAGCTTCTGAGAGATCATCCTTGCACCATTTTATTTGGTGTTCTTGAGAAAGTCAGGGCCATGGTTTATAATTTGAGCTTATTCCCTCCCCTCCCCTCCCCTCCCCTCCCTCCTTCTCTCTTTCCCTCCCTCCCTTCCTTCCTTCCTTTGTTCCTTCCTTCCTAGCTTCTCTCCCTCCCTCCCTGCTTTCCCTCCCTCCCTGCTTTCCCTCCCAAAGCACATGAGATTTTCCTAGAATCTTAAAATTAAACAAACCTAGAAAATGGTTAGTCTGAAAAGGAGACCATTAATTCAAGTAATGGTGATAAAAAGCACATAATCAGAGAGTTGCTGGTTCATCAGCTCTGTTGCTAAATTGAGCCACCTTTGATGGGTTGTTTGGAGGATCTCTATTGACTTCCTTGCCTTTTTAGTTTGTCCCCTTGTACAATCATTGGGCTTCCTTTGTCTTTAATTTGTTTTTTTAAGTACATAAACCGTCTGTGCCTCCATCACGTGGTTCATGGTCTAGGAATGGTTCGGTGCTGGGGAAAACCTTGGGTTTTTGCCTCTTTTTTTTTTTTTCTTAAACTAGGCTCCTAATTTTAACTATTTTGCCCCTCTCATAGAGACTGTTTCTTCTTCCTTTGAGACTTAGAGACCGTCACCATTCTATAGATAAATACTTGGAGATATTTGGCTTGCTTGGTCCTCAATTTGATTCTAGAGAAATCTAGAATCAGTGTATAAGTGCTATTTAACTTTTATATTTTACGTCATCTCTCACATCTACTTAAAATTCCCAGTTATAACACACAAAAAACCTATTTTTTACATAAAATTCTCCACCATATAAATGATCTTAGACAAAAATATCTTAAAAGTTAATATTTGTTTCTGACTAACTTGAACCTTTCTTTCCTCCCTAACTTTTTGAGTGATGAACAGATCCCTTATCTTTCCTGAACTTTGCTTTTGCCAATCATCAAATGGGGCTACTAAGACATGTTTTAACATGTGAGAGTCTAAAACACAAATTGTAATATGGTCTGCGACAGAGAGGTAGTATATGATGATGATGAAGAATATTTTCAGTTAACATTTATGTTAACTATATGCCAAGCAGTATAATATGCTTTACCCACATTATTTCACTTAATATCTCATGTAAGGCTTAAGGATGTTCAATAACTCACCTAAGGCAGCACATATAGTAGATGGTAGCTGTTATTCTGTTTCTGTCCGGCTCAAAACTCTTATCTACTACTATGCTGTACTGACTTCCTATATCAGGATGCTGGTTGAGTGTCTTTTGTCTGCCAGGTGTTCCAAGTATTGGAGAGAGTTCACTCTGCCTTCATGGAACTTGCCCTCCAGGGAAGATAAAGAATTAAAGGTTCTTATGAATTTGGAGGGGAGGTTGCTCAATCTCTTAGGTGTATAATCCAAAGTCAGAAATGTCAAACAGGCTGACAGATTCAGTTGGGAAGAAAACAATGAGACCAGATAAATGCAGACAGTTTATTGCTTATTTATAGACCGCAAAATTTCAATACTTTTTACTTACTTATAGGCAGCAAAAGCAAGATCAGCAATAATGTTAGCTCTCCCTGGCTCTTGTCCAACAGGATGGCATGGAAACAAAAGGGCCAAGTAACAGGGCAACTGAGGAACCAGTTTCATGCTGCAGCTAAGCATCTATGTGTCGACATGCAAGGTCATTAGGGTGCCAGAACAGAGCAATTCTACAGGAAATGAACAGATCTCTGCCATTATCTGGACCTGTTTCCTCAACTATAGAACCAGGAATTTGCACTTTTACCTTCTAACTCTACCATTCTATACCCAGAAAACTCTGGCATACTTTATGTCTTTTTTCACTTTCTTCTTCCAACTGAATAACTACGATTTTCCTTATTTTCTCTAATTTCCTGGATTTTATTGGTTTTCCTTTTCCAGTTTTTATTAGTTCCTGAGTGTTAGTGGGCACACATGGAAGCAAAGAGGTTCAGGACTGTGAGGGCTCAGGCTAATGCTATGGAGTGACCTGGCCTGGTTTGCAGCCTGTAGCAGTCATTGTGCCAGTTCGCTTGCCTGTCCCTTCTCTTCCTACCTATGCCACACTGTTGACAGCCTGCCACCTTGCTTGTGGGCTCCCTGCTGTTGTCATAGATGGGCCTTCTGTGCTGGAGTAGGGAAATCATATATGAGAATTAAATGTGGTCATTGGAAATTACTGCAGTTGTTGCCATCAAATAAATTAGTCTACCTAGCAGGGTCTCAGAAGACTTTGTGGATCTATTTGGTTGAGTCTTTAAGCAACATACTATAATTTAGGCATTTCATACCTAAAATATCTTGGCCACTTAAAAAAAATGGGAGTTAATCTAACGTGTGATGAGAGGAATCTGTGAGCTTTCGCTGCGTGATATTGTTGCAGAGAATATGGGCCAGGTCAAGTCTCTTTGACCTCTGTTTACCAGTGCCATTCTCAATCATGAATTCATTATTCCATGTAATGTATGTGATTGCTTATCATGTGTTAATCACTATGCTGGGTGCTGAGAAGATAAATAATATAATTAAAACAAGTTTCCTTGTCTTTAAGGAATACACACCATATTAAACATACAGGGTTATAGAACTTGAGGCTATTAACCATTTTAGATAGTTTTTGGCCTATGGTTTTCATAACGGGGAATAAATTATTACCAGAAATACACATGCAGGCACAAAATGGAATTAAGGGGTGAATTACGTATATTTGTTGACTAATGAAATTTGAATCGTATTAAAGTAGTTGGCTTAGAAGAAAAGAATACAAAGCTCAGATAGGTGGGATGGTGGTAGGTAGAGAGGATAATACTATTTTAATTTTAGAAAAACTTATTAATCCCTGGAATTTCAGAACAGGAAACAAGTAGAGGAAACAATTTTACATATTTTCTCACATATACAGGGTTGATAGAATTTGAGTCAACTGCAATGGGTGCTTGTTTCTTTTTATTCAAATACACAGACACCCAGAGTTGATTTTACTCCAATTTTGAGCAAACTATCATCTTCTTTTGAGCAAACCAAGTTATTTCCCTAAGTTGCAAATAATCTTGTCCAGGTGAGAGCTAACATTTTTCATTTGGCTGAAAACCCTTCATCTTTCCTTGGAGGCAAAATTACAAATAACTAGTAGGACCAAAATTCCCATTTTATCCAGGAAATTCCTACTTTATGCCTGTTTGAACCTAATATCCTGTCCAATTAGCATCCCTTGTCTCTTTCAGAAGAGTTTCAGTTTGGATGAATTATATAATCAATCAACAGATCTTTTTTCCATATTCTGCAATAATTCCAAAAGCCTAAATGATCATTGCTCTCCAGCACACTCTAGGAAGAGATTTAGAGTCATAATAGAAAGTATCTCTTTTCCTGCATGCTGTAGTTAGACTTTCCTGCCAAAATAGACATTTTCATATACTCAGAAGCCTACTAAATATGGTATTTGCCTTATTGCTTTTCAGTGCAGGGTGTGTTGATGGGGCAGGCAGAAATAAAATAAAAATAAAGCTCAACTGCATATTTAAATGGATTCCCACTTCTGGCACAGAAAGACTTTAACAGATCATGGTAGCTAAACATTATGCAGCCATAAAGATCAAAGTGACTGAATACAACACACTGGACCATTCACACTTTCTAGGTTGCTGAGTTTAGCCACCTCTCCCTGGATTGGAAACCCTTTCACCCCACAAGATAATTCCAATAAGGAAGCAGGGTCTACAGATGTTTCTTAGGAGGACAGCAGAGTTCTTAAGAGAAAGGGCTTTGAAATTATGCAGATCTGGGTTTGAGTCCTGTGACTAGAAATAATTTCTGGGTATTGGTTTGCACCTCTGTTTCCTAATCTGTATGAAGTAGATTCATTGTTCATAGAGTTGTTTTGAGATAATGAACATAGAATGTCAAATGTATCTGACATCCAGTAGGAACTTAATGAGTTGTGTATTTAGGACCATTCTTCAGTTTGGGACTGCAACCTCCTGTCACTTCTGTCCTTTTTCTTTACTTTTCCCTTTTCCTTTTGGTTTTATTCATGTCTGGGCTCTCCATAGAATTTCTTTGCTGTGTGTAGCTTCAAGGAATTTATGGAGCTCTTTGAAAAAGCTTGTTTACACTGTGTGTTAGGGCAGCCTCCCTGCTTTCTTTTTTATATGGTGTCTCGTTTTAACTGCTTAGCAGAACTTATTGGGTGTTTTCAACTTTCTTGATTTATGTCAGGGTGTGTGTGTGTGTGTGTGTGTGTGTGTGTGTGTGTGTGTGTACTTTCACCCAGCAATCATTATTCAAATATTTGTCTTATGCACATAAGTGGAATGGCAGTATTAGATATCTCCAGCTCTTTGGTTTATTTGTTCTTTGCTTCTCATCTGAAAAATGCCTCAGGCCTTCTTCTTAACCCTCTTTGTTTGGAATTCAAGCAAGCTTACATCTGTGATCATCACTATAACTACCAAACTGAGTTTTAGAATATTTTTTTTCCTGTTTTGGGAAGCACTGGGAGGCTGAATTTAGAAATCAAAAGTAAATCTTCTTGGGTAGAAATGAGGGAGCTGTGAGCCTCTTTTTGGAACCTGGCTTTATCTCAGAGCATCTCTGTACCTGGAATTAGAAGGAATTTGTCAATAAATGGAGAAAGGAGGAAGCAACATGGATGGACGAGGCCAGAGAGGTGACCTGTCTGGGTACAGGCATTAAATATTGATAGTTTGTGAAAAAGGATGATTAAGGAAAGTTGAAATGAGAAAGAGGCTCTCTGAATCTCTTCCCCACTGCCACTCCCCCCCAAAATAAAGAGAAAGTGCTAAAGGGCAAGAGCGGTTATTTAGGGAGAATAACCAGGAGGAAATTGAAAATACCGTGGCAGGTTAGGGAATAGGTGATATATTGGAGCCTTGCAATAATACAATCTATTTTGGAGTAAAATGTAAGACTTTGTAAGTTTTTCTTAAATCTAAGGGTGAGGGAGTTAGCATATTGGTGTATGGAGCTCAGTGTAGATATGTGTTTGCATTTTCTACTTCTGGACTCAGGAAGACTGGAGCTGATAGCCTCACTTTGCTGTTTTCTGCCTGTGTAATCAGTGGGCAAGTTAATCCCAGTGAATCTTGTTTGTTTCATATGTGAAATGGGGATTATAATAGTTTCTACCTTACGGGATTGTGATGAAAGGAAATAATGCATGAAAATCACTTGGCACTAGAGTTATAGAGAAATCTTAATTAACTGTAGCTATTATCATTAATGTGTTAATGACCTTCTGTTCCAAATGCTGTGGCAGTGCTTTACATACATAATCTTATTTAATTCCCATAAAGTAAGTGTTATTACCAACTCCCTCTATTTTGTAGAATGGAAAATTCAAGACTTGAAGAAGTTCAGTAATTTGTTCAAGACCAGGAACTTAGTAAACAGCAAAACTGAAACTACATCTCTAGTCTGCATGCCTCCAAATCCTGTCTTTTGTATCATGTCATACTGCATTCTATACAAGTAAATATGTTTATATTATACTAATTATAACTCCAAAAAATAGAATATGACATCAATATAAGTGAAGAATTTAAGTAGTGTGAGAAAACAATACAGCATTGTAAGGGCTGGACATATTTAAACGGAACAACTATAATGACAGCTCTTAATAAGTAGCTATGCTAATGCACAGAGGTACACCTTTCAAAAGGTGTGGTCATTGAAGTATCCAATATCCACTTCTTTTCCAGTCGCCCTTTCTCTTAGAACAGAACAGTGAAAGGATCCTGAAAATTCTCTGTTGTTCATGTTTTCTGATAGGTGCTTATTGACACTACTCAGAACAGCCAGTTTTCTTATGACTATAGGTCCCTGGGGATGTAGTTTCACTTAATTCTGATAAATGATACTTACTTAGTATGAAAATCTAAAATTGGTTTCTCAACATGAAACACCCCAAAAGGAATTTATACATATATATTCTTTTAATATTCATTCCTTGTTTCAACAGATATTTATTAAATGCATAATCTGTTTCAGTGCCTTTTATAAGTGCTGAAGATAGAACAGTGATTAAAAAACCAAAAAAAAAAAGCAAACAAAATAAATACAAAAATCTCTCTGCCCTCCTGCAGCTTATATTCCAGTGACAGGGCAGATGATGAGAACACAGTAAATATGTGCATTATATAGTGTGTTAGAAGATACCTGAAATGGGAAAAATAAAGAGGGATCAGAAATGCTGGTCTGTGGAGGTGTCACACTTACAATGGGTTGTTCAGGCAATGCCATGTTGAGATGTGGCATTTAGGACAAGACTTGAGGAAGGTGGGAAGGAGTAAGCTTTGTGGATGGGAGGAACATTCTAGACAGAGGGAAGAGGGGGTGGCAGTATGTATTCTGTCTAGTATGGTTGGGGATGAATGAGTGGAGGAGAGACTAGAAAGAACTGCAGACAGAGAGAAGACTGAGGTTTTGATCGTATAGGGCATTGTTGCCCATTTTAAGGACTGTAAGGGCATTTTACTCTAAGAGAAATGTGGAGCCCACTGAAGGCTTTGGAGCAGAGATGCCACATGATTTGACCTACTCCTCACAGGATCTGCTGGGCAACTGTGTTCAGGATGAATTCCATTTTTGTAGCCTTCTCTCACCCATTGCTTTCCCCTACATCTTTTTTATATTTAGTCGAACCATCTAGAATCGGGCAGTCCTTTTGAATCTTACAAGGACACAAAATAATCTGGACCAAAGGTTCTTGGGAGTAGGGATTGTCTTCTGTATTCTTCAATTTTCAGTGTTTAGCACAATGCTTATCACATAGAAGACACTAAATATTTGTTTAATATGAGTGGAATGAGTGACTGGGCATTTCTGCTCTTCCAGGAGTCTTGATGTTCAAGATGATGGCTTATTCTTGCTTTTTTCCTTAATTTTCAAGATGCCTCTCAGACACTGGGTGATGTGAAAGCTTTCTTACTCTCTTTTCTCTAATCTTTATTAATTAATGCAATTAATTAAATATCTCCCATCTGACATTTCTAATATTTATTGACTACTTTTATCATAGATTTCTGTTTCTCTCACATGTCCAAACTTTCTTCCTGATCTCTCTCTTCCTTTCATTCTAGCATACTTTCTTTTAATGTATATTTTATATAAATATAATTTATGGCAAAACCTTTGCTCTTCTGTTTTGCTGACTTAAGACTGGAGACTCATTGAGTCCTCTCCCTCCTTCCTCCCTCCCTTGTCCCTTCCTTTTCCTCCCCCCCTTCTCTTCCATTTCCCTCTCTCCCTTCCCTTCTTCCCTCTCTCTCTCCTTCCTTCCTTCCTTCTTCCTTCCTTCCTTCCTTCCTTCCTTCCTTCCTTCCTTCCTTCCTTC